>NW_026555336.1:13350247-13686597 GCF_029017545.1 Prosopis cineraria | reverse complement strand
TATCCAAGATAGGGCAAGTGTTTAAAAATGACAAAAATAAAGAAGGGCTATTTGGCTAAGCAAGGGATAATCAAGTAATCAAGGGTTAGCTAAAAGGCCTTGGCCACTTTAATGATGGCCATAATCACTTTCCCTACAACCAAAGCACAAGTGTAGCCTCAAGTAAGAGAGAAAACAAGTTCTAGAGGATTAACAAAACCAAGGAACATAGAACTCTCAATGGTTGAAGGCCCCTTCCATATGGTTCATTCTTGCCTCTCTTAATCAATTACACTCAACCAAATGGTTTATTGCTTCCAAACAGATTTAAGCTAAAGAAAGTAACATCTCAAAAGTTCAAACTTCAAATGCAAAAATTAAGATCATCTTCAAAACTTAAGATTGCTCACAAAACAAAAGTTTTTTTTTTTTTCAAAAACACACTTTCCCCCACACTTAAACAATGCATTGTCCCTAATGCATGCAAAACACATAATGGGAAGAATTAAATCATTTATGTACAGCATGTAAAAGTGTGGAAAAAGGTCAATTTTTTTTTCAAAAACACCACTAAACAGCAAGGAAATAAAGGAAAACAAAGAAACAACAAAAGCTAACATAACTAACTAAGGAAAAGGAATTTCGTTTTTTCTTTTTTTTTGTTTTTCTAAACCTAATGAATTAGGTTGCATCTCCCCCCACACTTGAACTCAAAATGACATTCACAAACACAAACACAAGCAAAGAATGGTGTACCACATGTGTGCATATGTGACAGCAAGCATATCCCAATTAGTGCTCCACTTGTGTGCTTTGTGAATCAATCAAATCAATCAAAAAGAAATAAGAAGGAGAGATACAACCTTTGAAGACTCATGGAGGATCTTTGAATCTCATTTTAGCAAGCAATGTGGAAGATTCACCCTCATGAAATTTCTTGCACAAGTGGCCATTTGCCTTGAATGTTAAGCCACTTTGAGGATCTTTGAGGGTGAGAGTGCCATAGTCAAAAATTTCCTCCACAATGTAAGGACCCTCCCATTTGGATTGAAGTTTTCCACCAATGAGCTTGAGCCTTGTCTTGAACTTAAGCACTTTATCTCCCACTTGAAATTGCTTCTTCAAAATACATTTATCATGAATGAATTTTGCTCTTTCCTTGTACAATTTAGAGCTCTCATATGCTTCCAATCTCAACTCCTCCAATTCTTGAAGTTGGAGCTTCCTAGAGGTAGCTACACCCTCCTCACCAAATGCACAAGCCTTCACAGCCCAATAGGCTTTGTGCTCAATCTCCACCAGGAGGTGACATTGCTTACCATAGACCAACCTAAATGGAGACATCCCAATGGGTGTCTTGAAGGCGGTCCGGTATGCCCAAAGAGCCTCCTCAAGTCTTGAGCTCCAATCCTTCCTATTCAGTCTCACTATCTTTTGGAGGATAGACTTGATCTCCTTATTCGAACACTCAGCCAACCCATTTGTTTGAGGATGATATGGGGTTACCACCTTGTGTAGAAGACCATATTTCTGAAGCAAAGAGGAGATAGTCTTGTTGCAAAAGTGTGTCCCTTGGTCTGTGATGATTGCTCTTGGGATGCCAAATCTATAAAACACATGAGACAAAAGAAACTTCGCCACAACTTTGGCATCATTAGTTCTAGTGGGGATAGCCTCAACCCACCTAGAAACAAAATCAACACAGAGCAATATATATTCACAACCATTGGAAGAGGGAAAAGGACCCATGAAATCCATACCCCAAACATGAAAGATCTCACAAAATATAATGGGCACCTGTGGCATTTCATGTCTCTTTCCCAAACTCCCAAAATGTTGACATGCATGACATGCTTTGCAAAATTGATGTGCATCTTTAAAAAGAGATGGACAATATAAACCACAATCTAAGACCTTCTGCCCGGTCCTCCTAACCCCAAAATGACCACCACATGTATAAGTATGACACATCCTCAACACATCATCAATCTCAACATCAGGAACACATCTCCTAATGACACCATCACTACACAATCTCCAAAGAGTAGGTGAATCCCAAACATAGTATCTACTTTCCCTAGCAAGCTTCTCCCTAGCATGTCTAGTAATCCTATTTGGAAACACATTATGCACCAATAAATTGACCAAATCAGAATAATTCAAACAACATCATGGGAAGAAATAGCACATAATGACTCATCCCTAAACTCATCACAAGGGAAATCAAAAGAGGAATTCACCATAATGGAGTCATAAGGCAATCGACTCAAGTGATCCGCCACATGATTTGTTGCTCCACTCCTATCAATGATCTCTAAATTGAACTCTTGAAGTAAAAGCATCCATCTAAGCAAACGTGGCTTGGTGTCCTTCTTCTTTAAAAGGTACTTCAAGGCCGCATGATCTGTAAAACAAACAACCTTGGAATGCAACAAGTAAGATCTAAACTTGTCAAGAGCAAATACTAATGCATACAATTCTTTCTCAGTTGTAGTGTAATTGCATTGTGCTTTGTCTAAAGTCCTAGATGCATATGCAATAACATAAGGTAGCTTGTTTTCCCTTTATCCCAACATAGCCCCAACAGCAAAATTAGAGGCATCACATGAAATCTCAAATGGAATCAACCAATTAAGACTCCTCAAAATAGGAGGGGAAACAAGCTTAGCCTTCAAAGCATCAAATGCATCTCTACAACTTGGAGAGAACTCAAATTTGACATCTTTTTGAAGTAATTGAGACAAGGGATGTGCAATCTTTGAAAAATCTTTAATAAATCTTCTATAAAAACCCACATGGCCAAGGAAAGATCTCAAGTCCTTGACATTAGTTGGATAGGGCAAAGATGAAATCACTTCAATTTTGGCCCTATCCACCTCAATGCCACGGCTTGAAACCAAGTGGCCCAAGACAATCCCTTCCTCAACCATAAAATGGCACTTCTCAAAGTTCAAAACCAAGTTCTTCTCCACACATCTAGCAAGGACTTTATCAAGATTTTTCAAGCAAGAAGAATAAGAATCCCTATGAATTGTGAAATCATCCATGAACACTTCCATGCAATTTTCAATAAAATCACTAAAAATACCAAACATGCATCTTTGGAAAGTCCCTGGAGCATTACACAATCCAAAAGGCATTCTTCTATATGCAAAGGTACCAAATGGGCAAGTGAAAGTGGTTTTGTGTTGATCAACCGAATCAATGCAAATCTGAAAATAACCACTATATCCATCAAGGAAGCAATAATGAGATTTCCCCCCTAATCTTTCTAACATTTGATCAATAAATGAGAGAGGAAAATGGTCTTTCTTGGTTGCCTCATTCAACCTCCTATAATCAATGCATACCCTCCAACTATTTTGTAACCTAGTAGGAATCAATTCATCATGTTCATTCTTTACCACAGTAATTCCACTCTTCTTGGGCACAACTTGCACCGGAGACACCCATTCACTATCACTAATAGGGTAGATTATACCTGCACTCAAGAGTTTGGTGACCTCCTTCTTTACCACATCAAGTATGAGAGGATTCAACCTCCTTTGTGGCTGCCTTATTGCCTTAGCATTTTCCTCCAACATGATCCTATGTGTGCAAGTTTGAGGGCTAATTCGAGGAATGTCTCCAAGTATCCACCCAATGGCTTCAATGTTCTTCCTCACTATATCACACAACAAAGACTCTTCCATAGGGGTTAGTGAAGAAGAAACAATAATAGGAAGTTGATTACCATTTTTTAAGTAAGAATACTTAAGATGTGAAGGAAATGGATTCAACTCCAGATTGGGCAGCTCAATGATGCTTGGAGGAATCTTTTGCACTTGAATTTGTCTTGCTAGATCCATGTCTTCCTCTTTAAGTGGCAAGTACAAGCTTCCAACAGCTGCTATATGCAAAATTTCGTCCAAATTGACTTGCTTTGTTCCAACTTTGTGCCTCACGTCCAGATCTGGTTGGCTTGCTCTAAAATTAATTCCCATTTTGGTCAGATCTGATTCTGGACTTTCAGCACCAATTTGCACGCCCCTTGGATCATTAACAGCCCTAAAATCACTTTGTTCATGCTTTTCAAGTGTCCCTAAACCTGAAACATCACAAGTAGAACACTCCTCCAACCTTGGAGAATGATTAGGCACAAAAGGATTAAAGCTGTCAAAAATTCCAGAATTAAATTCACTAGAAGAAATCAAATGATGTGATGAAATATGACATGTGGAAGATGAACTAGGGCCATCATTAGATGCAATTTCACTCTCATCACTTGATTCAATTACTAAATCAACAGAATTTCCAGAATTGATACTCAAATCATCAAACTCATCTAATGCAAGCAAATCACTCAAGGAAGCATATATTTGGCCATGTGAAGAACTAGACAACACAAGTGCTTCAAATAGAGTGCAAGTAGATGAGTGAGGCATGTCAAGTGTGCTGCCATTCAAATGCTCATGCTCAAGTGAATGCAATTCATCTTGATTTTTCAAATTAGACAAAATTAACACTATATTATTGCAATTCACACAAATAGAGTCATGAGTGCATGAACAAGTGAAACTAGGCAAAGATGCAACATCATCCAAGCTAGGAGGCATAGAAACCTCATCAATGATTCCATCAAGTGTATCATCAATGAAATCCACAAAATGAAGGCTATAATCAACATAAGAGTTTTTCAAGCTATCAAATATGTTAAATTCAATCTTGCTGTCCAAAAACTCCATGGTAAGTTTACCTTCCTTTATGTTCAATATAGTACTTGATGTCATCATAAAAGGTCTCTCAAGAATGAGTGTGCCTTGGCCTCCTTCTTGCATATCCAACACATAAAAATTTGCTGGAAAAACTAAGTCCTTAACCTTCACTAAGATGTCTTCCAAGAATCCCTTAGGCTTCCTAGTGCTCCGGTCGGCTAGTTGCAAGATGACACTACAATCTTGAAGACCACCAAGATTAAGTGAAGAATAAATATGAGTGGGCATCACATTGATGGCTGCCTCTAGATCAATCAAGGCTTCTTGAACAGACACATGCCCTATTTGACAAGGAATGGTACATGCCCCCGGATCTCTACACTTTAGAGGGAGTTGTGGCTTGAAGATAGCACTAATATTAGGACTCATTTGAACTGTAGCTAATGGTTTGAATCCCCTTTTATTAGTGCACAACTCCTTCAAAAACTTTGCACACTTAGGCATGCTTTTTATCATCTCAAGAAGTGGTATGTTCACTTCCACCTTCTTCAACATATCAAACACATTATGCCTATCTTCTTCTTGCCCTTTCTTAGCAAATCTAGTCAAGGCCTTAGGGAATGGCATATCCCTTGGAATAGGGTCCCCAATTTGATATTCTTTTGGAGGCTCTCTTCTTCCTAACACCTCTTTCTCCTTAGGCTTGCTTGAATCATTCTCATTTGCCTTGGAAGAAGGGTGAACCGCGGCTGTTCTAGCACTGTCTTGGCCTTAATTTGAGCTCAATTTTACCTCTTTTGATTGAGCATTCAGAGCTGATCTTGCCTCATTTTCATCCTCAACTACAATCTCTTCAATAGAGTCATCCTCATCATCAATCACTTGAGGACTTAGAGAGGTAGGAGGCGTGTTCTTGAGGCTATTTGAGGCATTTGGATGCACATTTAGCTTCCTGTCACAGGAAGTGGAATCACGTGAAGCATCAAGAGGAAGTGTGCTTTCATCACAAATTTGAGAATTCCTTGAAACAACCTTACTAGGCGTGCTGCCACCATGGTTTGAGGCACTTGGAATGGCTTCAAGAACTCTTCCACTCCTCAACTCAATTGCACTAAGGCACTTTGGATTAATGACAGGTTGAGTTGGGAGCTTTCCACTTCCTTGAGCTTGGCTAATGCTATATGAATTCTCAAATTGTTGCACCACCAAATCAGTGCTTTGTTGTCTTGATTCAAGATTATCTATCCTCTTTAGCAACATATCCAACTTAGAATCACCATTGGAAATATAAGAATCTATCTTTTGGCTAAAGTTGCTCATGGTGTTCTCAAACTTCTCAAGGTAAGGGTGCATTTGGTTATCACCCCTACCATCTTGAATAGAGAAGGGTTGGATATCCTCCAGGTTGCCTCCATAACTAAAAATAGAGTGTTGCATCAAACTTGGATTGTTGTTGCTCCCATAATTATCCTCAACTAAATTTCTGCCCCATTGGTTGTTTTGAAAGTTGTAGGGCCTTTGTTGTTGATAAACAGCCCCAACATTTTGATTCCCATAGGCATGCATGCAAGAAGAAGTGGTATGCATGGTAGAGTTGCAAATCTCACAACTAGGAGCCTTAAAAGCCTTGGACATGAAGGAACCTTGAGGACGAGATGGGCTAGCAATGGATCTCTGCAAAAAATCAAGTCGAGCATAAATGTCCTCAAGTTGAGCATTAGGCCTATCAAAATTATTAGCATGAAAGTACCCAGCCATGTTATCCAAAATTCAATGAAATTTCAACCAAAGTGTTTTAAAGAAGAAGAATATGCCCTTGCAAGTTTTTACAAGACTTATTATATATAGCTCAAAACACCCAAGAAATGATACTGGAGTTAAGAAGGAAAATTAAAAATACGAAAATAGGAAAAATTCTGAAAAACTGGCAGAATTGAAACACACTGAAGCAGTATTTTTGTAAATTTTTTTCAAAAGTAAAGAAGAAGAAATTAGCAAAACCTCAAAACTAAAAACTTTAAGGTAAAACACTGAATTAAACTCAGGAATTTTTATAAACAAAATTTCCAAACAGGGAGAGAGATATGCTCATCCAAAGTCAGCTCTGTCTGCCTAGAGTGTCACTGGGAGTCAGCAGTGGACCTTATGTGCTTGTTCAGTGCACAACTCTCTGGTTCCAAATCAAATTGAGCTAAAATTTTAACCTGAAACTTTCAACACACATAAGATTATACAGTCTAATTTGCAAGCAAAAATTCGAAGTCAATTCTTCCCAGTAGTTTTCCGAATTAGGGTCTTCAGCACTGGAAATTCCAGTGAACCTTGTTTCAGTCAAGCAAACATTCAACCAAATTAATGGCCGAATTAGCAATTGTGTTCAACAGAAAAAATGTTTCTAAGATAACCAGAAACACAATGAAATAAGAATAAGCTCAAAAAGATATGTCTAGCAAAAATTATGCCGGTCCAAAATTCGTGCAAAATTTCTGGGCAGAGTAACCTTCACTGTCTTACAAGCACTTGAGCAATACTTGTCAGTTTTGGAACTCACATCTAGAATCATTATTATGGTGACTATATCCAGTAGCAAACAGACCAAACAAGTGATCAAATGCTTAGAAAGCACAAGTCAGCCACCACAATACAAATTCCAGAATTGAGCCAAAATGCAAAGCAAATTAAAACAGCAATTAAAACCACAATTAGTATGGCTAGTTGCTCCCCGGCAACGGCGCCAATTGATGAACCATTTAGTCGCCTTGGGTTATCAAATTTTACTAGAATGTAGATGTGAATATTCTAGGTCATTTCCCTAGAGAGCAAAGCATACAAATCATTGTTCAAATGCTTATAAATTAATCTGAATTTTTAAGTGACTAAACTAACTCTATAATGCAACAATAAATGTTTGTAAAATTCTGTTTTAGTTGAAATGAAATGAATGATGATTATGGTGAACCCAAGTCAGATTTCCTAACATTAATCATTGATTTCCAGAATTATAACATCATAAACCTTCTTGATTAACCTAAAATGAGACACTTAGAAACCTCTAAGTATGGTGCACCATTAGACTCAATGGACACTAATGAATCTAGGTCAAGTGAACTTAGAAATTAACACTATATTCAGCCTTGTTCTACACAAGTTTCAGACCAAAACTAGTGGAAGAAAAATAGCTTAAGTCAAATTCATATAACCAATATGGATCTAACTCAAGTCTACACAAGAACTTGAACAAGAATCAGCAAGAACTTATGAAATAACCCTAGAACATCAAGGTAAATCATAAATTCCAGAACTGAAAATAGCATGAAAATCTAAATTCAACATTCATACTCTCATCAAATCTGAATTAGAATCACAAAGTCTTCAACCAAAACAGGTTCAAAATTCAAAATCCTCAAAGAATCAAGACAAGAACATGAAATCAAGAAAATGAACAACAATTACAAATCTGGAAATCTCATAATGTCAAGTCATCTTTCTTGGAGCTCTAAATGATCAGCCTCTCATGCTCTTCCTCTTTGCTTGAATCAGACCTTGAGCTTGAGAAGCTTCTATGGATGAATGAAGATGAAGAAGTTGCAATCTGGAAATCTGGACAAGAGATGGACGAAAATGCAAGCTGGAATGGAGAAGAAAGTGGACAAAAATCTGAATAGAGAAGGAATGATGATCCGGACCAAGTGTTGATGATGGAAGATGAAGAAATGAAATCTAAAAAACAGATGAACAATGCTGGACGAAAATGAATGAAGAAGAAGAGAGAGAAATATGGTGGAAGTGAGAGAGTGGGATCTGAATTATGAGGCTCTCATCTGAAAATTCAGCTTATGTATGTGTGGAAAATGTGAGTGGTGATAAAACCAAAGTGGATGGTGATAAAAACAAGGAAGGTCCAGATCTGAAATGAGCTGGAAAAATGGACGAAAATAAGCTAAAATGGGAATAAAAATGAGGTGGAAAATGTGGCAAGGGACATGTGAACATGTGTGGGAAATGTGACTCCTCCTTAGGCTCCCAATCAGCTGCCACATGTCATCCAATTAGATCTGATCATGTCACACCTCCCATGCCCCTTTTTTACTTGATGATGTGTCCCTCAATGCTTTCCATGCTCCTTTGATTTTTTATTTAATTAATTCTCCCTAATTAAATTTGAATAATGGTGCTACATCATCCCTCAAATAATTCTGGAATTTGCGCCCAACAGCCCCTAAATTCTTCATCTTTATTTATTTGCTATCTCTTGAATTTCTCCAAGCATGTGGACTAGCCTTTGATCCTTGATTCCAAAATTGCCCTCACAAAATCTGAAAATAAAAACACAAGACTAAATAAATTCTAAACAAAAAGAAATAAAAAGGAAAAGAAGAGAATTAATGCCTAAGATCTCAATTTAGGATATGAAAGTGTCAAAACAATCATCAAATAGCACTACTAGGGTTCATAAAGTCAATCTAGAAATGACAACTCAAAACCGGAAATTAAACCCTATTATGCACAATTTGATGCCAAAAACCAAGTGTTTTAACATGTAAAATATGAGATAGATCATTGAGATATTAAGTTTTATGTTGTGATAGAGTTAGAAGGAGACTTAAAGGGATTGTGTAAACAAATTCTAATCTTAACAAGCCTATTTGTTGAGAATTTGAGTGAGAAGTGGGAAAATTGGGAGGTTATTGGTAGTTAATAGTGCTTGTGTTAATTAAAAATTAATATATAGTACTTGTTGTTGTAGATTGTAGTGTGGGAAGACTTATCTTAACACAAGAAGAGAATTAGTACTACGGGTAACCCTTTTAGTAATAAAATTGTTGAGGTAACTAGATAATTTGCATTATTTATTATCTTATATAAGTTATTCTCAAGTTTCTTTTCTATGAATTATTGAGTATATATGTATAAATTCTTTAAAGGTTAACTATTTTAAAAAATGAGTGGAGTATTGCTTTGTAAAATTTTATATTTTTGAAGTAAATGGTAAGATTTTGTTATATTTGTTTGGAAAGTTGTTTATGCATGGTCAAGTGGAGATATGTAGTGAAATGTGGCATATTAGAGGGTAGGAGGTCACCTTAGTGGAGATAGTGAAGATTAAGTCCATATGACATTGCTAGCATCTTAAGATGCTTGTTACAGCATTTACTCTCCTTAGTGCGCAAAAATGGGTGCAGTGTTGGAGACTTACTCTCCTTAGTATCCAAAAAGGTGCGGAGTTAGAGACTATGCTCCTTAGCATCCATAGGATGCAGTGTTGGAGTAACGACACCCCAATTACTTGTAATAGGGGGAAACAGTAGTCGAGAAGTGGTCTAGGACACCTTAGCCGAGTAGTCCTATAATGGATGGTGAGCTTGGGAACCATACATATGGTTTGATTTTGTGAAATAGCCTACTAGTTCGGTCGGGAGTATTAGAGGATCGGATGGTTAGGGATCATGCATGCAATTTGTGGTGATCTTATATGATATGATTATGTTACTTATTTTAATGCTTATTTATAACTTGGCTTGTTAATCAATAATGTAGATTATCTTAATTATTGAGATTTTTATCTCACCCCGTGGTTATCATTTTACAGGTTCTACCAGTGAGACTGAGCCAGGGAGGGAATCAAGCAAGGGCTAGTATACTTGCTACATTCTAATTGTAAAGCTTGATTTTGGTTTGATTCATGTACATAAACTTGTTATATGATATTATATGTTGCCAACTAGAAATGCATATCATTTTGATTGGTTGCACTTGTTTCATACTATGTTGTTGTGTATTTTAGCCCAATATTGTATATGATGTGAATATATAGGAATTTTTATGGTGATGGGATAAAATACTAATACAAGTGCAAGGAATGTTTTATCTATGTGGTGACAAGGTATATGTAATGTATTATATGGCAATAGAGGCCAAATAGCATATATGATGTTGATTTGGTATTTTAGCCATATTAGGCAAAAAGGCCATTGAGTGGCCAAATTTTATGTTTGGTATGTTTTTGTGTATTTGAATATTCACTTAAGTGTATTTTGGTCCATTGGACTTAATTCATGCCTCACAATGAGTTAATGGTATAAGTTATGAGTTTTGGGTACTTGGATGCTTGAAAATCTCTTTAAAAACTGACTTTTGCATCTGAGTGTCTAAATTCTCATACGGTGTTGAATTGTAATGAAACTTGTACCATTAGTTAGCTTATTGAATAAGCTTGTGTGGGCAGTTGAATCATTCCAATCGAACATCGGATGTGAAAATGGCGTGCGTTTGAAATTCATCCAGAAAAGCTATCATGACAGCATTGCTGTCATGGACACGTGTGCCGTGGCATATTTCACACAAGCCGTGGCACACAGTACAATGAGCGAACTTGGCTTTTTGTGCCACATGCCGCGGCACATAGACCACAAGCCACAGTGCATGGACCAAAACACTCAAAAATGACATTTTTGGCCCTGTTTTGAAGTGTTTTGCTTCTCAAAACTTTTCTATGCTCTAATGTCTTTATAAATCATTAAGTTTGAGCTCAAACTATCAATTTAAAGGGTTTTTATGGGATCCCAATTATTCCACAATTACTTTTTTAAAAGATCATTAGTTTTAACCCTTATATGGATAATGTGAGCTTAAGAACAATCCTTGCTTCTTATTATGATTGTTTGTTGTGATTGTGTGGTGAATTTTGGTAATGTCAAGGTGGACATTACACAAAACACTTGAGTTTTAGGGTGAAAGTACAAGCCTTGCATAGTCTTACACACATTCTACCATACTTTGACTCCAATCACTCTCTCATAAATTCCCATTGTCTTTAGCTTTATTTAATTCAATTTTTAGACCATTTTCATATGAATTTCGTCCATTTTACTATGGTAAATAATAAAGTTACCCTAGTTCATTTTTCACCCATTTTCTTAACTCTAAAATTGAGCCTATTTATCCTGAATTTGAATCAAATTACTCTAATTTCATTTTCAGCATTCATTTGTCCATTCACTCTCATTTTTCAACCTCCACCCTTCTCCATTCTCTCTCCATTGTTCATCATGTTCTTCATCTCCATCTCACCTTCTCTCCTCCTTATTTCATGATCCAACCATTAAAATCCTAATCTGACCCACATTCTTCTTCTGCCCCCTTACCCTTTAAACCATAAGTTTCATTTTCTTGGCTTAGCTTCAAAATCCTCAAGGTGTTAATGAGTATAGTTCATCCATAGTGGAAGAATTGTGCTTAAATGGGTTCTAAGATGACTACAGGCTAAATCTACAAGGAGTTCTATGAGAGACAAATGTTAGAGGAGTCTTGAAGTGTCTCAAGAAAGGTTAAGGGTTACGGCCACTCTCTATTAAATCTAAGTTCATGTAATCTTGTTCTTAAAATTAGGAGCATTATTATATCTTTTTTTTATTGACCAATGAAATTAGTATGTAACTTGTTAGTTCAGTGTTTTACCACTTGATTCCCTTTTATATAGTTATTGGACCTATTTCTTGAGAAATTTCTTCCTTCTTCCAAATTATCTACCATGAGAAAAGAGATCATTAGTATGGTATAAAGCATTGATAAATCTTTCTATAAGTACTATACTAGATTTCAAGGATTGCTAGCAAAGTGTCCTCATCACCAACTATTGCTTCTAATAGTGCTTTGGTTAACTTGTCACCTAATAGAGCTTTGGATTTGATAGATAAAATGGCTCAAAGTGGTGCTTAATTTGGGACAAGAGAGTTTAGGGTAGCTTTGGTTAACACTAGCTATCTTATCATTAGCCCTTCTCAAGTTGATAAGATAGCCTATAAGGTTGGCAAAATACTTGATCTTACATTTAATGTTAATGTAGCTAATGTGTTAAATTTGAATGTGCCTCCTAATACTTGTGATGCTCTTGTACCCTTGTCTTGCAACATTTGCAATTCTTCCATGCACGTAGAGGCATGTTGCTATATGAAAGGCAATTATACTTGTGATGTGAATGCTCTTTTATAAGGGAAACTAAGGCAATTAAGGAGGACAATATGGCAATATTTATAATGCAAATTAAAGGAATCATCCTAATCTTTCTTATAGGAATACATATGGAGCTTTATGAGAGATAAATAAAGGAGGGTATAAGACCAACCAGGGCCGCAACACTTATTATGGTCAAGGTAGTAATTCTTCATAGTAATTCTTCAAGGTAGTACCTCTAACCCTCCAAACTTGAATAGGAAACTTATGCCAATTGATGATCCATCTTCTTCTTCTTAATTGTCTACTAATTTTAAATTGGATGTTATTATTAATGAGATGAAGAATGAAGCAAAATTTCAATGCACAATTTACACAACAAGAGTTTAATGTTGCCACCTCTATTAGGCTTAATAAGTTAGATGAAATGCTTGATGCACTTTATAAGCATGTTAGTTCTTCTACTAATCAAGTCGCTTCTTCTAATGCCCAATCCCCTTCACTCCTTAGTAATATAGTGGTTAATTCCAAAGCCCCTATAAATGTAATTGAACTTAGAGGTGGTAAAAGGGTTAGTAATAATAATGGCGGTGATGTTTTGACTAATGTTGTTGATGCCGGAAAATCTAAAAAATAAGAAAACTATGAGGATTGATGATCCTTCTTGTTACAATATAGGTAAAGATGGTTGTGATGATAGTGATGATGATGTGGAGAAAGTCTATCAGGAACCAATGCCCAAACATAGCCAAGATAAGCTAGTGGAAGGTGCTGGAAAAAATTTCAACACCATTGTCCATGCTAAAGATCATTCGGCCATTACTCAAAAAAGGGAAGAAAAGGCTTAAGTGGAGGTGTAAAGTAAGGAGATAGTAAGGACACTTCAATTTCCTCAAGTCTAAGTGCCTTGGCCTTTAAATTCCAAGAATATGCATGATAAGGAGGTAATAGACTTCTTTGCTAAAAATTCAAGTAAATGTGCCTTTGTTGGATACTCTGAAAAATATCCTAATTATGCTAAGTTCCTTAAAGATTGCACTAATAAGAGGAAGTTCATTCCTAATGCTAGAGTACAATTACCTTATTCTATTATTGCAATCATGAAGCCACAATTACCTGTTAGGTGTGAAGATCCCGAATCCTTTACTATTCCTTACATGATTGGTAACTTGAGATTTTCTCATGCTCTTGTTGATTTGGGTGCTACAATTAATGTCAGGCCATATTCCATATATGAATTTTTTAAACTTGATTGCATGCATCCAACATACGTGATTGTCCAACTTGCATATAGGAGTGTTAGGAAGAAACATGGAATTGTGGAAGATTTGATTGTAAGTGTTAAGAATTTATTGTTTCCTGTGGACTTCTATGTGTTGAATATGAATAATAAAGGTTATAGGGAAGATATCTTGATCTTGGCTAGACCTTTTATGAGGAGTGTGCATTAATATGGATAAGGATACCTTGATTTTAAGATGTGGGGATGATCAAGTTAACTTCAATCTATGAGGCAATGAAAAGGACTTTTGAGGATTATTCCCTACTTGATATTAATGCGATTGACACGTTGCTTAATAAAGCTATTGAGGACCATGCATTTTCCTCACTTGATCATGAGTCTACACATTCTACCATTGATGTCCTTTGCTCTTACATTGATGCCTATATGTACTAAAATTTCTTAGATGTTGATGCATGCTTGCAAGATACCTTGTTGGTAGCATATGTCACTTACACTCTAAAATAGCTAAGTTAATACTAATATAGTACTAGTAGCAACCTAGGTCAATCTTCACTAAAGAGCTAACAAAGGTTAATTAAGATTAAACTAGTGAGCTAAACTAACTAAGAGTTGATTGATTTTAGCAAATTAAACTAAGTGGACAGATTTAATTAAAAACCTAATTAACTAGTGGAATGAAAATGGGAGTGTTTTAACCCTTTTTAAAGTGGAGTCCTAAGAGTTGTGAGATGCTAGACTCCTTATCTACTCTTTTTAATTAGGCTTAAGTTAATTTCTACTCTCTCGATACAAATTAAATCCCTTACAGAATTTTGCATAAATGTGCCTTCCTATCTAATTCAATTAATGAAGTCCTTGCACAATTTTGTACAAGTTTCTATTCCTTAATTAAGTGCAAAGTGATCAAAATTCTCCTCAGGTTCCCCTTATGTGCAACTTAGCCTATGGTAAGTTTAATGCATAACTTTATATACAAGACATTTCACCAAATACCAACCAAACATATTTATGCATAGCCAATTTAAGATACATTCAACACACATATAACATATATTTATATGAATTATAATGTATTAGAAAAAATTTTCAGCAACTATGCAAAGGAAAATCAAGTGAAAAAACACCAAAATGAACAAGTTAAATACTAATTTTGATCAACAAAAACAAGATGTAATAATGCTCCTAATTTTAAGAACAAGATTACATCAACTTAGGTTTAATGGAGTGTAGTTATAACTCTTAACCTTCCTTGAGACACTTCAAGACTCCTCTAGTATCCTTTCCTCCTAGCACTCCTTGTGGATTTAACCTTTAGTCATCATGGAACCCATTTGAGCATAATTCTTCCATCATAGTTGAATCATACTCATGAACACTTTGAGGATTTTAAAGCCAAACCAAGAAAATAAAGCTTATAGTTTGAAAGGTGAGGTTGAAGAAGAATAATGATGGAGCCGGATTAGGATTTTGATGGTTAAATCATGAGATATGGAGGAGAGAAGGCGAGATAGAGATGAAGAATAATAGAGAGAGAATGGAGAAGGGTGGAGGATGAAAAAATGAGAGTGAATAGAAGAATAAATGTTGAAATAGAAATTAGAGTAGTTTGATTCAACTCTAGAATGAATGAGCCTAACTCTAGTATTAAGAAACTGGGTGAAAAATGAGCTAGGGTAACTTTATTATTTACCATGGTAAAATGGACAAAAATGAAAATGGTCTGAAAATTAATTAAATAAAGCTAAAGACAATGGGAAATTAAGAGAGTGTGAGTGGAATCAAAGTGTAGTACAATATGTCCAAGACCATGCAAGCCTTGTACTTTCACCCTAAGACTCAAGTATTTTGCCTCTTGACTCATCTAGTATTCCAATCCAATGGTCCTCATGTGCCAAATCTAAGGTGTGTTACCCTATACAAACAAATGTGACATACAAAATCAAAGTTTAAAGCATATGGATAATAATTTGCATTTTCAATTAAATTAATTCCTAAATATGTGGCACAATGAAAATTAAATAATAAAAATCAATTTTGACATCACAAAAGAGGTTAGTGGCGTGCTATATAGCCTAAATATTATAAGCACATAGATGCACAAAAATGAAAATAAAACTGGACCATTGTTCTTTTGGACTAAAAATAAATCTTGACGATTATACTCAAACATTTTCTCAAAAGTTCAATTTTATGACAAAACACATAGAATCCTACACTTAGGTGATTTTTCACAATTAATGCAATAAGTGCGTAATTTGGATAAATATAACATGATTTTTTGGTCAATAATAACAATAAAAAAATGTGTAATAAATGTGAATTATCAATTCCCTTATACTTACCTTTTACACTCTAGGCAAAATTAAAACAAAATAAACTCTCTCAAAATCCCAAAAGAAAAACAAAGTAAAACAAAACATCTTGTCAAGGGTAATCAAGTTAAAAGTCAAGGAAAATTTTCACCAAAACACAAGAGATATTTCTGCCCTAGCTTAAATACCTTATCAATCACAAGCAACTCATTAAAAAAATGCAATTTCATTAAGAGTGCCTCACAAGGATAGTGTGTGCACTCAAGCACTGAAGTATCTAGGATTCAACAATTTCACTCAAAGTCTTTAACAAAAATGTCCTACCATAAGATTGTAATCCATCTACCTCTCCACTACTAATATGCAAATGTTTTCAAGAATCAAATAGACTTTAATGGGATGTAATGCGGCTATAAAATTGATGCTCTTGCATTTACATGTGAAAGCTAGGGTTTGGCTCAAGAAATTAAGTTTTGGCTACAATGTAAATATGCAACAACATTCAAATCTTTCTAAGACTTTACTAAGTGGATACATAGTGAAAAATGGATGAAAATGTAAGTGGAATGGACATGAAAAGCAAAGAATAGAATATGTGATTTGTAACCCAAGTATCAATCTTGTTATTCAAACTTTTTATTTTTTTTTTACTTTTCAATTTTCTCACTTATTATTTTCTTCTTTTTTTCTTCTTCCTTCTTTTTTTTTCTTATCTTTTTTTTTCACATTCCTAGTCATGTTGGGTATCAAATAAGAGGAGAATAATGTACTCATTCTTTTGAATGAAATGGAACAATGGAAGATGAAAAATGAAAAAATGAATTGTATCCACTATGTTAAACCAAAGAAAGATGAGAATATTGAAACATACTTTCAAAACAATACATACAATCTATGGTAAAATAGGGATAGTGTTTAATAAATGAAGAAAATAAACAAAAGGCTTAAAGGGCTTGCAAGAAGTTTGATCAATTCATTAGGGTTTTCCTTTTAAGTCTATTGGCTATTTTTTATGAATTCCATTATCATCTTCTCTACAACAAATGCAATGATATAGCCTTGATTAAGAGGAGAAACATGTTCTAGAGGGCACAAATGCTAAAGACAAACCACACAAAAGTGCTTAGGCTTCTTCCAACTAGGATTTTTGCCACTCTAATCAGCTATACACAATCTAAAAGAAAGCTTATTTAAGAAGGTAAAACAACTAAGGTAACATCATTCCAAGAGTTAAGTTTCAAAAATCCAAAACAAGTTTCTTAAATAATCTAAGACAAAACAAAACAATTTTTTTATAACTTTTCAAATTTTTTGAAAAAAAAGTAAAAATAAAATATTTTTGTCTTCCCCCACACTTAAATCATGCATTGTCCTCAATATTTGCATTGTCCTTAAAAAATGTTTTCACAAAAGAATGCATGAAAAATGCAAGAGGAATTTTTTTTTAAACATTAGACCTAAACCAAAACATCTAATACAAGAATAACAAACCCTTTTATTTTGAAAAAGAAATAAAAAAAAACCTAATTCAAAACCTAATGGAAAGGGTCATATCTCCCCCATACTTAAACCTCAAAATGGATACTATAAAGCACAATCACAAGAAAGAATCAAGTGATCCACATGTGTGCACAAGTGTCAGTAGGCATATACTAGAAAGTGCTCAACATATGTGCTAAGTAAAAATAATCAAAGCAAATAAAAGGTGTAAGTTGGAAAGATATGACTTTAAAGCCAATCATGGAGGCTTAAAATAGAAGGTGGAATCTCTAACGAGAAACTTGTGTCCCTTCCAAGAGCCTGAATGATAGAATCCTCCTTTGATTCTTTCTGAAGGCTTGGGTTCAATTGGCAAAGGCCTTAAAGGATATGCCATAAAACATTGACCTTGCACTAGAGAAGAACTAGATAAACCAATGCAATCATATAATCATGTAATAAAAATCTAGTAGGTAAAACCTATAAATTTTTTTAAACGTTTTAAGCATTTATTTTTCCATGGTGTATCTGTTTAGTCATTTAAATGATTTGTTTCCTAAGTTAGTTAGAGAATCAACTCCTTAACCACACTTAGTTTATTTAAATTGTGTAATTTTTGGATAAGACTCGGGGCAAGTGTTACATGTAACTTGTACATCAATTAAGGCTGATGGTTTGGATGTATAAGAGCTCCTATTTGCTAGTTTAGATTAGATAAAACTGTGGATGACACATGGTATTAATTGTACACATATTGGAATCATCTACAAGCCAATAGGAGAGTGCTACCTTGCAGGTGTGATAAGGCTCCCATTTTCCATTTATTTTATTTTTTATTTTTTAATTAAGCTTCAGCTGATGGGGAAACACTTAGAGCACATCCTGTTCACTATAGTTTCAGATTATTTCACCACATTCACTCATCTCTTCCATTATCTCTCTCTAGTTCATCTTGTTCTTCATTTACTCTACCTTCTCTCTACTTTCTTCATTTTTTCAGCACACATAACTCCACATTTAATCATCAAACCTCCACAAAACCACCATCATTCCATTCCTCTTAGATTATTTCACCATATTCACTCATCTCTTCCATTATCTCTCTCTAGTTCATCTTGTTCTTCATTTACTCTACCTTCTCTCTACTTTCTTCATTTTTTAGCACCCATAACTCCACATTTAATCATCAAACCTCCACAAAAGCACCATCATTCCATTCCTCTCGCTTGGATGAGCCTATCCCTAGCACTTGCAAGTAGATTTGAAGCTTAATTCCACCATTTTTATAGAGGTCAACTTGACTATGTCTAGTTCTTGGAGGAGTAAGATGGTTTTAATGTTTTCAAGCTAAATTCTCTATGAAATCCTAGGGAGGAGTTGATGGAAGAGAAGTTTTGAAGTCTTCATTTGGCTAAGCTTACTTATTTCTTCATCTTATTTTAATTTCACCAGAATATTATGAATATAGTTGATTGTAATTCAATTTGACTTTAATTTCATGGTTGGTTGTAATTGTTAGTGTTGAAATAAATCACTTGAATTTCACTTCCTTTTGTTGCTGGAAATTTATGCCACTTAGTGATTTTGCATTGTAATATGTGATTTCATATGGTGAATGTCTTGTATTAGCCTAGCATGTAATTGTGTGATGAATACTTGATGAGTTGCTTGAGTTTTCATAATTTTGAGCTTTAGGCGGTGGCAATTAGGAATGAATTTTAACTAAACACTTGGTTAATTCTTAAGCTAAGCTAGTAAGGTTACCTAAAGGGCTTGAAATAGCACTTAAGGAATTGAATTAGTGAGGCTAGGTTTCTTGAGATAGTTGTCTCAAGTAAATACATTTTTTAGCCAAGGAAGAGAAATTAAGTGAGCTACCATAATTAATTAGAAGTTAGGATTCTTCCATTAGTAATATCGTGAGGTTCTTACTTTAATTGGGAAGCCACTTCGTTCACAATTAGGTTTTGAGCTTAGGTACAGCTTTAGACAGGGGCAATTAAGAATGAATTTTAACTAAACACTTCGTTAATTCTTGAGCTAAGCTAGTAAGGTTACTTAAAGGGCTTAGAATAGCACTTAAGGAATTGAATTAGTGAAGCTAGATTGCTTGAGATAGTTGTTTTATGTAAATACATTTTTGAGCCAAAGAAGAGAAGTTGAGTGAGTTGCCATAATTAATTAAAGGCTAGGATTCTTCTATTAGAAACACCCTAAGGTTCTTACTTTAATTGGGAAGCCACTTCATTCACAATTAGGTTTAATTTACTAGTTTAATTCACTAGATAATTAGGTTAGCAATTAGATAATCAACTTCAAACTTTAGGTGATTTAGTCTACTAGATAACTTTAATTGAGCTAAAACCATTCTTTGAAAGAGGACCTAGGGTTGGCCCTATATTGCATTAGGGTTAGCTTTAGTTTAATTTTGAGGGGAAGCGACAATTCCTATCATAATACAACTAGAAATACCCATTATGCTTAAAACCTCAATTTAGCCCTAAAAGTCCTTCCAAGACACTACATTAACCCTATTTAACATCCTAACACATAGATAACACCATTAAATTACCCACATTGTCCCCTATCTTTCAATTTCTACCTTGGGTTCATCCAAACCCTAACTAACAACTTTAAATCTTTATGTAATCCATAATATAAGTTTAGAGGCTTGATTTAACTACCCAAGACCTTAACTAAGGAAATGGGTTTAGCCATTACCCATGCAAATGAGAAATCAAAGCCCCACAATACCTAAATCATTAGAAAATTTGAAAATAGGGAGAAGGAGAAGTGTAGGAAGATTACCTAAAGCAACATCTTACTCCAAATGCTTCCAAAGTGACCCTAACGTCAAGCCCTAGCACCAACTAGTTGATTCCTCATGTTCTCTCTATCCCAATTCTCATTTTTTTGTCTAATTTCATGATCTAATAAATGTGAAAATTTGTACATGTGCCACAGTATATTGGCACTCCTACTGCAGCGTATAGCACAGAGAACTCCACACACATTTTAAATCTCTCTCTTCATGCCATAGCCTACTTGTACTTCAATCTAACCTTCTTTTAAGGCTGTCCAATGATCCATAAGCTCTATTAGCCCCCTAAAGCATCATTAATTAAAAATTCACTTAATTTGACTAGAATACCCTTATAAACATTAGAAATTCCTAAAGTTAAAATCCAAGATGTTACAATTCTCCCCTCTTTTTAGGAATTTTTCCCTTAAAATTCAAGATTTCACGCAATGACATACCTAGAAGAATAGATGCGAATACAATTGTCTTATCTTCTCCTCAATCTCCCAAGTTGTATTACTGAGAGTCACCTCTTTCCAAAAGACTTTAACTAAGCGAATAGTCTTATTTCTCAATTGTCAATCTTTTACATCCACAATCCATTTTGGTTCTTCTTAATAAGTCAGATTCTCTTACAATTCCACATCTTCTGGCTTAATGATATGAGAAGGATCTGGGTGATACTTCTTCAACTGACTCACATGAAAAATGTCATGAACACTTGATAAACTCAGTGGTAAGGCCATTTGATATGCCACAGGTCCTAACTTCTCTAAAATCTCAAAAGGACTAATAAACCTAGGAGTCAATTTCTTATCTTTTATTAATCTTCCAATGCCAATTATTGGCATGACCCTCAAGAAAATATGGTCACCCACCAAGAATTCCAACAGCCTCCTACGCTAATCAGTATAGCTCTTCTGTCAGCAATCAGTCAGATCTTCTAGGTGGTTTTGTCTACCAAATCAGGACCTAATATATTTCTCTTGCTCAACTTTGTCCAACACAAAGGCAATTGATACATTCTTCCATACAATGCCTCATACAAAGCCATTCCAATGCTAGAGTGATAATTGTTGTTGTAAGAAAACTCCACCAAAGGTAGATGAGTATCCCAACTACCCCTCAACTCTAGTGCACAAGCTCACAACATATCTTCTAATGTCTGAATGGTCCTCTCATTCTGGCCGTCCATATAGGGATGATAAGCCATACTAAACCTTAATCTAGTTCTCATTACCCTCTGCAATGCTTTCCAAAAGTTCAATGTGAACCTTAGATCATGGTCAGAGAAAATGTGCTTTGGTACACTATGGGGTCTCATGATCTTATTCACATAAGCCTCAATATACTTCTCTAGTGAATAAGTCATCTTCACCATTAAGAAATGTGATGACTTCGTCAACTGATCCATAATTAACTATATTGCATCATAGCCCACTTGAGTTCTAGGTAAACTAGTGATGAAATTCATGGATATGTTGTCCCATTTCTACTCAAGAATCTCGAGTGGTTGTAACATACCACCTAGTCATTAGTGCTTAATCTTGTCCTTTTAGCATGTTAAGCATCAAGCCATACACTCTATCACATCCTTCCTCATTCCTAGCCACCACCACATTCATTTCATATCCTGGTACATCTTTGGTAGCACTTGGATGAATTGTGTACTCACTATGATAAATCACATAGCCATCATTATTGAATTCAAACTCTATTGTTCTCCTCTCTTTAACACAATCACAGATTCCCAATAAATACTCATCTTTAAGTTGAGCAACTCACAATTCCTTCTATAATGTATTGGTCACCATTATAGAATGCACATTGCGCAATGCCATCTGAGGCACTTTCCTTTAAGTCTCTAAGAATGTCTCAAGTAATCAATGCTCTTGAATCATCATATGATTACCATGTACTATTTTCTGACTTAGTGCATTAGCTACTGCTTAGCTTTACATGATTAGTACTCGATTTCATAGTTGTAGTCCTTGAGGAATCTATCCACCTACATTGCCTCATATTCAATTCTTTTTGATCCACTAAGTACTTCAAGCTCTTGTGGTCATTGAATACTTCAAACACTAACCTATACAAGTAGTGTCGCCATATCTTCAAGGCAAAGACCACAGTCGCTAACTCTAAGTCATGAGTTGGGTAGCTTTTCTCATGTGGTCTCAACTATCTCAAGACATAGGCAACAACCCTTTCAACGAGGCATCGGTATAAACTACATAAGGTAAACGAGGATCAAGAATTATCAATACTAGAGTAGTCATCAGTTTCCTCTTTAACTCTTGAAACACTGATTCTTACTTATCATTCCATACATAAGGTTGATCCTTTTGAGTTAAATTAGTCAATAGGGATGCAATCTATAAAAACCCTTGAATGAAGATAATATCTGGCCAATCTTAGGAAACTTTTGATCTTTGTCATCGAGGTAGGTGGTTCCTATTTCAAACACAGCATCTACTTTTTATGGATCTACTACGATTCCGTCCGCTAACACCACATAACTGAGAAACCTTACTTCTCTTAGCCAAAACTCACATTTACTAAGCTTGGCATTTTGCTTGTTGTCATTTAGAAGTTATAGGACCATACGGAGATAGTTTACATGTTCCTTTTCATCTATTGACTAGACCAGAATGTTGTCAATGAATACCACCACAAACTTGTCGAGGTAAGGACAAAATATTCTATTCATATAATCCATAAAAACTGCTAGAGCGTTCATCAGCCTAAATGGCAACACTAAGAATGCATAGTGGCTATACCTAGTGCGAAAAGCTGTCTTTAGTACATCCTCAACCCTGACACGTAGATGATGATAGGTCAATCTTAGAAAACATAGCAGTCCCAACCAGTTGATCGAGCAAATCATCAATTCTAAGTAACAGATACCTATTCTTGATAGTTACATTGTTTAGTTGTCTATAGTCAATGCACAACCTCATTTTGCGATCTTTTTTCTTTATAAACAGTACTGGTGATATGGGTTTGATATGGGTTCAATTCTACTAACTCAGATGGAGGCATCCAGTAAGGAGCCTTTGATATGGGTTCTGTTCCCAGCACAAGATCAATTGAGAATTCCACCTCTCTCTCAAGCAGTAATCCAGACATTTCTTCTAAAAAGACTTCGAGGAATTCATTCACTACCCCAATTCTCTCAATTCCTCTATCACAAGCAGCATGAATGGAAAGAATACTATGTAAGCCTGACAATCCATTTGAATGCACTTCTCTGCTTGTATTATTGAGAAAAATCTTAACTGACTAGGTTTCATTGTAGGTACAGTGTACATAGGTAATGAGATTAGCTTTCTTGTATAGTTTAATGTCGCGTTATTAGTAGATAACCAGTCCATACCTACTACTACATCAATTCTAACCATACCTAGACAAATCAAATCAAATCAATAGTAGTCAACCTATTTTCAAACTTTAGGTCAACATCCAGATAAGCACATCCTATCTTAATAGAAACTTTCATGAACATAGACATATTTATCACATAAGGCAATATATGAATAGACAAATTCAATCTCATCACACAATCATTAGATATGCAGGAATGGATAGCACCCGAGTCAAATAAACAATCAATATTGCAATCATGCAGAGCGATCTTACCTCTGATCAAATTTAGAGATGCACTAGCCTCCTTCTAGGACAATGCAACATCCTTCTAGGAAGGGTGGATCTCTACTCTATCGTACCCACTTTGCCCTCTTCACAGTACTTGGCTATATGCCCCATTTTGCCATAGATACAGTAAGACCAATACTTGCCCATGCGATACCTTCCACACTTAGTTCACTATGAGGTTTTGTTTGAACTAAGAGTTGGCACAAGCACAGTTGAAGCCTGCTAAGATGACTGTGAACCTCCAATACTATTTCTAGGTCTATTGTTCCTCTGAAAGGATCATTGATATTGAGATCCCTTTTAAAATGTCTTCTTCTTCCCAAAGCTCCCAGAAATACCAAAACTAAAACTTGACCTCTTGCTTATCCCACTAGTAGGGCCAAGAGATTGAGAAAACTTACCCTAGCTATATCTTCTCTTTTTTATTTCTGCCTCTTTACCTTTTCTTGTTGCTATCCTCAACTTGTTTCACATTTCCCCATAAGAGGTGATCTCAAACAATGCCAGCTATTGTTTATACTCTTGCCTCATCTTCCTAAGAAGCCTATCTGCCTTCCACTTTGAATCGTTATTTTCCATGAGATAAGTGGAATACTTGGATAGTTGGTTGGACTTTTCTATGAAAGCCTCTTCATCTAAGTTCCCTTGCTTGAACTCATAAAATTTAGCCTCCTTCTTAGTTCTGAAGGCCACCGAGAAATAAAAGTCAAAGAATCACATTTTGAACTTATCCTAAGTCCAATTAACTCCACCCATTAATCTTACTAACTTCTACCAATGCTTAGCCTCTTTCACAAACAACACAGAGGCCAAAGTCACTTTTTGCTCTTCTAAACATGGTACAACCTTAAAGATTGGCTCAATTCATTCTATCCATTTATTAGCCTCACCCTCTTTCATTGTTCCATTAAAGTTAGGTAGATGAAACCTTAAAAAAAACTCTTCCAAACTCAGTCCATAGAACTCTATGAATAGCTACCACCCACATATCTAGATTGCTTGGGTGTACTCTCTCCACGTGCTTCTTCATCTTCCTCATACATCTCCTCTTCATTCTTAATAGTTTTACTGTCCCCTTTCATCCTTTCATTTTTAGGCACATCTTGACCTCACACCGTATTGTGGATCTCTTGCATTAAATTTTGTATCTCCAATAGCAAGGCCTCATTGCCTTGCGGCTCATTCCTAGTTTGCTCTAAGTTCTGACCAGTCGGGATGTGATTCTCTAGTGATAGCTCATTGATTTTAGGTACCACATCTATATTAGATGGGTTACCACTTATAACAGTTCTAGCAAGTCTTCTTCTTGCCATCCTTTCTGCCCTTCTAAGGATGAAAGTGACCACAAAAGGGTAAGTGAACAAACTAGACAACTATACAAGGGAAAGGTAAGTGTAACAAATAGATATACCAACCTCTACACATGAATGCAATAAACAAATCAATCAAAGACGTCAATCACATATACTAGTCTTGCAACAATTCAAATTGACACCAAATTGTAACATCATCTTTAACACCACCAAAACACACAAAACACATAACATCAAAATACGTTATGAGATTACCTTAATACCATAAACAGTTATCATAACCCAAGGGTTAAAAGAATCTTTAAGAAAATGGGATCCCAAGAAAAACCCTTTTTAATAGATCATTTGAGCTCAAACTATAGTTTAAAACCAAGTAAGTAAGACAACGGAAGCATAGGATATTCATTATGTTACAAAATAATAAGCAACAATATATTCATCATGTTTCATCATTGTCCACCGCAACAAACTACACAGAGGGAAACGTCCTTCTCTGTGCCTTGCGCTGCGGTGTAATAGACAATATGTCGCGGCACGTAAGCCCTATCATGACAGCAAACTGTTGTTATGACAGCTCTTTAGGCTAAATTTTAGAGCATGCCATTTCACCATTTGACATTTAATTTGAGTGATTCAAGCATCCACACGTAGCTCTTAAAGCCACTTAGCTATTGGAATTGGTCCCACATTCGAATATTGAGCCAAATGAGATTTAGACACCTAAACCCAAAATGGCTCTTTTTTTTTCAAAAATTACTACCAAGGTTCCTGATGAACCCTTTAGTCACCTTGGGTTATCAAATTTTATTAGAATGTAGAAGTGAGTATTCTAGGTCATTTCTCTAGAGAGCAAAGCATACAAATCATTGTTCAAATGCCACAAATTAATTTGAATTTTCAAGTGACTAAACTAACTCTATAATGCAACAATAAATGTTTGTAAAATTCTGTTTTAGTTGGAATGAAATGAATGATGATTATGGTGAGCCCAAGTCAGACTTCCTAACATTAATCATTGGTTTCCAGAATTATAACATCATAAACCTTCTTGATTAACCTAAAATAAGACACTTAGAAACCTCTAAGTTTGGTGCACCATTAGACTCAATGAACACTAATGAATCTAGGTCAAGTGAATTTAGAAATTAACACTATATTCAGCCTTGTTCTACACAAGTTTTAGACCAAAACTAGTGGAAGAAAAACACCTTAAGTCAAATTCATATAACTAATATGGATCTAACTCAAGTCTACATAAGAACTTGAACAAGAATCAGCAAGAACTTATGAAATAACCCTAGAACATTAAGGTAAATCATAAATTCCAGAACTGAAAATAGCATGAAAATCTAAATTCAACATTCATATTCTCATCAAATCTGGATTAGAATCACAAAATCTTCAACCAAAACAGGTTCAAAATTCGAATCCTCAAAGAATCAAAATAAGAACATGAAATCAAGAAAATGAACAATTACAAATCTAGAAATCTCATAATGTCAAGTCATCTTTCTTGGAGCTCTAAATGATCAGCCTCTCATACTCTTCCTCTTTACTTGAATCAAACCTTGAGCTTGAGAAGCTTCCATGGATGAATGAAGATGAAGAAGTTGCAATCTAGAAATCTGGACAAGAGATGGACGAAAATGCAAGCTGGAATGGAGAAGAAAGTGGACAAAAATCTGAATAGAGAAGGAATGATGATCTGGACCAAGTGTTGATGATGGAAGATGAAGAAATGAAATCTAAAAAATGGATGAACAGTGCTGGACGAAAATGAATGAAGAAGAGAGAGAAATTTGGAAAAATCTGACAAGTGAAGGTGAAGAATGAATATGAAATGAAAAATAAAGGATTAAGTATGTGTGGAAAATGTGAGTGGTGATAAAACCAAAGTGGATGGTGATAAAAACAAGGAAGGTCCATATCTGAAATGAGCTGGAAAAATGGACGAAAATAAGTTAAAATGGGAATAAAAATGAGGTGGAAAATGTGGCAAGGGACATGTGAACATGTGTGGGAAATGTGACTCCTCCTTAGGCTCCCAATCAGCTGCCACATGTCATCCAATTAGATCTGATCATGTCACACCTCCCATGCCCCTTTTCCACTTGATGATGTGTCCCTCAATGTTTTCCATGCTCCTTTGATTTTTTATTTAATTAATTCTCCCCAATTAAATCTGAATAATAGTTCTACATCATCCCTCAAATAATTCTGAAATTTGCGCCCAACAGCCCCTAAATTCTTCATCTTTATTTATTTGCTATCTCTTGAATTTCTCCAAGCATGTGGACTAGCCTTTGATCCTTAATTCCAAAATTGCCCTCACAAAATCTGAAAATAAAAACACAAGACTAAATAAATTCTAAACAAAAAGAAATAAAAAGGAAAAGAAGAGAATTAATGCCCAAGATCTCAATTTAGGATATGAAAGTGTCAAAACAATCATCACATAGCACTACTAGGGTTCATAAAGTCAATCTAGAAATGACAACTCAAAACCGGAAATTAAACCCTATTATGCACAATTTGATGCCAAAAATCAAGTGTTTTAACATGTAAAATATGAGATAGATCAGTTCACAAACCCTTAAACCAAGTGCCAATGCCTATGGAACCACTTGGAGAAACTCAAATGGACTACAAACAACCTGTTTAGGTATTCAAATCATAACGATAACAGTCTAAACAAAATTTGGCCACCAAAATTCCAATTTCAACATAAATTTCACTAGGGGTAACAATTTCTTATAAATAATTCAATGGCTAATCTATCACATAAATCAATATAAAACTAACAATTCCACTAGTATCTTAACCTCTCACAACCATTACAACACATATACAACAAACCTAAGCCGAGATACCTACAGTTCATAATAGAATTTATGCAAGTGTATCACAAAACAATATGTATCCTAGGTTGGCATATGCATTCAACCATTCATTATAAACTAAAATAATTGAAAGGTCTATACAACTCAGAGCTAGTCCCCTCGATGCTCGGTTGCACCTTCCTTTCCCTTGCCCCTATTGGAGCCTTCACTTGTAAAATGTAACCACAGGGTCAATCAAGGACTTAGTAACCAAATATTCTTATCAACTACTCGTGTATGAGAATAATTTGTGCGTATGTGAAGTGGCATAGTAAATCAGATAACATGTCTTATAAATCCACACATATGGTTATAGTATGATATGCATGATCAACACACCATCGCATATCCTTCTTATGTCTTTTGACTGAATCTATGGGTTAACAATTTGATAAGACCAAGTCCATGTGACTAGACTGGTCTAAGCTCACCATTAGTAGGAAGCAGCCCTAGCTAAGAGTGTCTTTGCCCACCATAGACCATAGATTTTCCCTATCCATAAATACTAAGGGTGCCGATACCCAATCTACCACTTGTAGTACTGGGACTTCCAAACAATATAATACTAAATATTAGGGCCTTTATAGTGCTAGTATACCACATGGATTTCCAAATAATGTCCTAACAACATACTGGGGTGAACTCCCACCCTCTCACAATAATCATGCCAAACATGCTTAATACATCCAACTTATAGCCATAACATATAAATTATCAAAATTTCTCATTTTCACATAAACTGTAGAATTTCGCAAGTAGTTATGCATAAAAATAGCATTTAGCTTTCCAAAAATAAAAGCATTAAAACAAGTTTTCATTCTACTTCACATAACTTCACAATCATAATTTCATATGATTACTAGGCTAGTATCAAACCAAAACATTACTTTTAAATCTAACACACTACCATCCAAACACACGAAAAGGAAGATCAGACAATCCAGTTACCTCAACCCTTTTGTCACTAAAAGGGTTATCATGGTCAACCAATAACTCCACATGCATCCATTAACACCAAAATACTCGATCAAAGGTTAACTTATGCAATTAAATCCTTGATTATCAATCCCCACACTAATCACCTTATTTTGTAATATAACTAAGGGTACCCATTATGCTCAAAACCTCAATTTATTGTTAAAAATCCTTCCAACACACTACATTAACCCTATTTAACATCCCAACATATAGATAACACCATTACATTACCCACATTATCCTTTATCTTCCAATTTCTGCTTAGGGTTCATCCAAACCTTGGCTAACAACTCCAAATCTCTATCTAATCCATAAATATAGGTTTAAAGACTTGATTTAACTAACCAAGACCTCAACTAAGGCAATGGATTCATCTATTACCTAAGAAAACATGAAATTAAAGCCCCACAATACCCCAATCATCAAAAAATTTGAATATAGGGAGAAGGAGAAGTGTAGGAAGCTTTCCTAAAGCTAAATCTTGCTCCAAATACTTCTAAAGTTACCCCAAGGTTGAGCTCTAGCACCAACTATTTGTCTCCTATCAATTCCTCCTATTCTCTCTATCCTACTTCTCATTTTCTATTTGATTTTGTGATCTGTTAAATGTTAAAATTTGGACATATGCCGCAACGCATAGCACAGAGAACTCCACACATGTTTTGAATCTCTCATCATGTTATGGCCCGTTAATACTTTGATCTAACCTTCTTCTAAGGCTATCCAATGATACATAAGCTCTATTATCTTCCCAAAGCATTATTAATTAAAAATTCACTTAATTTGACTAAAATACCCTTATAAACATTGAAAATTTCCAAAGATAAAATCTAGGATATTATAAAGCTCAAATGATATGTCCTCTGTAAGTGTATGAGTGGAAATGCATAATAACAACGTAAAAAACGATTAGGCAAGCAAGCAAACAAAAAAATAAAGAGAAAATTTTTTTGTTTTCTATTTAACTCAAAAACAATCAAATAATCAAACACAAATAGAAAAAGCACCAAAAAGCTAGAAAGAGAGTTAGAAATGCTGAAGTCAAGAAGCTTTGCTAATTTCGGAATGTGTGAAATCGGCTCTCTGGAGACAATGAACTTATGAATTTTGTAGCAGTCAATCCACACGATTAATTCCCCTAAAAGTTTATGACAACCAAAAGAGATATATAAGGAAATGAATTTTAGATTAAAATTCCTTCCCAATCGTTACTAGAATTATTCACAATTTGGCTTACAGTTATGGAGAAACAAGGTTTCATCTAAAAGATCTTCTAAACTTCTAGCAAACTTTCCAATAGGATAAAGGAAAAATAAAAGAAAATGATAAACAAAAGAAACAAAGTCAAGACAATGAGGAGAAATTCAAGATTGGAACCAGGCAATTTAGACACATAAAGTTAAAGATATGCTAACTCAAAATTACAACAGAGTTTTTAGGATCCTTTGTAAAGGCTCCCTGGACCTTATTAGCTTGTAAGAATTGCACAGAATAAATCCCATGTCCAAAATTGACCAAACTAAGTTTAAATTGAAGCTAAGAGATATTGATTTCTAATGAAAGAAATTTTAAGTCAAAATTCCACCAAACCCTTTCCTAGTTGATTTTTCAATTTCAGACAGAGACACTAAAAACAGAATATTGTCCAGCTCTACACTAAACGAACAAAAATTACACTAAATTTTTTTCCCCCAAAATGAACATAAAATACACAAAAACACTAAGGAAAAAAAAGAACCAAAATTTTTATGATTTTTTTCAAAATTTTCTAGAAACACAAAATAAACAAATTAAGCACTAAACAACGTTAAAATTAAATCTAAATACATTCTCTGGTAATGGCACCAAAATTTTCATAGGGAAATTAGTCGCTTACCCTCAAAATTAATCTAAAGATAATCCTAATTCAATATAGGGCCAAGCATAGGTCATCTCCAAGGAATGGTTTTAGCTCAATTAAAGTTATCTAGTAGAATAAATCATCCAAAGCTAGAAGTTTGATTACCTAATTACTAATCTAATTATCTAGAGTATTAAACTAACAAACTAAACCTAATTGTGAATCGAGTGGCTTCCCTATTAAAGTAGGAACCCTAGGGTGTTGTTAACAGAGGAATCCTAGCTTCTAATTAATTATGGCAGCTCACTCAACTCCTCTTCCTTGGTTGAAAAAGTGTTTGCCTAAGACAACAAAATATCTTAAGTAATCTACTTCACCAATTCAATTCCTTAACTGCTATTACAAGTCCCTTTGGTAACCTCACTAGCTTAACTCAAGAATTAATCAAGTGTTTAGTTAAAATTCATCCCTAATTGCCACTATCTAAAGCTGTACCTAAGCTCAAGACTATGAAACTCAAGCAACTCATCAATCATTCACTATATAATTACATGCCAAGTCAATACAAGACATTCACAAATTGAAATCATATATTACAATGTAAACTCATTAAGTAGACAAAATTCCAGCAGCAAGAAGGACATGAAATTCAACTCAACAATCTTGTTTCAACATAAACAATTACAAAAAAACCATGAAACTAGAGTCAAATTGAACTACAATCAATAATAGTAATAATATTTTAATGAAATTGAAATAAGATGAAGAAATAGTTAAGCTTAGCCAAGTAAAGACTTCAAAGCTCCTCTTTCATCAACTCTTCCCTAGGATTCCTTGGAGAATTTAGCTAGATAACATCAAGAACATCTTGTTCCTCTAAGAACTCTAAGAGGCCATGAGGTTAAAGGTGTCCGTTGATGGATTGAGCTTTAAATCTCCTTGTAATTGTTTGGGTTGTGGTTGGCTAAGGGAGAGAAGAAGAATGGTAGAAGAATTTTTTAAGTTTGATGGATGGATGAAGAGTTATGGGTGCTAGAAAAAAGGAGAAAATAGAGAGAAGGTGGAGAAAATGAAGAGCACTATGAACTAGAGAGAGAAAGTGGAAGAGATGAGTGAATATGACTTATTGAATCTCAAAAATGAGTGAATGGGACGTGCTCAAGGTGTGAGCATCAGCTGGACACTAAATAAAATAAAATAAAAGAAAATAAAAAGGAATTTTGGGGCCTTGTCATACTTGCAAGGTGGGACCATCTTATTGGCTTGTAGATAATTCCAATGTATGTCTAATTTCTCATGTGTTATCAACATTTTTCAAGCTAATTTAATCCCTTAAATTAAGCATAAAAAATGTCCAAACCATCAACTTTGACCTCAAGGAGTGTTGACTTCAATTGCCTAATTGATGCACAAGTCACATGCCACCTATGTCACATAAATCACATAATTCAATTAAATAACATATGATATAATTAAATTCAATTAAAGTCCAGCATTAAATTCATAATTAGAAGGGAGAATTTATTAAAATAACTAATTTCTATTTTGCACAAAATTATATAAAAATTTTCATACAAAGGCAAACTAAAAACTAGGCCAAATAATTACACTTAAGAAAGTGTTGGCTTTTTATTTAATTAGTCCCAAACTAAAATGAATTTCAAAAAAATAATTTGACCATTCATCTTCTAGACATTAAATTCACTTTATCAATTTCTCTAGTAGTTTTCTTATAAGTTTATTTTTGCATCAAAATACCTCTAGTGCATTAAACCTAGACACTTAGGCAATTTTCCAATTCTAATGCAATGTGTGCACTTTGTCAAAGATAAAATGGTGATAAAACATTAATAAAATGGTCCTAATTGATATAGATAAGTGTGTAATAAATGTGTTCTATTAGTTGCCACTAGTACTATATTAGTGTTAATTTAGCTATTTTGGGGTGTGTAACATCCTGAAAATTTTAAGACTCGAATTTATTTTAAAAAAATAAAATATTTATAATTAAATTAAAATTAAGAATAATTTTATAGAGGTCCAGAGTTTGAATTTTACTTAGCAAAAAGTTTAGTTTTATTTTATTTTTAACTATGGAAAAACTACCATATTGATTTGAGTAGATAATTAGATGAAAAAAGGTGTTTTTGGCACAAATTAAACCCTGAAAGATTGAGTTTTGCTCTTTAATGGTTAAAGCCTATTGATTTAGTTATAATTTTGCTATTTGAGCCCAATAAAATTTAAATTAAGGTCTGATTTTCATTATAAGGGCTAATGGTTAAAGTTGGTGACACTAAGTAAAGGTTTTTAATTGATTAAAAATTATACGAATTGGAAATTGGCCTAGTGATGGCTAATAAATGGTTTTGGTTGTTAAGTGATACTATGTGAATGGTTGGTTTAATATATAGACTATTGGGATGGATTATGGCTCATTAACCCAAGTTGTGTGATATGAGTTATAGTCTTCATTAATGCTATTTTCCATGAAAAGTGATATGGATCACTCATATGTTGTAGGCAATTATTGGTAGAACTTATTGAGGAGTCAAGGAATAAGCCAAGTCATACTTTTGTACAAAGGAAACCCTTTTGGTACAAAGGGTTGAGGTAACAGGAGAATTTGTATTTTTTATTGTTTTGTTTAGCTATTTTTGAGTAGATAATATTGTCCAGCATGCATTACATGTTTTAAACAATTGAATGCAAATAAAATATATTTCAAAAGGGTTTATGGAGTATTTTTTTAATGATAATGTATTTATATTTACTATCTACTTAATAATGATGTTACTTATGGAAATAAATTATTAGCATGCATTGTGATCATAAAAAAAAACCAAGAGTTGCACTTAAGGAAGAGTAACTAGGTTTGGTACCTTAGATAAGCTAAGAAACTGCCTAAGGGATGAATTATGAGTGTTATAATACCTTGAGTGTTGAAGTGGTCAATACTCGGGAAAGGTAAAAAATGGGTAGGAGGCATGATCTCGATAGGAGTTCACCAATGGGGAGATGTGGTCTTGTGATATTCTATGGCTCACTGTCAGTACCCAGTGTTGCCTTTCGTATTGTGGACTCAGTATACTAAAGTGGTTAGTGGATTGAGTATTTGACACCTCTTAGTGGGAGAGGGAATCTGGCATATGAAGTGTGAGGTTGAGTGCCTAGGCTAAGGTAGCCCTCACATAGAGAGTAAGTCGGGTTGTCTCTGGGAGAGAGTTAGCTTTGACTGCTCAAGATTCACGTCAAAGGGGTACAAGTGGTTCGGTGGATCAAATCATGCCTTGGTTTGTATGTTGTGCCTGTGGAGGTATAGTGGGTACAAGGTTTACCTACGAGTTAAAGAGTACCAGGGGGCATTCTGTTGGTCAGGAAAGACTATATCAGCCTATCTCATGCATTCAAGCATTTTAATTGGTTAATTATATGTTATTTGAATCTATTATTTATTTACTTGACTATGGCTTTCTTTGTAATAAGGAATATCGATTTTTCTATTACTGAGACTGTGGTTGTCTCACTCCTTTCTTTACAATATTTACAAGTCCAGGCGAATGATCGATTAGTGGATGGGGAAAAGAGCTAAGCTAGGGGTTTACTTATGATTTGTAAAGAACTACAACCCCTTTCTTTGAGCAAGTACATTGTAATGTATTTAGGATTAGGGTGTCAGTAGGACGTAATTATATATATATGCGTGTGAATATGTGTGGATTGTATGGTTTGTGTATGAATTTTTGTTTACTTGTAGACTTATGGCTAGGAAACTTGACTATGGTGTGTGGTTTTGATAGATTTATTTAGTAGGCCAAGTTTTCACTATAAGCAAATATTTATTTTGGTGTATGTGTGATTCCACAACTAAATGCAAAGTGGTTGCATTGCAAATGGTGTGCTTTGGACATATAACTTGGATAGAAAGAGTGGGTGCATAGGCCCCACAGAGATCTCTGAGCCAAGTGAAATTTTTAACGTGTGTATTCATATGTGTATATGATATTTGGAATAATTTTTGGCCACTCTTGTGCGATTTGTGAATTTGCAGGGCATAAGGTCCATTTTTGGGAAATGGCACCCAGGTGGTCAAATTTTGATACAAAGGGTTTTTCCATCGTTTAAATGTTCTATCAGGTGTTTTTAGTCCTATTTGATGTGTTCAAAGTGTTCCCACAGGTTTGTGACCATTAAGATAAGATTTGGACAATTTTGAAAATGGTTTTTGCCAAAAAACTGCACTTTTGTATCCGGGTGTCTAAATCTCAATCTGACCGTTGGATTTCTCTAAAATTTGGGTCACAAGTAAAAAATTTTATAAGCTTTGCATGGGATTTAGAATCACATTGATCAGATACTGGACAGAGAAACGACGCACTCCAGAATTTGGTCCAGAGGTGCTATCATGTTCCTATCATGATAGCAACAGGATTGATGTTGGAACATGTACGAATCTTGATCCAACCATTGGATCTTTTTAAAATTTGGTATACTAATATTACTCTTTGAATTTGACATGTAGGCTCTGGAATCACTTTGATCAAGGGTCAGATGACAAAATGGTGCACTCCAAAAGTTGGTCTAAATGTGCTGTCATGACAGTAAAAATGCCAAACTTTTAACATGTCCAAATTTTAATCCATCCATTGGATCTTTGTAAAATTTGGAACACTATTATTACTCATTAAAATTGACATATGAGCTTTAAAATCACTTCAATCAGAGGCCAGACAGTGAATTGGCACCTTCTAGAAGTTTGCTCGGGAGGGCTGTCATGACAGCAAAATTAATGCTGTCATGACATCAATTAATTGCCCCTGTTTGCCTTATTTGCTTTCATGCGCTACATATTAATCCTTTATACTTTTGTAAGAGGTTTTATACATTTGTTTTGCTATTATGTAAATTGTTAGTGATTTAAATGGTTTGTTTCCTAAGTTGCTTTTAGGATTAGCTCCTTAACTATACTTAGTTTATTTGAATTGTGTGATTTTTGGATAATACTCGGGGCAAGTGTTACATTTGGTATCATTTTTAGGTTTATGATTCCTCTTTCCTAGTTGGCACCCTAAATGCATTACTCTTATGCTCTTTCCCTTATGTCACTAACCTAGACAACATTATTTTTTTCATTTTTTGGCTTGTTCCTTTAGGAGGGGAGAAAGGTTCGTACACGTGTGACTATACATCTTTCAACTATAACTTGGCTCGAAGAGGAAGAGGTAGATTGAGGAATAAGGAATGACCTCTACCTCCACCTCCTTTACCTCTACTACCACCACAAGGGACAAATGCAGTCATAGGTAGGTTGCTTGAAGTGATAGTAGATATACAGAAAAATCTTAGAGGTTATGCTGTTCCAGATCAGCATGTTAACCTAGGTGCTGGGCAGGGATCTTCTAGTGCTGTAGGAGCTCATAGATCAATTGCTGATAATAGAGAAGATGACATATCCAGACCTTAGAAGGAATTCTCTCGCTCTAATCTAACCACATATGATAGTAGTATACTTGATGGGAAAGCTGAGGAGTGGTTGGATATGATGGAGCAGTTATTTACTGTAGTGAGGTGTACATCTGAGCAGAGGGTTATCTTGGCTACGATGTAGCTTGTTGGTGAAGCCAATCATTAGTGGTGTTCTGTTAAGCTCACTGATGGTAGATCTATGACTTGGGCTGAATTTAAGGAAAGATTTTATGATTTTACTTTCCACCAGCTTTCAGAGATGAGAAAGAGGCAAAGTTTCATGTGTTTCAGTAGGGGGACTTAGACGAAGAGACTTTTATGAGAAAATTCAATCAGCTATCTAAGTTCTCAATATATCTGAAGGCTTCTAATTATAGCAAGTGGAAAGCAAAGAGGTTATTGGAAAAGATAAGGCCAGAATATTGCCAGCAGCTATCTTTGTTAGGCAAGGCGACATATGATGAGATGTACAATCATTTGAGGACTGCCGCTCGCCGAGGCTAAAACACAAAGAGTAGCCAGAGTAGAGATACACGAGGTTAATTTTCTTTTAGGTTGGCTCCTACTGGTGGTGTATCTAAGAGAATGGGTTTTAGCTCTGGTTCTTCTTCAAGTGGCTCCTTTAGAACCAAGTCTTCTTTTGCTTCTGGTAATCAGAATTTAAATAGGGGTTCAGGATTTCAAGGTACTCAAGGTGGTAATATGAGATTTGGGGGTTCTCATTTCTCTAGGAATGCCCTAACATGTTCTTCATAGGCCAGTCAAGCCCCAATTCTAAGCACAACAAGGTCACCTTGCGATAGATATGGCAGGGTTCATTCTAATCATTGCTTTGCTTGCTATAAGTATTGAAAGTTAGGCTATTTGATCCGTGACTGCCCTGATTTGCATGAGAGCTTAGACAGGAGGAACATGATTCTCGATAGAGTGTATACAGTATCTCATGAGGAGGCTAGGAAGTCATCAAATCTGATCACTGGTATGGTTTCTATCTGTGGCCTCAATTTAGAAGCTTTGTTTGATTGTGGTGCGATATATTCTTTTATTTCTGCCGAGCGCTTAGATAGAATGGGTATGCCTGTTGACCAGTTGCCCCATGATATAAAAGTTTCCTCTACTTTTAGTTTGGTCGGTCGATCCAGTATGGTGTGCAGGACTAAGATGACTTTTAATGGGTGATTGACTTGGGTGAATATAATCAAATTACCTTTTAATGGGTGATTCATTAATGCTATTTGCCATGAAAAGTGATATAGATCACTTATATGTTATAGGGAATTGTTGGTGGAACTTATTGAGGAGTCAAGGAACAAGCCAAGTCATATTTTTGTACAAGGGAAACCCTTTTGGTACAAAGTGTTGAGGTAGGGGAATTTATATTTTTTATTGCTTTGTTTAGCTATTTTTGAGTAGATAATATTGTCCAACATGCATTACATGTTTTAAACAATTGAATGCAAATAAAATGTGTTTTAGAAGGGTTTATGGAGTATTGTTTTAATGATAATGTATTTATATTCACTATCTATTTAATAATGATGTTACTTATGGAAATAAGATTATCAACATGCATTATGATCATAAAAAAAACTAAGAGTTGCACTTAGGGAAGTATAACTAGGTTTGGTACCTTAGATAAGCTAAGGAACCACCTAAGGGATGAATTATGAGTGTTTTACTACCTTGAGTATTGAAGTGGTCAATACTCAGGAAAGGTAGAAAAAGGGTAGGAGGCATGATCTCGGTAGGAGTTCACTAATGGGGAGATATGGTCTTGTGATATTCTATAGCTTACTGTCAGTATCCAATGTTGCCTTTCGTATTGTGGGCTCAGTACACTAAAGTGGTTAGTGGATTGAGTGTTTGACACCTCTCAGTGGGAGAGGGAATCCAGCATATGAAGTGTGAGGTTGAATGCTTAGGCCAAGGTAGCCTTCACATAGAGAGTAAGTCGAGCTGTCTCTAGGAGGGAGTTAGCTTTGACTGCTCAGAATTCACGTCGAAGGGGCACAGGTAGTTCGGTGGATTAGATCATGCCTTAGTTTATATGTTGTGCTTGTGGAGGTACAGTGGGTACAAGGTTTACCTATAAGCTAAAAAGTGCCAGGGGGATTTTGTTGGTCAGGAAAGGCTATAATGGCCTATCTCATGCATTCAAGCATTTTAATTAATTAATTAATTATATGTTATTTTGAATCTATTATTTATTTACTTGACTATGGTTTTCCTTGTAATAAGGTATATCGATTTCTCTGTTACTAAGACTGTGGCTGTCTTACCCCTTTCTTTACAATATTTACAGGTCCAGGCAAATGATCTATTGGTGGATTGGGGAAAATAGCTAAGCTAGGGGTTTGCTTGTGATTTGTAAAGAACTGTAACTCCTTTCTTTTGAGTAAGTACATTGTAATGTATTTAGGATTAGGATGCCAGTAGGATGTGATTATATATGCACATGAATTTGTGTGGATTATATGGCTTGTGTATGAATTTTTATTTTATTATAGACTTGTGGCTAGGAAACTTGGTTATGGTGTGTGGTTTTGATGGATTTATTTAGTAAAGTTTTTGCTATAAGCAAATATTATTTTGGTATATGTGTGATTCCACAAGTAAATGCAAAGTGGTTGCATTGTAAATGGTGTGCTATGCCCAAATATATACCTTGGATATAGAGAGTGGGTGCATAGGCCCCACAAAGATCTCTAAGCCAAGTGAAATGTTTAGCGTGTGTATTCATATGTGTACATGATATTTGGAATAATTTTTGACCACTCTTGTGTGATTTGTGAATTTTCGGGGCATAGGGTCCATTTTTGGGAAATGGCACCCGAGTGATCAAATTTTGGTATAAAGGATTTTTCTATCATTTAAATGTTCTATTAGGTGTTTTTAGTCCTATTTGATATGTCCAAATTGTTCCCACAGGTTTGTGACCATTAAGATGAGATTTGGACAATTTTGAAAATGGTTTTTACCAAAAAAACTACACTTTTGCAACTAGATGTCCAAATCTCATTTGACCGTTGGATTTCTCTAAAATTTAGGTCACAAGTAAAAATTTTTATAAGATTCGCATGGTATTTAGAATCATATCGATCAGAAACTGGATAGAGAAATGGCGCACTCCGGAATTTGGTCCAGAGTTGTTGTCATGTTGCTGTCGTGACAGCAACAGGATTGATGTTGGGACATGTACGAATTTTGATCCAACCGTTGGATCTTTTTGGAATTTGGTACACTTATAGTACTCTTTAAATTTGAAGTGTAGGCTCTGGAATCACTCTGATTGGGGGTTGGATGATGAAATGGTGAGCTCTGAAAGTTGGTTTGAATGTGCTGTCATGACAGCAAAAACGCCAAACTTTTAACGTGTCTAAATATTAATCCGTCTATTGGATCTTTGTGAAGTTTGAAACATTATATTACTCATTAAAATTGACATATGAGCTTTGAAATCACTTCAATCGGAGGCCAAACAGTGAATCAGAACCTCCCAGAAATTTGCCCGGGAGGGCTGTCATGATAGCAAAATTAATGCTGTCATGACATCAATTAACTACCCCTTTTTGCCTTATTTGCTTTCGTGCGCTGCATATTAATCCTTTATACTTTTCTAAGAGGTTTTATACGTGTGTTTTGCTATTATATAAATTGTTAGTGATTTAAATGGTTTGTTTCCTAAGTTGGCTTTAGGATTAACTCCTTAACCATACTTAGTTTATTTGAATTGTGTGATTTTTGGATAACACTCGGGGTAACTGTTACAGGGTGTAAGCAACATATGCTCTCACACTTCTACTTAGGTATCTCTAAAGGTTGTAATGTCCTTACCAATCCCTGATGCTCAATCTTAACTTTTGAAAGGTCAAACAACGTGCTACAAATTCTGTCACTTCTCTCTTCATTCCTGGCCAACACCAATGGCTCTTCAAGTCTTAATACATCTTCAAATCTCCTAGGTGAATAGTATATTAACTATAGTGTGTTTCATTCAAGATCACTTTCCTCCAGTATACATCACTAGGTACACATTCTATCCTGGTATATCATAAATCCATCATAATTAAAGCTAAAATCTCTAGACATGTTCAATTCAATTTCTTCTAGAATCCCAAAAAGATATTCATCTTCTACCTACGCCATCTGCAACATCCTGAATTTCTTAATCTTAAGTTTAGAGGTTAATCAAGGGTGAAGTGGAAATTAAAGTGGGATTAGAGATTCGGATGATTAATTGGAATTTTGACTTGTTTATGTGTTGTACGAATAGATATGGGTGATAGAAGTACATTTTGGGTCGAAGCAAGTGCGCGTGGTGAGAATAAATCTCACTATACTATGTACCATGGCGCATGTGATTTACTTCATAAGTCGTGAATTTTAAAAAATTTCAAAGGAGAGAAATTGAGAAACACACGAAACAAAGAGAGGAAAAGGGGTGAGAAGATAGGTTAAGTCATTTTGGAGCGGTGGGAGGTGATTCGGATCGGTAACTTGCCAGGTAAGCTACGTATAACTCTTACCTTCAATTCTACACAAATTTCTTTGAAAATGAGTTATAGGGAAATTGAATCGATGGAATTTGAGAGGTTTGATTCTTGCCCAATAGTAATAAAAAGGTTCTTGAAAGTTAAATTAAAGCTTTGTGACTAGTTTAGAGCTAAATGGTAGAGCTTTGAACCCAAAGGCTCAATTTTAGCCTTTAGAGAGAGAAAATTAGGGCAAAATCTAATCTAAGTGAAATAAGACTGGTTGAGGTGATGTAAAGTAGTAATTGAGTAGTTATGGACTTAGAATGGATAAATGAAGCCCTAAATAGTAAAAATGAGTTTTTAGTCAAAATGGGCCAAATGACTAAAATGTACCAAATGTGTTCAGATTGACATATAGACGCATGAGTAGAGAAAGGAAGCTTGAGATAAGCTTGTGTGATAGTGAAATCCATGGGTAACCTTTCTAGTGACAGAAGGGTTATGGTAACCGAATAACTTCCTTTGTTTGACTGTTTATTGTAATTGTATGTTAGTATGCTATGCAATGCATGAACTAGTTTTGAATTGAGCATGTTTTGTGGCATTGAGTGATTATGTGTGTAAAATGACTTTTGATCGAAATGAGCATTGAAATTGTGTTTTGTAATGTAAAGTGATATACATATATATATATATATATGTTATGTATAAGAAAAAGTAAATTGTGAAAAGGGAACCTTAAATGGTTTGAGCAAGCACGATCTGAGTGGTGGGAGTTCACTCGAGTATAGGGGATATAAAGACCATATAGCAAGGTTTTCTTAGTACCCTGTTAGGGTATGGTGTTGGAAACAATTTTCCTTAATGCCTTAAAAGGTGCTATGTTAGAGAAGATCTTTTGAGTGCCTATTAAGGTATTATGTTAGAGATGAGAGATTCTTTAGTATCTTTGTGATACGGGTAGGAGTCAACGATGCCCCTTGTGTATATTGGGAGAAAATCATAGTTCGTATTATGCATTAGAACATCTTTGGCCGGGTGATTCTACAACTGCAGGTGAGCTCAAGACTAATAAGAGTGTACATTAGTCTGAGATGAGCCTATGGTTTCATGTCGGGGTGATTTGGAGGTTTGGTTGGTAGAGTTCATGCTAGTTTTTTTATGATATGATGAAATATCTTGAGATAGCACGGAATCCTTCGGGCTTGATGAAAAGTGAAATATGAAATGTATATAATCTAAATACTACTTTATGAGGTTTTAATGGTATACTATGTTTACTTTAATGATAGAATATATGAGGATTGGAATTGAAAACAAATATATGATAGCTAGTAATGGATAGTCAATGACGCGATAAGAAATAGTGTTTTATTTTTTTATTTAATTGAAATAGTAGTAATTTTGGAATATAATAAAATTAAAAAGAATATTTTACTCATAAAATTTGTCTCCACTCCAAAAATCCTAAATTGGAAGGAAGCAACATAAGGGGTGGGGAGGGAGAAAATCTATCTCTCCTCCCCTTAATGGAGTACATATGGTGCTAGGGGCCTAAAAAGTGCAAAGTGGCATGCAAAGAAGTCCAAAAGAGTTAAGAGGTGTAACATCTTAAAATTTAAAAAAGGATTAAAGGAAAAAAATATTCATGAACTTTTTCTTCAAGGGCGCACAATATCCTTAAGTGAAGGATGATGTAAGAGTATCCATATCATTGATTAAATAGGTGCAAAAGTTGTTAAACTATTACATTTGACTAATGTATGTTACAATTGACCGTTAAAAAGGAAGCAAACATAAGGTGTAAGAACACTCATAAATTTTTTATCTAGGAGCTTCTAATATCTTTAAGTCTACAATAGTACATGAGTATCTATTAACTTTATAAAAGAAGTCATATAGCCGCCAATCTCGACCTTAACAATTCAAGCATTTGATCTTATTAAAGTTAGCCCGAATAGTCGAATTGTGAACTATGGGCATTTTTACACTTTATGTTTTCTTCATTTTTTTAACTATCAAATTTAATGAACATTAGTCAAATTTAACAATTTAAATACTTTTGAACTCACTTTATCAACTTTATAAGTACTCTAGCATTATCCTTCACTTGAGTATACTGAGTACTCCTGGACAAAAAGTTAATGGGTGTTTTTGCCCTTTAATAAAGAGATTAATTAAAACAATTAATGGGTTTAGTTACTTAATTAAGGTTATTAGGTGTTAGTTAGAGTGGTCGGGTGACCATTGGATCTAATGGACTATATATACAACTTAAATCTAACCCCAATTGCTATTGGGCCTAATAATAGGCATTAGTTAGGGTTTCCCCCTTTATGTTATCCACCAAAATAGATACTTTGCATTTTAAAATTTTAAAGATGCAATTTGTTATAGAAAATATATAGCAAACTATAAGAGGAACTAAGAGGGAGAGTATAGCTATGCTAGGGTTTAACATTGGCTGTCCTCAGAGGTGGTTCCAATTTATTAAATCCTTGGGTAATATTCTCACTCATTCTTCTACCCTCGCTATACATTTTCCTTTCTTTCTTTTTTTAGGTGTTGTGCAAGTTGGGGTATGAACCTTAAACCAAGTTTTACCCACCCATTTACCTCAATGGAGTCTTGGGATGTTTATTTTTATTTCTACATCAAGCATTAAGCTAATGACAATCTATAAGAGTGTTAATGATGGGTTTCGAGTTAACTAGTGCTAAATACTCTTGATTAAGCTAATGAAATAATTTGACAATGTTAGTTAAACTAATTAGATGTTAGATAAGTTAATGAAAGTTAAAAATGAGTTTGTTTATAGTGTATGTCATTAATGGGACCTTAGGCCTTAATTGTGATTAAGGTTAATTAATAATGATTAGTCATTAATAACATTTAATGACTCTAATTAGTTGAGTTTGGGAAATTAGGATTTAGAATGTTGAAGAAGAAAAATAAATTGGAGATTTTGATTATTTTAGGGAATTATGGATTTAATTATGATTTTTTATGGTTTTGAAGTAGTTGTCAGAAATATATTGAGGTGTTAAATATATTAGAATGTGTTGAACTAAATGTTTTAATGATAATAAAATCACGAGAAAGGCAATTGTTACTTGTGCATATCATAATATCATAAGACAAGTGACAAAACATCAAGAAATAGAAGTGAGCGTGAAGAAACAAATAATAAAATCAGCATGAGCATGCTATATTCAAGAGAATGAAGAATTAAGAGAAGAAAGTGAAGCTTTCATATATTATATTTGTTTTATTCTTCTCTTAGATGAATTAGTGACAATTAAATCAAGAGCTAAATACATGTTTGAAAATGATAAAGTTTGCATCATATAGAAAGCCATAGACTCATAAGTCCTTAAAGGTTAAAAAGTCTTATCCATACTAGGACAATAAGTGTCCACATGTGTTTGACACACATTTGCATGCACTTATGGTTTACATTGATTTGTTCATGCTTGGACTATAAGTGTCCCACACATGTTTGATCATCTTTTACGCATATAGAATTTAGAAGATCTCATTCAAGCTTAAACCATAATTGGACCTTGCTTGAATTAAAGAATCATAAGTAAAGGCATAGCACTGTATGCTAATTCAAGCTTGGACATTTTTGTGTCCAAGCTTAATTGGAAAGTTAGTGTGAAGAAATGTCATGGTTGAGCTTCTGTAATCTGATTCATGCTTAGATGTTATTTTTATCCATGCTTGATTGATCCTAAGTGTCAGCTTGAAGTGTGCCTAAGAAGCAATTCATACTTGGATTTTATTGAGTCCATGCTAGAATAGATGAAACACTTGTTAACTTTTAAGTCTAACTTAGAGAGAGCCTTAGCAATGAACAAGTTATTTAAGCTTGGTTCAAAAGTTTCCCAAGCATGTTTCACATTATAGAGAGGCAAGGTGCCTCTATACACTCATTCATGCTTGGTACACAAATTACCCACACGTGTTTAGGCTTATAAAGAAGCTCAATGCTTCAATCTTATCATACATACTTGAACCTTGATTGATACATTCTTGGGTTAATGTTAAGTGATAAGTGAGCTAAAGTAAAGATAGCTCATCCATACTTGGATCATAATTGTCTATGTGAATAAGAGTTCTAATAGCATTTAATACACTTCACGAGTTTGTACCTTATGGGTTCTAATAGTCCTAAACCATAAACATCTATAAATAAGACCTCATTTAAGATAGTGAGTAATGCTCATATAGATTGATCACATACTATTTGTATCATACCTTTATTTTTCATTGTGTTTATGTAAATAGCTCTTAAAATTGTTCTTAGGTTTACATTGTTATATCTACTTTTTGAGAGAGTTTCTAAGTGTGGCTAAGAGTTTCCTAGTTATCTCTTTAAGAGAGAATTTGATAGGAAGACACAATCTCTATTGTTAAAGAGATTCAAGGAAGATTTTCCTTGGTGTATTAAGAGAGTGTTCACTCTCTTGAATTAAGGGATTAAGGAGACTTACCAATGTAGTAATAAGAGACATTGTAAATGGCTCACAAGTGCTTGGAAAAAGCTTGTGGCATGTACTAAGACAGCAAGTACCTATTGAAACTTGTCTCATAGTGGAAAATCTCAAGTATGAACTTGGGGACTAGATGTAAGCCAAGTAGTGGGCTATAGTAGGATACATCGACTATGCAGTATTTCTATCTCTACTCTCTTAAAATTCAGCTCATCATACTTTGCATACTATCTTGATTCTTATATTAAAGAATTTATAGTTCACAAGTGTTTTAAAATCTACAACTGAAGTATTTAAATTTCACTTTAATTTATTGCACTAAAACTTTGAGTTGCATCTTGAATTGAGCTTAAATTTATGAAAAGTTTAAGAAAATCAAAAAAAAAAATCAACACTCAATTCACCTCTATCTTAGGTGTTGTTGCCTAATCTTACATAATGTCATTTAGGTGGGAGATTTTTCAATTAGTGACGAAGAATCAAATGATTGATGATTATTAAGTATGGTGGAGGTTTTAAGGTATGGAAATAATTCAAATGAGTTGGTTTTGGTAACAATTTATAGAATGGACTAAATTACAATAGAGCAAAGTTTGGAGAAAATGAGATTGTTAGAATATTTTAGTGAATTAACATTTTTATTTGTGATATATTGATATATTATGTTATGAAATTATTGTGTGCATAAACAATGATTATTAGATCTGGATGCACAAGTGGTAATTTTTATGAGCTTGGAGTAGACGTGACAATAGTTTATTCACTTTATACTAGGAAATCAAGATTTGTGTGTTATGTTGCATATAGTTGCATGGAATATATGTTTGAAATCATCTAGCATGCTTGCTTACTATTTGAATTATTATATATGTTAATTTGCTCCTTTTCAAGCACACTAGTGGTATAAGTTGTTGAGACTATGGAAGACGACCTTTTGTATGGTTCAATCCTTTTTAAGCATGCTTAGCTTTGGAATATGAATTATTATATGGTTGTTTCTTTTCAAGCATGTTTGTGTACCTATTTTGAAAATTGTTGTTGTGATGCAATTGCAAGGAGTATAAGGGAATGTCATGCCCTGAAATATGGAAGTGACTACATAGGTACACACCTAAACACACATCCCTTAAACCTAATTCAAGAAATTTTCCATTTTTAAAAATAGTTTCCATTTAAAAGAAGCCTTAATATTTTGTGAAAATTCTGGCAGAACCTTCCCTATAAATAAAATCTTCTGAAATCTAACAATACAAATTTTCAAACAAATATTATAACAACTAGGAGCTCAGCTCCTTTCAACTAGCAGACAAAGTGTTTAACAAAATAAGGACCTTAATCATAGTTTATGTGGAGCACCAATAACATTATTTATAAAAGTATAATATATAAATTAAAAATTTACATCAAAAATAGAGATGAAAATAGAGATGAACCAAAATGGCATCTCAACTTGAATCCAGTAGCAAAATCCCTTAAGTGATCTGATAGAAGTACAAACTATTTGAGACCAAAAATATTTTTTAATGAATAACATCTCAATTATATAAATTAAAAGAAACAATTCAATATACTATAAAACTTTGCTTTAAAATCAAAGAATCTTTTGTAACATTTTTTTCCTAAATTAACATTAGCATTATACCCATTCTCATTCATTTTCAAAATGTATAGTGGCAAATAATTAACATTTAAACCAAATCATTAGGCTAAATAAATGGAAGATGTGGTAAGATTTTCTAATCAAATCAAATTAAATTTATAAATAAAAATAATGAAACAAATTAAATAAGAATTTTCCTTTCAAGGGACTTATTAGAATATAGAACAAATGTTGACACACAGTCCACAAGGGCAAATAACAAATCAAACATAGTTTAAAGCCATGAAGACAAACATAAACATACATTCCACGAGGGTAAATAACCATACATAACATAGGCTATGAAGACAAACGTGGACACACAGTCCACCAGGATAAGTAACCACACACAGCTTGAGCTATAAAACAGACATGCACACATAGTCCTCAAGGGTAAATAACCAAATGTGACTTGAAAGCCGTGAAATCAAATGCAGGTACGGGTCCCATAAATAACAAATGTGAGAACAAAGCTCATGAATATCAAACTAGCTAGTCATTAACCATAGCGTGCTAAGGACTATCGGAGCTGCCATTAGCAACTAATGTTATGTATATAATCCCTTCGAAAACCATACTCACACATGCGAGAAAATAATTACTTTTTAAAATATAAATTCCTCTTTTCAGTATCAAACTTGCATGAATCAATTAAAATAATCAATCTTTTAAATATGAAAATTCATAACTAATATCTCAAACTCTTTCACCAATTTTCATGATTGTCTCTATCGAACAAAGGAGTACTAAAATATGTAAAATTATTTTCATCAATCTTTTACGTATATATCATGACTTCAAGAAATGAAACAATTCAATTAATAAAAATAACTAAACCAATAAAAATATATATTAATAATTATAAATTGTTGAAAACAAAATTTTGAAAAAAGGAAATTTGCTAATATAAAAATTGATTGGAACATTATCCACTTATCTGCAGTACTCTTAAGTGCAAAATTCACCCTTTAAAGCTTCAACCCTTCCTTACTATTTCAATCAAAATTTCTTTCTCCAAATTCGCTATTCAATAATACAAAATTTTAGTGACCTTTACCCAAGTTTAATAAACTCCATTCCCATAATAGCACTAGAGTCACTAAGTTTTTAAATCAACCCGATGTATGCCAAAAGTCCTTCAATCCTTACAATACTTTATATATATATATATATATATATATATCTATTCATCTAAATCTTTGTCTATGTTACATTTGTCTTTCCAACTCGCCTCAAGCACAAGTAACTAAATATTTAGTTAAGGTATATACATTATATGCATGCACACCCAATCTCTATTAACTAAAAAAAAATACTTCTAAACCCATTTTATCAAACACCTTAAATATACCCTGAAATGAGTCATAAATCAATACCATAATTTATAAATCATCAATCGTAAAATTTTCAAAATTCAATTAATCACCCAATAACTACATAATCAAAATTATCCATAAAGCTAAGTTGACTTAAACACATCCCATACCAAAAGCATCATCATAAGAATTGATAGAATTCATTAATTACATAATTGGATAAAACTCCTTCTAATATACATTTTTGTGATACACCTTTCATACATTAATGCTTAATCTCAAACCAAACTTCTTCCTCCTTGATTTCCTCTCCCAAAAAATTTCAACATAGATGTTTAAATAAATCAGCCTTCCAAATTCATTTCTTTAACAGAAAGAAAATCAATTTAACTCAAAAAATTAAATCCCCATTAAGAATTGATTAAGCTTAAAGGAATTTCAAATCACTACCATGTTCCTCAAGTTTGAAGTAAAACAACTATAGGAAAATAGCATACTAAAATCAGAATCATAAAGTGTGAATTTCAACTTGAATAAACCTCAATATTTCTTTCATTCATGTAGCCATACACCAGACCAGCAAAGGAAAAAATAGTATTCAAAGATCTTCACCTCCGATCCACTATGGCAGAGCTAGAATAAGAAACTCAAAGCTCCCTCTAACCAAAAAGATGTCGAGGACAAGGGAAAAAGAGGTGCTCGCCATTGCGCACAGGGAAATGGGAGAACTAGCAAATCAAACCTCCAACCATGATAGAAATCACCCCCACCGCATGATATTGAAGCACCTAGCATGAAACTAATAGGGGAGAAGGAAGAATAATAGGGAGATTGACAAAACCTCCATGGCAGTGAGCACTAATGACGTGAGGTAGAGAAAAATGATGAAGAACTCTAACATTCCCACATAGCAACACAGTAGAGGAAGGGGAGGAAAGTTCATTCATTATCACCGGTGATGACAAGAGGGAGGAATTTTGATCTGTTATAGCAACCAGAGAGGGAAGAAATGAGGAACTACAACAAAGACTCTCAAGCTTTCTGGCAAGCTAAACAAAATCAAGAAGAGAACAAGAGATCTAGTGAGGAAGGAGAAGCACTCTCCTTGTTGGAAATTGTGCCCTAAGGCCAATCATTGTACTATGCACATTATTATTGAATGAATTTTTCTTTTGTTATCATAACAATTGCATGTTAAATATGATAACTATATCCCTAAACACACTATAGTTATTGTCCTAAATGTCCCTGGTCAGTTATCTTTAAGGGATCATAGATGAAACAAGACTGGTATGACTTTGATTAATTATATAGATACAAATTAAAGTCATAGGCACTTAAAAGAGTACAAGGTGCTAAACTGACTTGCTATGAGAAAGTTGCATGGTACAAGTCATAAGCTTATCTCATATGTAACTATATCACTAAGTCCTTTAACTTGAGATCATGATGGATTCCTACATGATGACCACTGAACTTTAACCTAGTCAAAAGTCAACTTTGATCGGGTGATCATAAAGGCTATGATTGAGTTTAGTGATATTCATGTAGAGGAATATGAGTGGTCAAGATGAAATTTGTCCCTCACATTAAGTGAGAGATATTACTGAGCCCCTCGATAAGTAAGACTAAGAAAATATATGGCCATACTACAATGGAAAGGGTTTTTTTATTGCTACTGTCAGTCTACTCAGAGATCGAGAAAGTAATAGTCAGGTAAAGGAGAATGACAATTCTATGTCTCATATTTGACCGAAATATCACGTGACAAAAGGGATGTGATATGAATGCATAATAGGTTATATTGGATCATTGATCCCCATGTGAATACATATTATATTATATGTATATATATATATCATATATATAATATGTATATGTGATATATATATATATATATATGAATGCAAAAAATATTGTTATGAAGTAGGATTAGAAGATTCAAAAGAAGAAATATTCTATTTAGACTTATTTTATAGAAAACTACCAAAATTAATATTAGATACAATATTAGAAGATTATTATGATACTTATAAAGTAACCTCAGAAGGAGATGAAATAATAGATGATACAAGACAAGGTCCAATAAAATATTTTAAATAAAGTAGATACTATGGGAAGAAGAGAATTATTTTTAAGCAAATATACAGCCGATAAATGTAGAACTGCATGGAGAAATATGAAATATTATAAAACTAAAAAAAACAATATTAAAATGTGGAGAAATAATGAAAGGACATAAATGAAGATGTAAACCAGAAAAATATGAAAGAAAAAAGAAGAAAAGAAAATTAAAAATAAAATTCAAAAGATATCCTAAAGAAAAATATTATAAAAAATATAGTAAATATAAACCAAGATAGTTCTTTAAAAGAAAAGGAAAAAGAAGATTAAATTATAATAAAAAACCTAAAAAATATAAATGTTATAATTGTGGAGAATTAGGACACGTATCACCTAACTTTCCAAGTAAAAAAGATAAAAAAAATTATAAAAATAATGGAAGAAGCATATAAAGCAAATTTAGAACCTATAAGATATGATGAAGAATTATCTGAAATAGAAATGAATTAAATAATTTAGAAAAGAAAATTTATAAATTAAAAATAATTAGTGAAACTAAATCTAAAAATAGTGAATATGAAGAAGAAGAAATAAGTTATATGTATATAATGAATAGGTTAGAAGATGAAACTGAGAGTAGTAATCAAAATGAATATGATGAATATGAAGAAGTTGTAAGTGCAGAGGAAGGAATAATTAAAAAAAATGACTTTTAATCAAAATAATATGAGAAGATAAGATATTCAAAATTAAATTTAAAACCTGAAGAACTAAAAAATGAAAGTTTTATGAATAAAGTTGGAAAACTTGTAAAATCTAAAAAACAAGAAAAATATGCATGTGTAGTATTAGAAAAGAAACACCCTATGGAATCAACATTAACAGAAGGAGTGTTAAGAATACCATTAATAAATAAAGCCTTAATAGATGCTTAAATTAATAAATTATCATTTAAAGATGAAGTAACAGAAATATATGTTGCTTGAGTACAATTATTAGTAAAAGCTTATTTTCAAGAAGGAAAAATTCACCAATAGAATTATTAATAACTGATGGAAGAATAATAAGTAATGTTGAAGATAGTATTTTAGGAATATTAACTGAAAACCTAATATGTCAAAAATTAAATAGTAACTCTTGTATTTCAAGAGCTAATGAAAATATGAATAAGACCTTGTTAATATATCATAAATTAGGAGGAATAAAATTATTACCAGGATCTAGAATAATAAGTATAACTGCTATGATAGGATTAGTATTTACAAATGAACATAAGATTTATAAAATAAATAAAGGTAAATTAACAATTGACAAACATTTTATACCTGTATTACAAGAAATAAAATTAGACCCAACTAGAATAACAATATCTGAACAATTAAGATTAGAATTAAATAATACAATAGGATATTATGAAAATGAAAATAATTCAAGAAGACTGAAAACCAATGACAACATAGGACAAAGAACATTAAGAATAAGTACACCAATATTAAATATAAATATAAATCAACCTATTACTAGAAGAAGTTTTAATTTTGAACTAAGACCCATTACAAGTAGAGGAATGTCTAGACAAGAAAGATTATTATTAAAATCTAGAACTGAAAGACCAATAACTTCAAACTTAGAATCAATAAGACCTAAAATACTAATAGAAAACAATAATTATATAGCTATACAAGTAAAACAAGATTTTAATTGGATAGATGTAATGGCCTTAGTAGAACTAAGACAAGAAAGAAGTACAAAACAATTAGGATTAACAAATAACAATTTTGAAGTAACAAATGAAGAAAATAAAACAATATCTTCAATAAGAATAAATGAAAGAGATGTGTTAACTGTAAAATTCTGGGTAATAGTTGATAATAATAATCAATGTAAAATAATCCTACGAATAGATTTCTTAGAACAAGTAAAACCATAGAGAATACAACAAGAATGAATTATGATAAATATTAATCATCAAATAATAGTAATCCAAAAGATAAAATTGATATGACAGTATATAGCTATACAAGTAAAACAAGATGCTAATTGGACAGATGTAATGACCTTAGCAGAACCAAGACAAGAAAGAAGTACAATACAATTAGGATTAACAAATAATAATCTTGAAGTAACAAATTGTTAATCTTAATTGTATATATCCAGTATCATCTTCTAACCTATTCATCATATACATATAACTTATTTCTTCTTTTTCAGATTCACTATTTTTAGATTCAGTCTCACTAATTATTTTTAATTTATAAATTTCTATTTTTGAATTATTTAATTTATTTTCTATTTTAGATAATTCTTCATCATATCCTATAGGTTCTAAATTTTATTTATATGCTTCTTTCATTATTTTTATAATTTTCTTATCTTTTTTACTTAGACAGTTAGGTGATATGTGTCCTAATTCTTACAATTATAACATTTACATTTTCTTAGGTTTTTTATTATAATTTATTCTTCTTTTTCCTTTTCTTTTAAAGAACTTTCTTGGTTTATATTTACTATATTTTTTATAATATTTTTCTTTAAGATATCTTTTAAATTTTATTTTGAATTTTCTTTTCTTCTTTTTTCTTCCATATTTTTCTAGTTTACATCCCTATTTATGTCCTTTCATTATTTCTCCACATCTTAATATTGTTTTGTTAGTTTTATAATATTTTATATTTCTTCATGCAGTTCTACATTTATCGGCTATATATTTTCTTAAAAATAATTCTCTTCTTCCCATAGTATCTACTTTATTTAAAATATTTATTAGACCTTGTCTTATATTATCTATTATTTCATCTCCTTCTGAGTTTACTTTATAAGTATCATAATAATCTTCTAATATTGTATTTGATATTAATTTTGATAGTTTTCTATAAAATAAGTCTAAATAGAATCTTTTTTCTTTTAAATCTTCTAATCTTGCTTCATAATATTTTTTGTATTCACATATAAAAGTATTTAAATATTCTGGTTCTAATGAACATAATTCTATTTCATGTAATATCTTTATTGCTTCTTTTTGTTTACTCATCTCATTTATATCCATACGTATTCCTTCAAATTCATTTAATAATGTTTTTATATATTTATCTATTAGCATAGCATAATATTCTCTGTTACTATAATAACTTTTATCTAGTCTTCTAAATTTTTCTCTAAATTCTTGAGGTTTTTTATTCCACCAATTTTTTACATTTTCTAAAAATGTTGCTTCTATTAATATATTTGCAGTGTTTACATCTATATTTTTTTCCTATTAACGCTATTAATGTTGCTTTTACCCATTCTTCTATTACTTCAATATTGTTTAAATTACAATCTAAATTTAACCATATTCTTGAATTTGATATTTGTTTACTTTCATATTGTGCTAATGGTGTGGGTGTAAATTCATTATTTTTTGGTATATTGAATGTAGCATGAAAAGGTATATTATCAAATTATTTTTTATTTGAATTTATAAAATCTGTTTCATAATATGTTTCTCTTTCATCTGATTCCATCATTCTTCTATATTCTTCAGATATTCTACTTGATTCTACATTTCTATTATTATAGGATAGATCATCTAAATTTGGTCCTACAAATTTTTGAGGTATTTCATATGGTTGTTGGTCATAAATTACTATTTATTAATTTTGCATATTTACAAATCCTTCTTCAAATTATTATTTATCAGATTTTTATACTCTTGTTTTATTTTTTCTAATTCTTCTCTTTCTTCAATTTCTTCATTTTGTAATAATTTTTAAAATTCTATTTTCAATTCTTCAAATTGACTTTCTAATTCATTTTTTATGTCATTTATTGTTTGTGCCATATTTATTTTTGCATTATTTTGAAGTTTTGGTTTATTTTTCTTTTTAGGTTTATAATTATAATTACCTAACATAATTTCTGTAGCTCTATTTGTACTCTCCCATTCTTCTTCATCTATTTCATTTTCTCCTCTTAATTCTCTTTCTATTTCTTCTTCTAGTCTTTGTTTTATTTCTTTATCTTTTTTTCTTTGCATAATTTGTTCTATTTTCTCTATCAAATATTTGTAATTCTAATTTTTTTATTTGTGTATATATAAACCATGTATTATTATTCATTATCTCTTGTCCTTTCTTTTTTTTCCTGTTTCTATTCTTGTTTGTCTTATATTTTCATGCATATCTTGTTTTCTTATTTTTTCTTCATTTATAATTTCTTCATCTTCAACTATTCTCATCATATTTATTTGTAACCATTCATCTTCTAATTTATTATAAGGATTTATTCTTAAATATTTTATTATTTTATAAATATTATGACTTATCATACTTTGTTCAGTTGTTAGTCTTTCTGTATCATGTTTTATTTCATCTAATTTTCATTACATTCTTTCTTTATTTCATATACTTTTTGTTCTAAAGGTTTTGCATATTCTTTAAGTCTTTTTATTTTTTCTCTAAGACTTTCTTTTTCTAACATTATTTATACTTCTTCTGGTAACATGTTTATTATCTCTTTTTCATTAAAAAGATGTTCTAAATCTTTTATATTTTCATTTATATAACAACCTAATTGTTTTATTAAAAACATATTTGTCCAATTTGCTTGATTACTTATACTATCTCCTTCTCCTCCTAATAAGAAGGGTAGTAATTAAAATGAATATGATGAATATGAAGAAGTTGTAAGTGCAGAGAAAGGAATAAGTCAAAAAAATTAACTTTTAATTAAAAAAATATGAGAAGATAAGAGATTTAAAATTAAATTTAAAACCTGAAGAATTAAAAAATGAAAGTTTTATGAATAAAGTTGAAAAATTTGTAAAATCTAAAAAAACAAGAAAAATATGCATGTGTAGTATTAGAAAAGAAACACCCTATAGAATCAACATTAACAGAAGGAGTGTTAAGAATACCATTAATAAGTAAAGCCTTAATAGATGCTGAAATTAATAAATTACTATTTAAAGATGAAGTAACAGAAATATATATTGTTGGAGCACAATTATTAGTAAAAGCTTATTTTTAAGAAGGAAGAAATTGACCAATAGAATTATTAATAATTGATGAAAGAATAATAAGTAATGTTGAAGATAGTATTTTAGAAATATTAACTAGAAATCTAATATATCAAAAACTAAAATTTACAATAAATACTAACTTTTATATTTCAAGAGCTAATAAAAATATGAATAAGACCTTGTTAATATATCATAAATTAAGAGGAATAAAATTATTACTAGGATCAAGAACAATAAGTATCACTGCTATGATATGATTAGTATTTACAAATAAACATAAAATTTATAAAATAAATAAAGGTAAATTAACAATTAACAAATATTTTATGCCCGTATTACAAGAAATAGAATTAGACCCAACTAAAATAATAATACCTGAACAATTAAGATTAGAATTAGATAATACAATAGGATATTATGAAAATAAAAATAATTCAAGAAGACTAAAAACCAATGACAACATAGGACAAAGAACATTAAGAATAAGTACACCAACATTAAATATAAATATAAATCAACCTAATACTAGAAGAAGTTTTAGTTTTGAACTAAGACCCAATACAAGTATTCTTGTTTGTCTTATATTTCATGCATATCTTATTTTCTTATTTTTTTCTTCATTTATAATTTCTTCATCTTCAACTATTCTTATCATATTTATTTGTGACCATTCATCTTCTAATTTATTATGAGGTTTTATTCTTAAATATTTTGATATTCTATAAATATTATGACTTGTCATACTTTATTCAGTTCTTAATCTTTCTGTATCATGTTTTTATTTCATATATATATATAATATAATATGTATATGTGATATTATATTATATTATATTATTTTAGTTTATGTTAGTTTTAATTTTAATTTTATATGATAGATTAAATTTAGTAACTAACATGATAAGAGAGAATATCATGTTAGTTTTATAATTTAAATTTATAAGATAAATTCAAATTAGATATGATATTATGGATTAAATTTATGAGATAAATTTAATTAAATTTTTATGAGCTTTTAAGTGGAAGAAAAAAACTCTTATCTATATACTATATATAGATAGGGACGTCCTTATTAAGGTAGAGAGAGAGAGTTAGAAAAGTTCTGACGGCAAAAACACTCTGAGAGTCACGAAACACCCTATAAAAAGAAAAATTAACGTTCAAAGAAGAACGGACGTTGAAAGCACTAGCACGCTGTTTGAGTTAGAGAGCTGTTCGTGTGAATATCGGTGGAGGGAGCAGATTTACATTGTCAGCTCCTGAGAAATGTGCGTCAACTTCAAAGAATTAAAAAGGTAACTCTTCTATCCATCTTGACTTAAATGAGTTCGTTCGGTCTATATCAGGATAGGGACTATAAAATTTTAATCTTCTGTTGCGCCTCTCTATCCAACACTCCTTTAGTCTGGAATGTTCAAAAGAATGAAAAAGAGGAGGCTAACAAGTGAACCCAAACCCTACATTAATGTGTCTGCCCTCTTCTTATTGTTTTTTTCCCTAATAGGAATGGTAATTGCTAAAAGCTACAGCAAAATGATAAAATTTTCACTCTTGGTCTTTGGAAGATTCAAACTTAAGACCAATTAAATAAGTGGCTACATAGTCTCCACTAGAGTAGCTCTTCTTCTTACTAAATTTGTTCCCAAAACTAAGGAAGATGCTCTTAAAATATATAATTACTTATTTTAAATTTTACTTAAAAATTATGGGTTATTATAGGGAGGATATTAATATGCTGGTTGTGATTGGGTTATTTATATTGTTATTTTACCACATGGTAAACCACTACTAAGTATCCTATGGTTGGCAGGCATCGAAACAGTGAGCTTAGGCTCCTTGTTCCATATGGCTTGGCCCATGTAGTAGTTCTATTATTTTGTTTCCATGACCTAGGATCATTTTGTATAAATATTTAATTTTAAATAAATGTTGGATTTGATCTAAATTATAAAACTAGAGATTTTTCGGCTGAGTCCTATGTATGTATGTATGTAAATTTGTGTTATATAGTTGATATGATGAATTATTGATAGGCTTGTTAGTATTTTTTTTTGGGCATTTGTTTTTGTGTTGAAATCCCATTTGATAAATTGCTTATGAAAATTTTTGTATGAAATATGATGTTAGAGATTGATTACTCTTAGAGCTCATTGATTGTTTATGAGCTCTCCTAGAATCCAAATTATATTCTTGGGATGCTAACCCAAGGGTTAAGGTAACTAGAAATTAAATTATAGTATATAATTGTTGTTTGCAATTATGGGCTTGTAGGTCAATTGTATGGTAGTATTAAAGCTAATTCATCTTTTTCCTCATAATTATCAGTATCCTTGATATGCATATAAGGATCCGCATTCTCTGAGTCATCAGTAAAAATTATTACAATATCTTCTTAAAAATTACTACAATGTTTGGCTTTTCTTTAAAAAATCTCATAATTTGTTGTTTCACCAACTCGTTCTAGGTGTTCTACCTCATCAATTAATTTGTGTGACCATTGAGGAACTTTTTAATTACTTTCTTTTAGGGAAAACATAACTTTCAGTCCCTATGTTTTGTGCGCATTTTTTTTATTGGTCTCTACACTTATTTTCATTGATCTAAGTCCCTACAGTTTGCTCTGTCTACAGTTTAGGTCCCTATCTTCTTGAGGGGGGTTGCATGGCACTAACGGTGTTAATTATGCTGACGTGGACATTAACTCTATTAATTATGTTGATGTGTACTTTTTTTTGGGAGAAAAAGAAAAAATCTTATGTGTAGTTGTTTAATAATCAGACCCCATCCACGTGTGTATTACGCGGACAAAAACAAGAAACAAGTAGGGCCAAGATCTGGATAGAGGAGAACAAGATTTAAATAAAACAGGTTTGAAAAACATCAAAAATATATAGATATATTGGTTAATCTAAAGTTTTTAATTCTCTCAATATATTTTGTCTCTAGGAAGTTGAGGGGAAATTGCTTGCAATATAGGTGGCTTCCAAAACAAGTCAAAAATTAGAATTATTTACCAAAGTATCACTGGGAGAAATGAAAGAGAAATAAAAGGGGGAATGAAAGAAAATAGAGGGAGAACAGAGATTAAGGAAACAACCTAAGAAAGCCTAATAGGGAACATACTTAACTAATAAAGTCATAAAATTAAATTGCTAAAACATCACAAAAATCATTCACAAATTTCTACCATTAGCTATCAAATCTTTCAAAATAAAGTTGCACTTATTACAGTGGAAAAAATTATTATGACCACCAAATTTGTTTCCAATTTTATAGATTACATCATAAATTAGTTAAAATTAACATAAGTGAGAAAGTAATGGAAGATAGAAATCTAACTCAAACATAGCAAAGTAGACACTTGTGTCAGATATGCTAAGTTACTATACGGGTATAAAAGATTTGTAAAAATTGATAAGTGTTTAATCCAACCCAAAGTTTTGTTAAAAAAATTTAAAAAATGTTATAAGGTTAACACAACTCATAAAAAGTAAAAGAAATTGATATAGAATGAATTTTGAAAAGAACGAACTCAAACACTAGGAACAGAGCATAAAAATTAATGTTTATAGCATAATAAGTGAGTTTGTACCAAAGTAAGTGAGATTATATGGGTAAGAGATCATTTGTATCGATATAAAAAAGTTTTATACCGGTAAAGATAAGGCTAAACTCAAAAAATGAAAGTTTATATCGGTATAAAGAAGATTGTACCAGAATAAGGAAGACTTATATGGGTATAAATGGTTTATACCGATATAGACAATCAAGAAGTATGAGTCAATTTATAATGGTCATAACTCCTTCATTTTAATTCCAAATCAAGAAAATGACCAATGGTTGGAAAGCCCTGAATGTCTTTCTAATGAAAAAAGATCCACTCAAAAATTTAAAATATATAAAGAGATATGATCAATATGGTGAGAAAAGGTCAGTAGCACTTTTTTGAAGTACTAGAAACTTCAACATCCAACTTTGAAAAATTATATCTATTTCATATAAAAACTATTTTGAACAAAATTAAGTTCTTTGGAAAAATGTATAAGTCTATTTTTAAATGAAGGTAGTTTTACATTAAATTAATTTGTATACTAAGAGATATATAGAAAAAACTGAATAAAGGTCAAAACTGTATATATCTAAAACTCTTAATTCAAAACATAAACTATAAGTATTAAATACAAAACTCCACTAATCAAACCGTATATCTCTAATAATGAGTTGAGACTCCATGAACTTAATCATTATAATAATAACCTAATCAAAGTCAAATTACAATTTTTCCATTCAACAATTTTGCCATCTAAGTCAAATCCCATATACAAAACATGAACCAAAATACCATCTAAGTCAAATCTCATGTACAAAACATGTACCAAAGTACCATCTAATTCAAATCTCATGTACAAAAATGTATGCAAAAAATCCCATATTTGCAAAACTACAACAAGTTTACATCTCAATCAAGGTTGACTACTACCAGGAGGAGTTGCATTAGTGGATTCTTGTGTGCAAGATATTTGCCTCTTTGTACTTTTGATAGGTAGCTTAGTAGGCCTTTTTCTTTTTTCACGTTGCTTATTGGGATCCTTGCAAATCCTTTGATTATGTCCATACTTCCCACAACCTGAACACTTAAGGCTTGTATTTTCTCTCCTCATCTATGTTGATGTTGCATCCTCATCTACCCTTCTTTTTTGTCTCTTTTTTGGCCGGCCAAGATGCTTGTGGTGCATTAGGGAATCAAGAAGATATCCATAAGCTTTTTGCCACATCTTGTCTCCATTGATAGGCTCTATGACAGGAGAGTAACAAGCAACAAAAGCTTGCAAACTTAAAGTAATAATCCACATACGAATGTTGATCCTCACTTTTGTTACATATACACGCAACTACATGTCTACATCACAAGTATTAATGAAAGTTAAAATAGATTTCATACTGAGAAAAAAATTATTGATAGCGGTAAGCCATATTTTTGTCGCAATAATCAGTCTTTAAGTCCATATTATACCTTATAGCAAATTATAAAACTTCAATAATCATTCTAAATAAAAAAAATTCATTCAAGCATAGAGCAATTAAAAAATAGAGCAAGCCAGAAATTAGAAGAAAAGACATGTAAAAATCATAGACCACAAACGACATTAATGAAACACTAAGGATGCTTTTCATGAGCATCTCAGATATGGTAATAGGGTTGAGTAAATGAGAGAACATGATCAAGGAATAGAACTCTCGAAATGTAGAGACCTCAAAATGTAGGGATAGTAATGAGTAAATGAATGAGAAGAAGATACTATAATAGGGTCAAATGAGTTAACGAGTAAATGAAAGACATACCGTCAACTAAGTAAATGAGTAGAACTTTTGGATGTTCACTATTTCGATGTCGGTGATAAACCCTTGCCGACGTCCTCCAACACTCTCAGTTTCTTAAGTCTTTTTTATGCCTTAGGAATAAGGTTGTGGTCCTCCGATGGTTCTTGGCCCTACTTGTTTCTTGTATTTGTCTACATAATACACACGTGGATGGAGTCTGATTATTAAACAAATACACATAAGCTTTTCTCTTTTTTTTCCCTACAAAAAATACACATAAAAAAAGTTAATAGAGTTAATGTCCACGTCAACATAATTAACACCATTAGCGCCACGTCACCACCCCTCAAAAAGTGTAGGGACTTAAAGTGTAGAGTGAGCAAACTATAGGGACTTAGGACCCGTTTGGATACATGACTTTTGGCTTTTGGGATATACTTTTTTACTTTTTGAATGTGGGATGTTGTTTGGGAATTTCATGATTAGGCAAGCTAATTTTTTGAATGTACATCGAGAAAGCTATTGAAAGTGAATTTGAGAACTTAACTTTTTAAAACTTTTCAAACCAACTTTCTAGTGTTGAGTTTTTGAATTTACTATATTGCCCTTATTCCCTTATAGTATTTATTGCATGCTTTGTTTTATTAGAATTTGAATTTAGTGCAATAGCCACAAGGCCAAATAAATTATATAGGGAGGCAATTCTGTAAACCTTCTGTATATGAAAAAGAAAAAAAATTATTTTTAATCCTATTTATAGGATATGCAATTCAATATTAGTGACTGTTGAATTATTTATTACATATTTTGTCAATATTAAACTTTACAATTTTTATTTTTATTATTTAACATATTAAATTTTATGTTATTTTGAATTTTTTTTAAATTTTTAATATATTATATTTGTATAATAAAAATTATAAATTATCATAAATTAATATCCTTTTTAATTATTATATATTTAAAAGTACATTTCAAAAACATAAATCATCATTAATTCAAACAACTTTCAATTTACTAAACTAACTTTTGAAAAAAATATATTTAAACACAAATTTCATTATAAAAACTTTTACTAGACTAACTTTTCATCAAATGAATTTTTAGCAAATTAAAAACCAAATACGTACTTAAACCAACAAAAATAAAGTGTAAGAATCAATTACAAAACGTGCACAAAGTGTAGAAATTGAAAGTTATATTTTTCCTTTTATTACAATACATTTTTTCTATATTTATAATTGTTTTATCATCCACATCAGTTAGAAATGCATCAAATAAAAATTTCATTTTTTTAGCTTCGGAATCCATCTTTTCAAGTTTAAAATGGATACAAAATTGAAGCCTCTATTAAACAATGATATCTAAAGGAAGAACTCACCTGCATGAAACAAGACACCACTGAGAGGAACCTAAATAAGTTAATTATCACTGAGATATCATATTATCAGAGTCCTAATACAAGTTCTTTTTTTCTTTCTTCTTTCTTCTACCAGCTAGTTCTAATACAAGTTCAAAACAAAACGAACCTTGGAAACAGCTAAAAACAGGTTTTTTTTTTTTTTTTGGCCCACACTACCAAAGCCGGGTCCAAAACCCTTCAACACAACCATAAACGTTAGCATCTATACCCCACTGGCATACCATCCTTGTCCAGACGACCAGAACCTGGATACGCTTTGCTCGTGAAGTTCGCGTGCAATGCATTTGCTTTTTGGGTGGTCAATCCTTGAACAGAGTACCTATTGGATGAACTAGACCTCTCATATCGAGGCCTTTGTTTTGGAGCACTCAGAGATCTGACTTTTGCCTTAGAAGATTCAGTGTAAGCCATGTAGCTTGGGTAGTCTGAATGAGAACTCAGATAGCTTCTTGAGTCGTCTCTTCTGCTAGGAGTAAAAGGACTACTTTTGAGGACGGAGTTCCTTGAGAAGACAGAAAAAAGCTGAGAACTATCCACAACGCCTTCGTCAACCGAAGACGTGCTCTGGCCTGACTGATGACTTTTTGAGTCCTTTGCAGTAGAGAAACTTTGGCTGTAATTATCACATACTGAAGGATAGTTAATGGAGTGAAAGAGGTTTCGGCGTTTTGGCGGGAAGTGCAGTTTTCCAGAATCAATCTCAAGAATCTTGTAGCTTTTTGCATCATCCCAACATTTCTCTTGATTCCCATGGATCTGAACATGGGATTTGGACACATTTCTCTGCGATGTAGAAGCTTCAATAATTAGGCACATTATATTTGATAACCCAATTAATTCCCACTTATCGGGGAAGGGATTGCAGAAAATAGAATCTAGATTCTTCCCTACTCAAAAGAGTCATGTGAAAGAGGAAGAAAATGGAGGCTCTCTGTGGTACAGAAGAGTATCTGCTGGCAAGAGGATAGATTCATGTGAAAGTGGAAGAAAATGAAGGCTCTCTCCGTGGTACAGAAGAGAATCTGCTGGCAAGAGGATACCTTGAGTGATGAAGAATGATCAAATTTCATGCTCTTGGATCTGATCGGGCTTTCAAATTTGTCTGGTGTAGCTGGAACCTATTTAATGATCGTACAAAGATTAAACAAAACAACATTAGTCTTTTGATAGAAAAAAAAAGTACGGAGATTGTTAAACATTTCAAACTAAATTATATCAGATAATGTTATGAATAATATTAGATTATTTGTTGTATGCTACAACATCTCTGTTTTCGTTGAATGGCATGAACGTATAATCACTAGCTTTCCTAGTATTGTACCTATTAAAGCAGTTTATAAATGTAAGATGTTCAATTCCCATAGTCAAACACCACCATGTAGCAAAAAGTCACCCTCAGAAAACTGCAAATAAGATCTGGTATATAGGGCCTGTTTGGATACCTTTTAGAATCAATTCTAGGTTTAAAATTATGGTTTTAAAAAATTTTATCCAAACATTTCAATTTTTCCAAACTCCATTTAGTTTCCTACTCCATTTGGAATAAGTTGAAATTTATTTCACTTTGAAAAATTAATATCATAATCAATTCTTGAAATTTTATCTAAATATAATCATATTCTAATAATCAATTTTTTTCTTAATCAATTTTTTTCAATTAAAATCCAAACACACCCATAAACTTAAGGAATGAATGGCTAATTTAGCTTACATGGAAGTCTGGTTTAGATGACTTAGAATTTGAAAATGGCGTCTGTAGAATTTGGGTTCGTCCTGCACGGACACGCGGCTGTACTCGAACAACTGCATGTAGTCTATGCAACCACTCTGCTGTTCGCTTCCTATCAATATCACCTCTCACCAATGCCTGAAGCTTTACCAATCCTTTTAATGCTCGCAGTGCTCTCCTTTTAATCCTTTTAATGCTCGCTTCCTATCAATATCACCTCTCACTGATTGTTCAAAGTTTGAACATGAGAAAGTAAATGAACAGAACTTAAAAGCAGTATTGCAATTAATTCAAAGTTCCAAAAAGGTCTCAGTTCATCACAATCAGTGACCTTCATTGATTATCCTGAAGTTAACTCGAGCAGTTAGGACTCTTGTTATTTATTAAAGAGCTTTGAAATGAAGTAAGCCAGAAATAAATAACATATTAACAAGACAATGACATCATACCTACCACCCCCAGCAAAGAGATAACACTGGAGCAAATTTTGAACAAGATCGCCACCATATATGAGAATTCAAATGAGCATTATAGTATGTCTGTAACTAAAGTTATAGCAATGCACAGATATCAACAAGTCCCACTTTTTATATTGCGAGAGTCATGGGGGTCCACATTGGAAAACACCCTCACACCAGGGCTCTTTCACACACTCGTGTCTATTCCAACCCGAATAAATCCCAAAATACCAAAAGCCCAAAAACAAAAGGCTAACGCTTTCACACGTGGCACCAAAAATGGGAATGAATTATTCTAATCAAGCCGGCAACTACACATCCGGTAGCAGACCACCGTCCACTGGGTTATTTGTAAAATTCTTCTCCAGCCTAATCCATATCTAAAGATGACAAGTAAACAACGTTTACAAAGTTCATTGAAGAGGTGGTCCTTTCAATCTATTGAATTATTTTGAATGCTAGCTCATAGTTGAGTGGTTGTATTCCTTTCAATTAAATATTGATTTATCCCATTAAATTTTGAATCTGTCTGTTTCTGTGAAAATTAACTTTCGCTAAGAACATTGTCCATTAATTAACTACTCAAAACAGTATTAGATCAAGATTAAAAAAAATTGTTTCAATTGAAACAAAATAATAGAATAAGAACATTTTATGTTGTCAATCAAAACACAGAAAAAGATTCTCCTGCACCCCAAAAAGAAAGGTGGCCCGGCTTTGGATTCTGAAAAAAGATTCACAATAATGCCAAACACTAGCTTAAAAGTACACTTTGTTATTCGGCAGCCTTAGAGAGTAAAACTATTGACGAGCAGAACTCGCCTATTAATTATGAAAACGCTACCACAGAGGAAATGGAAGCTGTGGGCACAGTGCAGTAGGTCGCTGTCAAAAGAACACAGTAGTAATTAATTGTTGGCTCAGTATACAACAGGAAAGCGCTGTAGCAAAACTTTCCAGGCGACAGAGAGTTTTTAGCCAAACGGCCTAATAAGAGGACAGCTCAATAAAAAGAAAGAAAAAGAAAGAAAATTAGACTTCTCGCTTCTCAACAACCGAAGGAATACACATAAAAGGACAACGACCCGCAAATAATCCAAATCTGCAAGGCAGTCCAGTCATATCGTTTTTTAAAAGTAAAAGACTGTTCCAGTATCTTCCATTGCCGGATCCTACTCCGTAAATATAAAAACATATAAAATCCAAAGATGGAACCATTTCTGATTCTAATTGTATGTGCAAAATTAGAACATCGCAAGATGGAACCAGTTCTTTCTTGACCTTTCTCAGATCGAAATGAGAAAAAAATTGCATTATTGAAAGGCGTGAAATAAACTATCCATGGATGGTGCGACTTTGAATAACTCCGCTAGTAAGATATCAGTTATTTGCCGATCCCCGTAAATTGGACGAGATTTTCGTTGTCGAAAAGAAAATCTAGCATGACGAAGCAGCTAGAGCTGAAGGAATTGGAAATAAACAAGAACGGAAAGCTAAACAATAATAGATATTAGGTACCCACCAAACAGCCCCGAAAAGCGGCTTGAATCTTGATGGCTGCCCATTCCTCACGAGTCCCGATGCTTCCAGAGCACCTTCCGCTGCTCGTGAGCCTGACAACGGCGGCGGCGGCGGCGGCGGCCTGAGCAGCATCCACTGCCGCTTCCACAACCGCAGACTTGGCAGCAGCCACCGTCATTGCGTGCTTATCAGGACGCAAGCTGTCGATGTGTCCGGACGGTGTAACCGCTTCCTCTCTGAACGTAGTGAGGTGGTCGGAGGCTTTGGTACCGCCGGATTCCCTGTAAGACTTGACGAAGCTCCACCTGCGTTTATCTTTGAGAGGTTTTGAAGCTGAGCCAGGGGGTATAGTCGACGGAGACGGCGAAAACGAGGAGTCTGAATTCTTCAGACCAAAAACAGAGCGAAACCATTTTGATGCCTTGCCCATTCTTTCCGATGAAGAAATGAAGAGTGCTTTTGAGTGTGGAGTGAAGATTTTTACTTCAATGTGAAGAATGATGAAGCATTTGAGAGCGAAAGAGATAAGAAACGTGGAAGTCGGAAAGAGAAGACCACAGGACGAAGAGGATGCGAGTGCGAGAAAGAGAGAGAGAGAAACATGGAGAGCAGCTCCGTGTAAGGAAATTTCGCTTTACATGTTACGGACGAGCAGTACCTTGTGGACTGTAATGCTTGACTCACATCATTCGGGTGCATTATAATATTCTATTTTCTCCATGAGTTATGTTTTCCAAAATTTTATAAGATTTATTTAAACTTGAGAAAATTTTAATATTTATAATTTTATTTTTATAATAAATAATAATAAGAATCCCTTTAAATTATATAAATGAATTGCGCTATTGCCATATGATTTCTGAGCTTGTGAATGAATTTATCTCTTATATATTTGTAAAATGATTCAAATTGTCATAAGACTCATGTGTATGTTAGTAGATGTGAAATGTGGTGATCATGTGATTCTTAACCTTATAGTTGTGAATGTGCATTACATGAGTTGAAAAATGTGATAATGGGCTAAAAGTTGGTTGTGAATATGTATATGGGGAACATGTGATAAAACAGTGAATTCTAGCCTAATCGTGGATATAAACAATGTGGGGATAGGATTGCAATGTATATAAGTATGCATTTTGCAGTGAGTATATATGTAGTGATGATTTTGTAGTGAATGTATAAGAGATTGGCTAAGAGATTGTTTATATGAGAATTTGTGAAAAATAGCCCTTTACTATGTAAATAGGTGATTGAATGACTAAATTTTGACATGTGTGAATATATTTTGTGATTTTTGATCAATTATGTATATTTGGTCTTTTTGAACTTGATTCTAATCCCAAAATGGCCTAATGAGATAATGTGTGTGATTTGAACACTTTGGTATATGAAATTTTTAGGAAAAGTAACTTTTTGCACTCAAGGGTTCAAATTTCGATTGGACCATTGAATTGTGTCCAAACTTTCTCATTAGTTAACTTATGAAATAAATTTTGTGTAGACGTTTGAATCACTTCAATCAGACGTCATACGTGAAAATAATGTACGTCGAAAGCTCACTTTTGTGAACTGTTGGATGACAATAATTTCTATCATTGTGCACCGCCACATATGGTGCAACACGTGCGACACATGGCACAAACATGGAGCTCGAGGATCTATGCCACATGCTGTGGCACATGTGGTGCACGCTGTAGTTGTAACATCCTGACTTTTAATTCCTTGATTAATTAAACCTAATTAGGATAATTAAGTAAGTTGAAGTGGTGTGTCTGGCCAAAGAGGTCTAATAGTCATATTTGAAGGTATTTCAGCCTTAGTTGTGGGTCCGGTATCAAGGCGGGCTACTTGGGCATCAAAAGGAGAAGAAAAGGAAGAGTTGATGTTGCTGTGCCACACACCGCAGTGTGAAGATCGTCCGTCGCAGTACACAGACATTTCTAAGTGAGGGAGGACCTCTTTGCCCCATATGCCATGGTGCATTGTGCGTCTGCCACAACGCATGGCCATTTTTTACAGTTATCAGATGCAAAATGAGACAAAAATAGAGAGAAAGAAAAGAGGAAATGGAGAGACGCGCTAATGCTCTGCTAGGGCACGACTTGAATGAGAATTTGAAGAGGTTAGAAGCTTTAAATCATCCAAGGAACATTTCTAAGCTCTTTTCCTTCTTTCCTCTTCCATTTTCTCAAGGATTTGAGTTAGGGTTTAGATGAGGATGGTGATTTCGAGCCATATAGGGTATAGGTTTGAATTTATTAACTCAATTGGAGTTAATGGGAGTAGATTAGAGTATCTAAACTTAGGTATAATGAGATTTGGTGTTTTAGGTTGTTGGGTACCATTAATATCTGAAAATCTCATTTATTATGGGTGGTTGGAAGTTTGTGATGCCATTAATGGGGATTTAATGGCTCATCAATGCTATTGGGGGCTAAAGGTAATTATTAAACCTAATGAATAGGCTTCAACTCATGTAGAGTGAACATTGGGCAATTTAGAAGCAAAGGATTGAGAGTGTAAATGCTTGAGTTGGTTATGTTGATAAAATTTAACTTGATTGATTGTAGTTTAGGCTCTTGGTCACCTATTTGACTTGAAAATTCGAGCTTGGAAGCTATTAAATTGAGGGGTAAACCTTTAATCTCTTAAAGGTTTGAGGTAACTGGGAAAAACTCTACTTTGGGTAGTCATATATTAATTAATTGTAAATGGACTTCTATTGTGAGTATGGCATGCACGGGTTAATTTTCAACGTGAAAAGTATGTGCTAATTTTCGATGAGTATATGAAAAATTGACTGTGCATTAAGTTATTATGATTTGAAATGCAAATGCCTAATTAAGATGTTTTTGAATATGAACTTGCATATGTCTTTAGAAAAATGAATGTGATGATTATGTGAGATAGATGTGTATTAATGAGAAATGAATTTTGAGAAAATGATGAGAATACATACTTGGATAGGGGATGATCACGAGCCCAATGTGATTGTTGTAATAATGAGTATATGAAAGCAAAAAAAATGACAATGAGTGTGTCACGCCCCAAAAATAGGACATGTTCAGCACAGAATATAGGGATAATACCCATATTCCAATATTCTTTATGCATGAAAACTCTAATTTATAAACCACAAAAATATTTGACAGTAAATTAAGCCATCCTCAATACAAACCATACGAACAAAAGGTTTAATATTAAAAAAATTTGATTGAATCTTCCCTTAAAATAAATCTCCTAAAAACAAATCTACAAATATTTTACAAAACAATAGTAGCAGTAAGGAACTCTTTTCCAATCAGCAAATAACAAAGTGTGAATCACAAGGATGAGGACTCTAACTATAGCTTATGTGGAGCACCTGACATAAGAAATTTACTTTAAAGAAGTTTGATTTCAGCTTTTCCTCTCAATTGAATATTACAGCCCCTTAAGGATTTACAGAAGGCATAACCTCAGTTGACGTGTCTGAGACCAAAATAATAATTTTCAGTGAATAACGTCCCAACAATAAATAATAGAGCTTGAATAAAAAGGAAAGTTTAAAATAATTGTGTGAGTTAAAGAGACAACAGCCTTCATAAAAATGTAATAAACTTTAAAATAGAATTGCTCTATAAAATTTTAAAATTTAGTCTCAAATCATTGAACTATCATGGCAAATATTAATAGGACCTGATTTCAAGAAAGCACATAAATTAAATAAATATTTATAAACAAATCACTGAATAATATCAATGGAATATAAAATCCTCAAATAATTAGATTCATAATTATAGGGACTTGTCAGAACAATTTACAAATATGGACACATAGTCCACGAGGGTAACTGACCAAATGCGGCTTATGCCATGAAAACAAACATGGACACATAGTCTACAAGGATATGTAACCAAACGTAGCCGAAGCCACGAAATAAATATGGACACACAGTTCACGAGGGTCATGCTGACCAAACACGGGTACAAAGCCCATGAATAACCATCCCTCCGTTCCACGTGCATTGACCATCGCATGGGGCTAGCACCTCCTATAAACACCCTGCTAGCTAGGTGTACCATGGCGCGCCAAGGGCTAACGGAACTGTCATTAGCAACCAGTGTTCTATATAAAGTTCCTTTTTAAAACCATTTTCAAACATGTGAGAAATTGATCACCATTCAATCAAATTTTCCTTTTCAATGTCGAACTCGCATGAATCATTTTTTCATAACAATTCAATAATTTCCAATTGAAATCCCACAATTAGAATTCAAACTTGTATTTCTTGATTAATTAAAATGATCAATTTTGATAAAATAATTTCACAAAATAAAGTAATTTAATCAACAAAATATCTCATAATCACATTATTGTCGTAAAAATTTTTTTGCATAAAAATGTAATATTTAAATAAAAGAGATTTTAATGAAATATCGGTTGGGACGCTATCCACTTACCTGTAATACTTTCAACCTCAAAACTCTTTTCTTTGAGCTCCAACCAAGCTACCCTGCTTACGATTACCCTATAATATATAATAAAGTCTTCATGAACCTTGCTTTTGAATTAACAAATCCTATTTTTAAGAGAGTCCATTCAACTAGAATTAATAAAATGATAATATACCTTATAAATCATCAACCATTAAACTCTTAATAATTTAAAACTTTAAATAAAATTTTAACAGCTTCTTAAATACATCCCTTATTAAAGCCTAATTGAGATATACAAAAACTAATATCTGGGCCAAATCATCTTCCTTGAGAAACTATCACTATTAGATACTAAAACAAACAATCTCTACCAATGGACATTTTATCAAATATCTGTCATACGTGAATCCTCCAACCAAAATCCCACTTCCTTTTCTATAAATTTCATTTCCCAAATAATATCACATTCATTTTAAGATAACTCAGCTTGCCTTTCAATTTTTAGTCTAACAAAAATCAAATTTATTACTTAAAGAAATCAAATCCCCAACATCTCATTACTCATAAATAGCAGAAAAATGGGGAACAATTCACAATTCTGATCTAGCCATATACGCACAACACGAGAGAGTTAATGGTCAAAGCTTCTTACCTTAAATCACCATCATCACAAAAGAGAAGAAGAGGAAACTTGGACGCTGAATAGGGGAAGCAAACGTCCAACAGTGATGCTTTACGGGAAACAAAAAGAGTCTGCGACTTTGCCAAGCTCCTACTAGGTGCAAAGAAATAAAGATTCTAGCAGCGAAAATAATAAACACACAAGCTAAACATCTTACAAAACTGAACCAGCTGTGACTCGAAACAGGGGAGTCATCTGACACGGTACACAGGGAAGGAAAGAAATGACTTCAACCGTACTAGATTAAGCAGGAAAATCTCATGATCAGCACCAACATTACAGGTGGCTTGATTTCTCTCGCCCATCAGTGACGTGAACAAAGGCGACGAAGACAGCAGCAAATGAGAAACATAGAGATAGGAAGCACAACTGAGGACCTAGCTTCGTTCAGGAGTGACGAGCTCCCATTTCGCCGGTGGTGAAGGTAGGATAGTAGAGAGAGATGGAGTCACATAACACGTGATGAAAAGTCTAGAGTTTCAATCTCGGCCCTCTCTGCAACTCAAAACGTGATTGAAGAAAGAGAAGGAGGTGAGACGGTACTCAAAGCCCATGCACGATGGTCGAAAACTCTCTCTCTCTCTCTCTCTTTCTCAACTTAAGTAGTTGGAGATGGCAGGGGAGAAGGAGAAGACGAAAGAAATGGGGAGAGTTTGCTAGACTCCTCTCATCCTCGAACATCATTTGGAAGAGGCAAGGAAAATAGAAAAAATATCACAAGCTCTCCCTCTCTCTTCTGCTTGCTTCACCGACTTAAAAGGTCAAAGGAAGTCAAATAATATTTCATGGGGAAATTTACAAAACAAGACCTGAAGTTTATTGAGTAAATTTCAAAAGAAGACCCTATCAATTTTTATTATTATAATATTTCTATAATAAAAGGTATGAACTCTTTAGTACTTTTCCATAAAAATAAACTAACATTTGGCTAAAGTAAAATTTAGACTCTAGACCTTTATATAAATATCCGGTATAAATTCTAATATACCATTGCTTTTTCTTTATCATAAAAGTAAAATTAATTAATTATCAATTGGAAGGAAATTTATTTAATTTAAAATTTAGAGTCATTACAGAGTGAGTATTGATTATGGCATGATCAGTGGCAGAAGTTTTTCTAGGGATTGGGAGTTGAGAAAATCTATATGGTATTTAGGTTGCCTTCCAGTGTATGGGGGTATAGCCTTATCCCACAGTTTGTCGAGGGACTATCCCATAGTTTGTTAAAGAACTAGAACCTAACTATCTCTATTGGTTCAATGAGGAGAATAGCCTATGGTATGAAACACCCTAAGAATTCAAGAATAGGGAGAGCCATAGTCTGAGAGTAAGTCCTGTAATTTTTGGTTGGGTCATACCTCATGATTGGTAAGCTTGGGTAGTCCAGTCACACGGATGGAGCCCTAATCAGTGTCATAGCCCATAGTTTTAGTATGAGGAAATAAGAAGGATATAATGTTGGTTGATTATTACCTAAGTAAATATCTGATGTGTCACACGTGTTAAGTGATGGCAAGTCACATAAGTATGGGTCATGTCACATATCTGAGAATATGGTGACAATGCACCTAGTTATAAGAAATAAAGAAGTTATTTAATGATAAATGATGAGATATGATATATGCCAACATGTTTTACATACTTGTTTTCATTATGCATGTATTTAGTTTATAATTGATATATAACTGCATAGGGTAGGTTTAACTTTAGTTACTGAGTGGCTAGACTCACTCCTTTTATTTAACATTTTCAGGCTCTAGCTCTGGTGTTGAGAGGGAGAAAGCAAAAGAGGTGGGGAATTAGCATATTCCTACTATACGTCTTTAGTTTAGATTTAATTGTGTAAAAGTATATGAATTGCCAAATCTGGGATGCATGCCACTACACTTGCACTATTTTATTATTGAGAATGTTAGATTTGTATTTTAAGCCCTTAATCTTTTTGTATGTTGATATATATATATATATATATATCTATATGTTTATAGGGCTAAAATACTAATGCAAGTGTAAAAATAATAATTTGAACATGTTTTGAATGATTTGGGCGAGATGTAATGACAAATTACCTCCCCTTTTATTTTTAGTAAAATGGGGTTGAGGAGTAAATTTTTTGTTATATTGATATTTTAGTGCTTGTGACTTGTTGTACTGGTAGTCCTAGGTCTATTAGACATGGTCCACATGTTAGGAAAATCATTTGGCACATGTTGAGGGTTTTGGACACCTGTTTGGTGTTAAAGTTGTGAAAAGTGGTTGAAATGTGTTTGGGTGTTTAACTTTCTCGTATGACTTATTTTAAAAGTGAAACCCATGTCATTAGCTAGTTCATGTAAAGAGCTTTTTGTAGATACCTAGATTGCATCATTCGAACATTAGATGGTGAATCAGGGTAAGTTAGAAGTTCCCCCGATTTTGCTGTCAAATGATAGCACAATCAGTAGAAATTTTATGCAACATGCCACGGCGCATGATTCTTGAGCCGCGGCATGTGGCATAGAGAGCAACACACCACGACATAGTGTGCACGAGCAGTGGCGCATTGCCCTGTACCACAGCACATGTTTTGTTTTTCAACCGTTTTCAACTTCTTTTACTCCTCTGAGGTATCTTGTGCTTCTGTAACTTATTTTACTCTGATATAAATATTTTGATTGAATTTAAACTCATTTTTTATTTAGAAAACTTGGGATCCCTTACTTTTGAATTAAACTTTGGTAATAATCTTGTTGAGTTAAGTCTCCGATTAATTATGTTTAGTGGAGTGAGAATGTTTCAGTGGTGCATCACCCTTATTTTGTACTGATTTTCTTGATTTGAATCTTGAGATGTGAGTGATGAATATATGAAAATGTCTTTTGCTATGTATTATCTAATATGTTAATGATGTCAAATGATTTTAATAAAGAAGTCTTAGGTCCCCAAGCATTATCAAATAAAATTTACTTGATTTAAAGTATAGTATAGTGAAGTGAAAATTAAGTTAACCCCTCCTTATACTGGTTTAGTGAAAAAGAGAATAGTTTGGTATGGGGAAAGGTTACAATCTCTCTAAGTTCATGACAAATCACGCATGATAGTAAGTGACTTTCAAGCATGAAACATCATACAAAGAATTATCCTTTTGAGTTATGAAAAATCAAGTGTGACAGCTTGGAGCTTTCAAACATGAAATTGTTGGATTGGGAGGTATAGTGAAAAATTAAAATTTAAAACCTAATCACAATCGCAGATCAGTTGAACTCATTTAAGTCAAAATGGATAGAAGATTTACCTTTTATTTTTGAACTTCTCACATGTTTTCTTCAAGTACTTGGATCTCAAGAGATGATAACGTAGATTTTCTCCCTCTACTGATATCCACACGAACAGCTTTCCCAAATGAACAACATGCTAGTGCTCTTTGTATCTAGTGTCTGTCTGTCCGTCAATTAGATGTTCCTTTTCTTTTCTAGGGTTTTTTTGTGACTCGCAGAGTTTTACCATCAAGAAACTCAGTTACTAGAAAACTCATCCCTATCCATCTTATATAGATTAGAATTTTTTGTCTTCCCTTATGAGCCTACAAAAATTTAATTAAATTTATATCATAAATTTAATTTATGATATCATATCTAATTTAAATTTATGAGATAAATGCAAATTATAAAACTGATATGATATCTTCTTATAATATGTTAGTTATTAAATTTAATTTATTATATAACTAAATTTAAAACTAACATAATAATATAATATCATATCATATCATATATATACATATTATATATATATATATACTAATATATATATATATATATATTATATTTTGAATTTTATATATCATATACATATATACACACAAATATTTATCAGACAAATATTCAAGTACATATATATATATATATATATCTATATAAAATTCGTTCACCATAGGATAAGGCATTATATTTATTGAATCTAGACATAAGACATATTCCATATTTAATAAACTTTGACATTATAATTCAAGTTGTGTTATTCTTGTGTGCGACCCTGTAGACCCATATAAAGTTGGTAGTGGGCCAATATCGCTACTAGCCCACAAGTCACAAGTGGTCTCTAGCAAGACATGATGACTACCTAATTCATATAGGGATCAATGATCTAATATAACTTATCATATAACCATATCACATCCCTTTTGTCATGCAATATTTTGGTCAAGTGTGAGATATGAAATTGTCATTCTCTTTTATCTGACTATTACTTTCTCGATCTCTGAGTGGACTAACTATAGTAATGGAAAACCACTTTCCATTATAGTATAGCTATACATTTTCTCACTCTTCCTCATTGATGAGCCTAGTAATATCTCTCAATTAATGTGAGGGATAAATTTCATCTTAACTACTCATATTCCTCTTCATGAATATTGTAACATTCTAAGTTTCTAAACTAGGAATTATTAATTTTTATAAGGGTAATTTAGTTAAATTAGATGATTTATTGATTAATGATGTTTATGGGAGACTAATATAGTTGTTGGATCCTTGAATAGCCTTAGAAGAAGGTTAGGTCAAAGCTCGAGCAAACCATGGCATAAAGGAAGGTTTAAATTGAGAAGGGACTCTTTATGCCATGCGTCGCAGTGAATGTGTCAATGCGCTGTGGCGCACGTGCAAAATATGCACTTATCTGAATTGCGAACCAAACTAAAAATTTGAAAAAGAGGAAAGGGTGAACATGAGAGGAGCGATGGAGGGAGCTCATGGTCTCCTAGGTCTTACTTTCAATGTGATTTTGGAAGCCTTACAAGCTTGATATACATTGGGTAAGCTTTCCTTTCTTCTCCCTCTCCCTCATTATGCAAAACTTCTAAATTTTAGGGCAATAGGGTCTTTGATATTAGTTTCCTTGGGTTTAGACTAAATCCATTAACTTATTTAAAGTCTTAAAGAGTTAAATCAAGCTTCTAACCTAAATTTTTGAGTTTTATAGTGATTTAGAATTTTTGTTGAGGGTTTGGACAAACCTAAGGTATAATTTAAGAATTTTTGGACAATGTGGATAATTGGATGGTAATTTTGGTATGTTAGGATATTCAATAAGATGGTTAGAATGTTTGGAAATGGTTAATGTTGTTAGATAAGGAATTTAAGTCTTGTGGGTACTTAGAACCTAGAGAATTTAAGGTTTATCTAGAGTGATAATTAACAATTGTCACTTAATTATGTTGATTGAGTGTTGCTTGAGTTTATTATATATTTAGAACATGTGGAGCTAATGTTGAGCTATGGTAACCCTTTTGTGTGACAAAAGGTTAAGGTAATGGAATAATTTACACTAATTTATTATATTGCTTAACTGTTTGTGAGTAGATAAGTATATTTGTTTACATATGTTTCAAAAGCTTGGCATGTTGTGAAAGATGGTTTTCCTTGTGCATTAGAAAGTACTTTCAAAATGATAAAGATTTTTTAGTCCTTATGTGAAAAAGATAGTGATTTTTTAGGGGTAAGAGTTCACCCATAGGAAGAAGTAATGGAAGTCCATATGGCATGTATCTCCTTAATGTCTAGTGAGGTATGGTGTTAGAGATTTTCTCCTTAGTATCCATGTGGGATATGACATTGGAGAGTGATGCTCCTTAGCATCAGTGATGCAGTGTTGGAATAACGACACCTCAATTCATGTGTGATAAGGGGAGACCATAGTCCAGAAGTAGGATAGGACACCTTTGGTTGGGTGATCCTACTACTGAAGGTGAGCTCAAACCATTGTGAATGCGTACTTGGTCTAAGTGCCTATAATTTCTGTCGAGGTGATATGGAGACTCAAATGGTAGAATGATCATACTAATGGTAAATGACTTGTGTTTATGGAAAGTAATTCTTGAATTTATTGAAGTGGCAATATACATTTACTATAGAAAATGTCATGTTGTAATATGTTAAAAGTATGTTTTAATGCTTAATAGCTTTACTCCTATATGATTGTGCATGTTAATTAATAGTAGTGAATTACTCTGTTACTGAGAAGTTTATCTTACTCCGCAGTTATTTTTTATAGGTGAGGGCTCTAATATGGGTAAGGCGAAGGAAAGGTCAATTAAGAGTGAAAAGCATTGTTGCATAGCTCTTCCCTTTCCTCTTTTTAGGTTTTGTAATGAATATGCTATATTATAATGCCAATTTAGGAGCATTTCATTTGTTTTAGTAATCACTTATATGAGGATTTATTGAATGTGTACGTATCTTGGCTTAAGTCTACAGTGATTGTGATTGAATGAGTATGCTCAGCCAAGATACTAGTATAAGTGATATAATTGTAATGATTTATATGTCCAAATGACCAAAATGATAGTTGTGTTAAGTTTTATCCACCCATTTGGGTTGTTGTGTATTGGGAGTTTGGTAGTCATTTTGAGTATGAGTGTTTATTTTTGTGATATGATTGACTTGTGATGTTGGGTATGGTCCATTTGAGGTGGTTAAAGTGATTCCAGAGTTAATGGCATTTGGTAGTGTGTTTTGGACACCTTTAAAAGTGTTTTGAGGTGAAAATGAACCATTTTGGGTTTAGGTATCCATCTTTCTAATGGATGATTATTTGAGTGTGAGACTAGTACTATTAGCTAAAGGGTTTAAAGAGTTTTGTGTGAACACTTGAATCACCCAAATTGGACATCGGATGGTGAAACGGCTTGTTCTCGAAGTTTGGAGTACTATCATGCTAGCAATCTGCTATCATGATAGTAGGTGCGCATCACGACGTAAATGCCTTCTAAGGGAGTCATCCTCTGTGCCATCCACTGTGGTGGGTGTGGGCTGTGTCATGGAAGACAGGCCAGTTTTTGGAAAATTTTTAGATTATATTATCTTATTTTCAGATACTTATGGTTTTCATGCTTTTGTTATCGTATTTGATTGGTTTTGAATTATAGTTTGACCTCAAATAATATTTCTAAAAGGGTTTTCTTGAGATCCCATTATTTTAAACTAATTATCTTTTAAACCCTTGAATTGTGATAACTTTTGCTTGAGATTTTATCTAATCTTGGATATCACAATGGCATATAAAAGTATTGTTTTAGTAATGTTAAGGTAGACATTACAAATATCCCTAAACTTAATCATAGTCTTTATGATCACATGGTTAAATGTGACTTTTAATTAGATCAACATTTAGTGGTCATCATGTAAGACTCCATGATGATCTCAGGTCAAAGGGCTTAGTGATATAGTTAAATATGAGATAAGCTTATGACTTGTATCATGCAGCTTTCTCATAGTAGCTCGGTCCAACACCTTGTATCCTTTCAAGTGTCTATAACTTTGATTTATATTTCTATAATTAATTAAAGTTATACTAGTCTTGTTTCATCTATCATCCTTCATAGATAACTGACCAGGAACATTTAGGGCAATCACTATATTTTATCCAAGGATATATTTATCATAGTGAACATGCAATTAATATGATAATAAAAGAGAAATTCATTAAATAACAATGTTCATTGTAAAATGATTAGCTCTAGGGCATACTTTCTAACATAAATGTGTTATTGTAAGCTTTCTTCATTCATCCTTGACATTTCAAGTATGAATTGTTTCACATGAATAACTTGAGCCAAAATGTCATAATTCTATAACTTTTTTCATGTAGATGAATCAAGCATGAAATATATTTGTTTTAAGCGTGAAACGGCCACATGAACATTGAAGTGACAAATCATGCGTGAATCACTTCTCTTTCACGCGTGCATGGTTCATGGCTATATATGTACACTTCGTGTCAGATTCTTCTTTTTGCTTAAACCATAACATCTAAAAATTTGACCATTATATCTCTCTCTGATTCTCAACTTTCTTTTTGACCCTTCTTTGCTCCCTATAGTGTTCAAATCCTTACCCATAATCTCTAAACATTGTTTCGCATCCTAAATCCTTCCTAAACTTATCTTAGTTTGTAAGCTAGCTATCTTTTCTATTACATCTGTCTTCTTTGAAAATGGCACGAATAAAGGAAACTATAATGAAGCAAAGTGATGAAGTGATAAGGAAGAGAAAATTCACTAAGACCATGATTGAAAAGGCTAGAAAATCTCAAGCTCAACCATCTAAGAATAGCAGAACTCCCATAATTGGGAAGGGGCCTATGAGAGAAGTCCCTCAAGTCAGTCAACCAGAAGATGAGCTGACCTAATGATGAAACCCCTAGTCGCTTTAAGTTAGTAAGTTTTACTAGAATGTAGTGGTTAGCAATCTAGGTCATTTCCTATAGGAGCAATGCATATAAATTATTGATTCAAATGCTATAAGTTAAGAAGGTTGTTCAAGTAATCAAACTAAACCTAAGGTGCAAGAATTAGATGTTTCTAGTTTATGTTTTAAGTGAAATGAATTGAAAGGTTGTGATAGAGAGCCTAAGTAATAAACCTTACTAATTGTCATTGAATTTCAGGTTTGAATCAATAAAAGTAATCTCAATTAGCCTAAGTTAGAACATTCCAAAGCCTTCAAGTGTAATGTATCATTAAACTTAATGAACACTTAAGAATGTAGGCTAGGTGAATCAAAGTTAAACATCATGTCCAGCTTGTTCTACATGAGTTTTAGACCAAAACAAGTGGAAGAAAAACAACTTAAGCTAAATTTATATAAATCATATGGATCTAACTCAAGCATAATCATGCGGAAGAAAAAAAACAATGTAAGCTAAATTCATATAAATCATATAGATCTAACTCAAGTATAATCATGAACTTTAAACAAGAATCAGCAAGAACACATGAAAAAGCCCTAGAACATTCAATTTAATCCATGAATTCCATAACTAACCGTAATATTAGAATTTCAATCCAACATCCATAATCTCATCTAAACATGAATTGGAATAACAAATCAAGAACCTAATCAAATTACAAGATTTCAAAATTCTCAAAGAATCAAGAAAAAGATCATGAAATTGAGAAATCAAATAAAGAATACAAATCTGGAAAACTCAAAATGCTAAGTCATCTTCCTTGGAACTCAATGTTGGATTAGCCAATCAAGCTCCTCTCCATCACTTAGTTGAGGTCTTTAACTTGAGAAGCATCATGAATGTATGATGATGAATCTAGATCTAGAAATGGTAATATGTTGGATGTGATTCTTAATGCTAGAAGGAGAAGAAAGCTGGACAAAAATGAATGCTAGAATGGAGAAAAGATGAGCAAAATTTTGGATAGAAGAAGGAGAATAAGCTGGAACATATGAATCAATGATGGAGGATGAAGAATTAAATTTGGAAAAATGAAGGAATGATGAAGAATGTGAGGTTTGGATAAAGAAGAAGAATGAAGAAGATGAGAGAAAATGAGAGAGAATAATATGAAGAGAGAGATTGGAATATGAATAATGAGGCTCTAAAGTGAAATGAAAGCCTATATATGTGTAGGAAATATGAGTGAGGGTGATAAAAACAATGCTAGAGGGTGATAATTATAAAGCTCCAAATTTGAAGATGCTAATTTCTAGCTAGAAAATCAAATTAAATTGGCTAAAATTGCTCCAAATATGGCACCTAATTTGATCTGGACAAGGAAGCATAAAACATCTGACTCAAAGCATGGATAATGTGACTCATTTGAAGCTTTGATCAGCTATCACATCACCTTCTTCTTAGATTCAGATCATGTCACGCATCATATGCTCTTTGTAGCCTTGAGATGATGTCATTCAATACTCTCTTATATTTTTGTTTATTTACTTATTCCTCAATTAAATTTGGAATGTGGTGCAAATCATCCTCTTTCACTTACTCTTGATTTCTCCAATTATGTTGACTTAGTGTTTGCTCCTCGATTCTAAATTTGCCCCTACAAAATCTAAAAATAAAAGATACAAGATTTAATAAATTTTAAAAATAAAATTAAAAAGGAAGAAAAGAGAATTAAAGCTCAAGATATCAATTTAGGGTTTATGAGTGACAAATCAACATCAATTGACAAGTTTAAGGTTCATATAATCAATATAGAAAAGGTAGCTCAAAACTAAAAATAGAACCTTAATATGCACAAATTGATGTCAAAAATCAAATGTTTTAGTATTTAAAATATGTGACTGATCACCCTAATTGGAAGAGAATTGTCTAAGGAGGGAAGCAATGTGCCTCTTAATGACAATTCTGAAGTAAGTCTGAGGGAAGGAAGCTTCTAAGTTCAAAGCATGTATCAAGGTATAACCAATTCTTTGCCTCTAGACTTATAGTAGCTGGGCACTTCACCAAGTATGATTCCTCCAATATCTTTTGTGCTTCCTTTGAATCCATACAACGTAGCATGTAACATCCTAAATTTCTTAATCCTAAGTTAGAGGTTAATCAAAGGTGAAGTAGAAATTAAAGTAGGATTAGAGATTCAGATGATTAGTTGGCATTTTGACTTATTTATGTGTTGTATGAATAGATATAGATAATAGGAGTGTGTTTTGAGTTGAAGCAAGTGTGCGTGGTGAAAAGAAGTCTCACTATGCCACGCACCGTGGCTCGTGCTTCGTGTGCTGCAGTGCATGGATCAAAAATTTACTTCATAAATTGTGAATTTTAGAAAATTTTAGAGGAAAGAAATTGAGAAACACACCAAACAGAGAGAGGAGAAGGGCTGAGAAGATAGGTTAAGTATTTTAGAGTGATGGAAGGTGATTCGAGTCAGTAACTTGCTAGGTAAGCTATGTATTACTCTTACCTTCCATTCTACACAAATTTCTCTAGAAATGAGTTATAGGGAAATTGAATTGATGGAATTTGAGGAGTTTTATTCTTGCCTAATAGTAATAAAAAAGTTCTTAAAAGTTAAATTAGAGCTTTGCGACTGGTTTAGAGCTGCACGGTAGAGCTTTGAACCCAAAGGCTCAATTTTAACCATTAAAGAGAGAAAGTTAGGGCAAAATTTGATCTAAATAAAATAAGATTGGTTAAGGTGATGTAAAGTAGTAATTGCATAGTTATGGACTTAGAATGGATAAATGGAAAAGAGTTTACGGATGAATATAGCCCTAAATAATAAAAATGAGTTTTTGGTCAAAATAGGCCAAATGACTAAAATGTGTCAAATGTATTCAGATTGGCATATTGGACGCGTGAGTAGAGAAAGGAAGCTTGAGATAAGCTTGTGTGATAGTGAAATCCATGGGTAACCTTTCTAGTGATAGAAGGGTTAAGGTAACTGAATAACTTCCTTTGTTTGACTGTTTATTTTAACTATATGTTAGTATGTTATATAATGCATGAACTAGTTTTGAATTGAACATGTTTTTAGCATTGAGTGATTGTGTGTGTGACTTTTGATTGAAATGAGCATTGAAATTGTGTTTTGTAATGTTGTCAAATGACTTTTGATCGAAATGAGCATTGAAAATGTGTTTTATAATGTAAAGTGATATATATATATATATATATATGTTATGTATAAGAAAAAGTAAATTGTGAAAAGGGAACCTTAAATGGTTCGAGAAAGCATAATATGAGTGGTGGGAGTTCACCCGAGTATAGGGGATGATAAAGACCATATGGCAAGGTATCTTTAGTACCCTATTAAGGTGTGGTGGTGGAAATAATTCTCCTTAGTCCCTTAAAATGTGCTGTTAGAGAAGATCTCCTGAGTGCCTATTAAGGTACTGTATTGGAGATGATAGATTCCTTAATATCTTTGTGATACGGGTTGGAGTCAACGACACCCCATTGTGTGTATTGGGGGAAAACCATAGTCTGTATTATGCATTAGAACATCTTTAGCCGAGTGATTCTACCACTACAGGTGAGCTCAAGACTAATGAGAGTGTACATTAGTTTGAGATAAGTCTATGGTTTCATGTCGGGGTGATTTTGAGGTTTGGTTAGTAGAGATCATGCTAGTATTTTATAATATGATGAAATATTTTAAGATAATATGGAATCCTTCAAGATTGATGAAAAGTGAAATATGAAATGTGATATGATGTAAATATTACTTTATGAGATTTTAATAGTATATTATGGTTACTTTCATATTATTGCATGTAATAGTCAATAGGAATGAATTATTCTATTAATGAGATTTTTATCTCACCCCGTGCTTACATGTTTATAAGATCGGGAAGTGATTAGGCTAAGGGAAGAGAGTCTGGACCAACTTGAGTCGAGAAGCCGTGCACTTTGAGGTTGTGTAATGAACTGAAGTGAAAGATTGTGTATATATATATATATATATAAGTGTATATGAGTTGCCATAGGTTGCATGTATGTGTTGAAGTGAGTTTTTGTATGTATATGTGTATATGTGGTTTTTGAGATAAAAGCTTTGATTTGAATATGTTTAAGTTGAAATGATTGTATGTGTTGGTGAATCTTAAGCCAAAGGATAAATTTTGAGGAAATGAGTAATTTGGAGGCTAAGATTGTATTTTGATTATGATGGGTGAATCTTAAGCCAAAAGCTAAAATTATAATGAAATGAGCAATTTGGGGGGCTAAGATTGTACTATGAATAGGATTGCATATGTATGAGTTGAGAAGTAGCCAAGTGGGTTATGTTATGCCAAGAAATGGCATAGTTTGTAAAATTAGTAAATTGTGAAAATTGACCATAGAAGGGTCAAATTTTGATATATGAGTGTGATTGTGATTAATTATGGTCAAGTAGGTACATTAGATCCTTTTGAACTTGATTCAAGGCCTAGTGTGGTTTAATGAGAGAGAGGGATTGAATTAAGAGCTTGGGAGCGCAAAATTTTTAGAAAATATGACTTTTTGCACCCAGGTGTCCAAATTTTGATTAGACCATTAGATCATGTCCAAACTTATCTCATTAGTTAGTATATGAGCTAAGCTTCATATGGGCGCTTGAATCACTCCAATCGGATGTCGTATACGAAAATGGTGCATGCCAAAAGTTCATCATTTTGCTGTCAAAATGACAGCAAAAAAATGGACAGGTGTGTTATGGCACATAGATGCACATGCCGCAGTGCACGACACAGACAGAGAGAGCGTGTGGCTCTATACCATCTATCGCAGTGCACGTACCAAAATTCAATTTCATTTTGTGTGCTGAAATGTATGCATTTGAGTTAGAAATGCTGGTGGGTTATGTCTACTATGTATTTGGAAAGTGTATGGTGTATTTTCACTGTGTTTTCTTTGATTGAATTTAGATTTAATTAATTTTATAAAGAAAGTCTTCGGCCGAAGCTTTTAAAATGGAATTTGATTAAGTAGATATATGAGAAGAGGTTACAATAACTCAATAGAATAGTCCAATTCCTTAACTTCCCTAGCCTAAACACTTGTAGGGGGATTACCCGGCCAAGGCGTACCCAACTCACTTATGGATCATGGTTTCCCCCATTTCTCATACTATGGGGTGTCATACACCCTAGACTAACTTCATCATTGAATTGGTGGATAGCTAGTTAGGTTTGTGTCCCTCGTTGAACTAGTAGGACAGTCCCTTGTTGAACAAGTGGGACAATATGGATGGAATCAATCTAGGCAAACTATCATACTGATGGTACCTTACCATGTGGATTTTATTATCTACTCTGCTTCCTAGACAAACTCCCGCCTCTCAAGATCATGTAATGCACATTCATGCCATAATTCACACATATACAATTTATAAAACTTCACATTATCAATTTTCATTACACAATCATTAAACTCCTCAATACATTTCATAGAACTTCAAAACCAAACAAGTCATTGAACTCCTAATTTACAATCATTGTACCTCACACTTTTAAAATCATTAAACTTCTCTATTTTAAAACATCATTGAACTTCTCTTGAACAAAGATTCATTTTACCTCTCAATTTGCAAAATCATTAAACTTCTAATAAATATTGATACGAAAATCTACCACTATTGTTTTCAAGGAAAATTTTGCATCACAAGATATAAAAGTCATAAATTTGATCTAGTGAATTTCTTCACAAATTAAGCCACACTTGTATTTCTTTTTATTTTATACATTCCAATAATAAATCATAAATCAATAAACTAATAAACACACACAAGCATAAGATAGAATTCTCCTAGTTACCTCAAACCTTTGAGAAGTTAAAGGTTTCACCCCTCAACTATTTACTCCCGAAGCTTCTAAGAAGCTTGAATGGTGCCAATGGTAGTTATACTACAAGCATTTACTATGCAAAACATCAATATCCATTTTGAGCTATTTTCCACTAATATTTCATCATTTCTTACTACTCAAGATTTACTCTAGACTCATATAGAAGTACCCATAAGGCTTCTTAGCTTCCTTTAACTCTCATTAATAACATTGAGCTCTTAAATAGGTATTAAAGAAGCCACATTATTTCCAACCACTAAATTTATGGGAATTTTAGACATTTAATGTCCTCCAACTATCAATCATCATAAAATAATAAATATCAAGTTTACTTAGCTTAATCTACTCTCATTAACTCTATTTAAGTCAATAGGTTCGAGCTCATAACTTTCATGGATCGAAAATCACCATTAATAATCAAACACTATCCTCTACCATCAAGAAAATGAAAGAAGAGAGGAAGATTTAAGCAAGGAAGCTTACCTTTAGTGTTTATAAGCTCCAACTTACTCCCAATAATCAGTTTCTTCAAGCCCTAGCTCAGCTTTTTCGCTACTTTCTCATTTTCTTTTGTTTTCTCTTCTTTTTCACTTCAGATTCGTGACTTAATACTGTAAAAATCTGACCATGTGCCACAACAGACATACAATGCGCCACGGTGTATGGCACAGAGAGCCTCTTCTAGGCGTGTTGTCACGCATGCGTCATGGCAGACCAACCACAAGCCACGACGCGTGGCATAAAATTACTCCCTTCAGAAATTCTTCCTCTTTTATTCCCAAGTAACCCGATTCTCCTTTAGACCATCATTTATAACTAAAATTGAGACCAAACATGCCTGTTAGGCCTTTTTGGCCACACACCTCATAGATACACTTAATTAGTCTATTTAAGCTTAATTATTTTAGAATTTAAAATTAAGGATGTTATACTAGGGAAGCCTTTGGGCAAATTTGATTATTTTGTCAAGTATTCGAGCTTGTTAGGAGTATGAGAGCCATTCAGAGTAGACCCTCAGGTTAAGACGTAGGGCTGGACATAGAGCTTAATGAACAACTAAAGAAGGAATCAAAGAAAGCTAAAGTGGTGTGGGATTGCTTGGGGAGCCTTTAGGTAAATTCAATTACTTTGTTAAGTATTTTGCCCTTTCATAAGCAGGAGAACTATTTCAAGGTAATCCTATAGGATGAGACGTGGGATTAGAAGATGAACTAAAAGAAACTCCCACAAGATATGGAGAAGCCTAAAGAAGTATGGGACCATCTAAGAGAGCCCTTTGGAAAATTTGACTACTTTGTTAAGTATTTAGCCCCACCAAACGCAGGGAAACCATTTAGAGGTAGACCTACGAGATGGGACATGAGGCTGGAAGCAGAAGCAACACATGAAAAAGAGCTCCCTTCAAAACCAAAGCTCGTTGAGCATCAGTGTAGGTTTGTCACTCTTCTTAGTGATATGCCACCCAGACAATAGAGAGTAGTCAGGAACAGAAAGTTTCTTGGTGCCTTAATTCATATTAAAAAAAGGAACCTTCAGAGAAAGTGGGCTTCCTAAATATATAAGAAGATGTAGAATGCAAAATCACAGACAAGCCTTAACAGAAAAGAAAGTGGTCAGTTTTAAAAAAAGGTTTACAAAGACTAAAATAAGAGGGAGGATGGTGGAAAAGAAATTGAAAGAATTAAACAATCGAATAAGGAGGATCCATGTAGGTGAGGTACCTTTGAATCTTTATTGTGTCATTTTGTTAATGCTACCCCTACAGTTTAATAGGATGATAAGATCAAGGACTCGGGTTGACATAGAAACATCCCTACCAGAGTAGAAGTAATAGATACTGATACAGATACTAAGCCAGAAGTGACATGGCTGTATTAATATTTCCCTATGGAACTAAGGGAAGAGGATGTTCTTGAATTGCTAAAGGATAAGGAAACACAAAAACTAGAAAAGCTCGAGTTAGAGCCCGTGCACCAAGTCACATTGCAAGCTATAGAAAGGAAACCTAAAAGGGCCATTTTGGAGAAGGCTGACTTTCAAATGATTAGCACCTAAAGCCCTTATATATTCAAGCTCATTTAGATGGAAAACTTATGACATGAGTGCTCGTAGATAATGGGTTAGTGGTTAACATATTGTTAACCATGTGATGCTCAAGATAGGGTGAAATGAACAAGACTTTATTCTTATAGAGGTGTTTTTTGAGGGTTTTATGAGGATAGCATTATAGGTTCTTGGCATATTACCATTACAAGGGGATGCCAAGTCTAAGTCATCCTTGATAGATTTCTTCATGATCAATACCGTGGCACAGTATTAAGCCCTATTAAGTTGTGATTAGATCTATGCCAATAAGTGTGTTCCCTCTTTGATTCATCATATATTGTGGAAGGGGGAAGAAGCTGTGGTAGTCTAGGCTGTGGACAAATTGTTTGCAACCACCATTGATTTTTTGGATGCTATGTATTATGACATAAACATAGGCCCTTTCAATCTTTATGGGGTCAATCAGCATGGGGCCCCTAAAAGATTTTCTTCATCCAACATAGCCAGAAATGCTATAATGCCTTTATTATAAAGGAGGTAAGATCCTACCATTGAGCTGATAAATAATTGGCCTTCAAAAGGGTAAGGCTATAGCAGTAGTGGCCATTTAGAAACTTTAGTTGCAAACAATCATAGAACGTGTGGAAGGCTTTCGACCTAACACATTTGGGGCTGAGGTCATATACGAAGATGGAGCTCAAGAAGTAACATAACTGACAAAGTTATAGGCCGCATGTTACAAGTTTAAGGACTTAGCTCTAGAGGTGCAAGACCCCCTATAAGAGGTAAATCTCATATCCCCTGAGGAGTTGAGGGTCACTTATATTAGCTTACTATTAACTATTGAATAGAAAAATACCTTGATATAGGTACTCAAAGAATTTAAGGATCACTTTACATGGGAATATGATCAAATGCCAAAGTTAGCAAGATAGCTGGTTAAACACAGGCTTCCTATAAAGCCAAACTTCAAGTCACATTAGTTTCCTATTAGCAGGATGTCTACTGAGGTATAACTCAAAGTAAAAATAGGAAACTACAAGTCAGAGTAGATTTATGAAATCTTAACTCTGTTATGCCTAAAGATGTGCATGTAATGCCTATTAAAGACACGTTAATATATGCTAGTGTTAGGAATGCATTATTATCGTTTATGGACTACTTTCAGTCTATAACCATATCTTCATTCCTAAAGAAGACATTCATAAGACCGCCTTTAGGTGCCTAGCCTTTATTAGGACATTTGAATGAGTAGTTATGCCATTTCATATTAAGAATGCTAAGGGCACCTATCAGTAGGCTATGAATGTAACATCTTGAATTTCTTAATCCTATGATTAGCTATTAATTAGGGATAAAGTGGCAATTAGTGTGGGATTAGATATTTGAATGATTAGTTGATAATTTGTGTCTTTGGGATGTTAAATGAATAGATATGGTGATAGGGATTTTCATTTGCCTTCAAAATTAGACTAAAGTTAATCTTAATGCAATATAGGGCCAACCCTAGGTTATCTCCCAAGAAATGATTTTAAGTATAATTTAAAAGTTATCTAGTAAAAGAAATCACCTAAAGTTTGAAGTTGATTAACTAATTGCTAACCTAATTGAATTAAGCTAGACAACTAATTCTAATTATGAATGGAATGGACTTCCCTTTTAATGTAGGAACCTTAGGGTGTTGCTAATAGAAGAATCCTAGCTTCTAATTAATTATGGCAGCTTACTCAACTTCTCTTCCTTGGCTGAAAAATTCATTTACTTAAGACAACTATCTCAAGCAACCTAGCCACACTAATTCAATTCTCTAAGTGCTATTACAAGCCCTTTAGGTAATCTCACTAGCTTAGCTTAAGAATTAACCAAGTTTTTAGTTAAAATTCATTCCCAATTACCACTAGCCAAAGCTGTACCTAAGCTTAAAACTATAAAAACTCAAGCAACTCATCAAGTATTCACTACACAATAACATGCTAGGCTAATACAAGATATTCACCCATTGAAATCACATATTACCATGCAAATTCATAGAGTGGATGAAATTCCAATAGCACATAAGTCATGAAATTCAACTCAAAAATCTTGTTTCAACATTACAAATTACAAACAACCATGTAACTAATGTCAAATTGAACCACAATCAAGAACAGTCATAGTATTCTAATGGAATTGAAACAAGATAAATAAATAATTGAGCTTAGCCAAGTGAAGACTTCAAAAATCCTCTTCTATCAAATCTCCCCTAGGATTCCATGGAGACTCTAGCTAGAAAACATAAAGAGCACTTTGCTTTCTCCATGAACATAACTAGGTTGTGGCACATGCTTCATGCTTCTTGATGGATTGAGCTTCAAATCTCCTTCTAGTTGCTTAGGGTTGGTTTGGCCTTGAGAGAGGAGAAGAATGGTGGAAGAATTTAGTGGATTTGATGGTGAAAAGAGGGAGAAATGGTGGCTAGACGTGTTGTATTGTAGAGAGAAGGAGGAAAAAATAAAGAACACTAAGAACAAGAGAGAGAAAATATGAAAGAGGAATGAATGAGTGTTTGATATGATTTGAGGAGGCCAATGGCATGCTTCCCATTTGTTTCCCATCAGCTGAAGGCTTAATTAAAAAATAAGAAAAGAAATTAAAATGGAAATGGGAGCCTTGTCACACTTGCAAGGTGGCAACATCCTATTAGTTTGTAAATGATTCCAATGTATGTGTAATTCATGTGTCATCCACATCATTTAAGTTGATTTAATATCCTAAAAATAGCATAAATCATGTGAAAATGCTGAGCCATTGATCTCAAGAAGTGTTGACTTCAATTGTCTAATTGATGCATAAGTCACATGCCACCTATGTAACATAAATCACATAATTCAATTAAATGGCATGTGATATAATAAAATCTAATTAATGTCCAGAATTAAATTCATAATTAGAAGGGATAATTTATTAAATTGACCAAGTTTTTGGCTGCACAAAATTATATAAAAATTTTCACACAAAGGCAAACTGAAAACTAGGTCAAATTCAGATACTTAAGAAAGTGTGGACTTTTTTATTTAATTACTCTCAAACTAAAATAAATTTTAAAAATATAATTTCACCACTCATCAACTGGATATAAAATTCACTTTGTTGATTTTTCTTGTAAATTTTCTCAAAAGTTTATTTTTTGGACCAAAATGCCCCTAGTGCATTGAACCTAGAAATTTAAGCAAATTTCAAATCTAATACAATGTGTGCACTTGAAGGTGATAAATTATTAATAAAATGGTCCTAATTGACAAATAAAAGTGGGTAACAAATGTGTTCTATCATGTGGATGAGAGAATTGTGTTTTAGGTCGAAGCAAGTGCGCGTAGTGAGAATTCTTCTCACTGTGCCACGTGCCGCGGCACATGGACCAGAAAATGACCTTATAAGTCATGAATTTTAGGTGAAGTTCAAAGAGAAATCAAACAAATGTGAACGGGAGAAGAGGAGTAAGGCTTGGCTGATAGGGTAAGAGATTTTAAAGTCTTGAAAGGTGCTTCTGATCAGTAACTTAGCGGGTAAGCTACGTTTAACCCTTATCTTCCATTCTACTCAATTTTCTTTAAATATGAGTTATAGAGAAATTAAATCAATGAAATTTAAGGGATTTGATTCTTACCCAATAGTAATACAAAGGTTCTCGAGAGTTAAATTAGAGCTTTGCAATTAGTTTAGAACTGAACGATAGAGCTTTGAACCCATAGGCTTAATTTGGCCGTAATTCATTAAGATTTTAGGTTGAAATTGTGTTTTAGTAAAATAAGACTAGTTGAACTGATTAAAGTAGTATTCGTATAGTAATGGACCTAGAACGGATAAATGAAAAAGAATAGATGGCTAAATATAGCCATGAGTAGTAATTATGTGCTTGTGGTCAAAATTGGACTAAACAACAAAATTGTGCCAATTGTGTTTAGATTGGCATATCATGTGTGAGTTGAGAAAGGAAGCTTGTGACAAGCTATAGTGGTAGTTAAAATCCACGGGTAACCTTTCTAGTGACAGAAGGGTTGATGTAACTGAATAACTTTCTTTGTTTGACTATTTATTGTAACTATGTGTGAGTTTATTATGTAATACATGAAATCATTTTGAACTGAGCATATTTTATAACATTAAATGTTTATTTGATAAAAAAGGATTTCGGTTAAACAAGTAATGAAATTTATGTAATTTGATATAGAAATGTGTATATGTCTATATATGATTAAAGTGGTGATTAGGAACCTATGATTAGTTTAGAAAGCATGATCATAGTGGGAAAGACCTTATGGCATATTCTTCTTAGTGCCCGATAGGGTGCAGTGTTAGAGAATTATACCTCTTTAGTGCCTTTTGAGGCAGTGTTAGAGATTTGTACTTCTTAGTGCCTATGTGATATGGTGTTGGAGTCAACGACACCCTATTATGTGTATTGGGGGAAATTATAGTTGGAAAGCAAGATAGAATACTTTTAGCTAGGTGATTCTACTACTTAAGGTGGGTTTAAGGCCAATGAGAGTACACATTAATCTAAAGTGAGCCTATGGTTTCAAGTTAGGGTGATTTGGAGATTCAAAGGGTAGAGATCATGCTTATATTAAAAAAGTGGTGAAAAGTAGTGAAAGTAGTGAAATATGCTATGATGATGAGATTTGTAATGAAATATGTGATATTTGTTATATTTGATGATATATCATGCTATGCTTCCATATAGTTGCATGAAATAGTTAGCAACAGTGAGTTATTCTGTTACTAAGATTATTATCTCACCCCCATGGTTACATATTTACAGGATAGAACAGTGATCAAGGCAAAGGAAAAGAGTCAGGACTGGCTTAGAGTTGTTAAAGCTATGTGAAAGCTCTGAGTTTGTGTTATGAACTAATTTAATGTGAATTTATGTATATAAGTTGCCATAGGAGATTGCATGCATATTTGAGTTGTGTTTTATGGGAAATTTAGTGAGTTTTGGTGAATCTTAGCCATGTGTGGAATTATGATGAAATGTGTAATTTAGGGCTAAGATTGAATTGTAATTATGTTGTAAGTATGATAGTAGTGAATGAAGTGAGTATGTGATGAGAAAAGGCCAAATGTGTTAAGTGGTGAAATTTTGTGAAATATGAAAATGGGTTGTTGAATGGAAAAAATATGATATATGTCTATATATGTGATATATTATGGTTAATTAGGTGTATTAAGTCCTTTTGGGCTTAGTTCAAAGCCTTTGGTGGTTTAATGAGACAAAAGGATCAATTTGAGTGCTTGGGTATGCAAAATTTTCAAAAAAAAAGTGACTTTTTACATTCGGGTGTCTAAATTTTGATTGGACCCTTAGATCATGTCCAAACTATCTTATTAGCTATCTTATGAGATAAGCTTTATATTGGTGCTTGAATCATTCCAATCGGACATCGTATGTAAAAACAGCGCACGTAGAAAGTTCATCATTTTTGCTATCAAATGATAGCAGAAAAATTCAGACTAGCACTCTGCAATGCATGACATAAAAGGTCAAGCGTATAGCTCTGTGCCACATGTCACGGTGCATGTATTGTATGCCGCGGTGCATGGCCTATATTCCAACTTGATTTGGCAGTCTTTAAGCATGCAATGGTTTATCTGAATGCATGAAACTTGCTTCTGCTATGTAATTCTCTGATGTATTGTGATTTTGATGATTTTGCAAAATGAGTCTTGGGCCTAAGCTTTTCAAACAAAGTTTTTGATTAATATGATTTAAGTGTGGTGATTTAGTTAATCTTCTCCTGTACCTAGTGGATATGGGGGAAGGTTACACTGTTTTCACATCTGATGTTCAATTGGGGTGATTCAAGTGCCCACACAGTATGAAAGTTGGACACCCAAGTGCATTTGAACATTTTAAGTTAAAATTCACCACTTGAGCATCATTACTTGAAACCACAAGTCATTGGCTATTTCTAGGGCCTTGACCACATCTAAATGGACAATATACACCTGATTAAGTAGTTTACATGCCATACTATAAATACATACACATTTAGCCTGTAGATTGCCCATTACACATATTTGGCTATATTCCTATTTCTCATTCTCATTCACACCAATGGCAAATTCGATGCATACATTGCATATTCATCATAACCACACAAACTTATATCCATATACTAGCCTACTTTGTCAGTTTCACTATAGGCACACATATACATGCAATGGGCAGAATATCATAATCACACTCATGTACATTCATATGATTCATATGCTGTAATGTATTTCCTATAGTCACTTATATACACATTCAAAACTTAGACAGTACAAGTTCATTACACCAAATTCTTATAAAAGGGCTTAGCAAGAAATCTCTAGTCTCAACCCAAATCCTTCCCTTTAGCAACATTGATGTCTAAACAAAAAAAAAGTAAATAACCTTTAATGAGATCAAAATCTCAATAACTAGTATAGCTCATTTAATGTTCATTAACACAAATAACCACATACAAGTAAAACAAACCAAAATACTATTATATATATATATATATATATACATACATCATTAGAAACATAGTTTTCCTTTTCTAGACATTTTCACACGATTTCATTCACTAGCATGATTATCCATTCACTGATCCTCTAAAGCTTCTTAACATGAAACCATAGATTCTAATGGATTAATCACATATTAACCTGAGCACACTGTCAGTGGTAAAACACCTAGCCATAGGTAATCTATCCCACATCTGGACTATGGCTTCTCTCATCTCATATACTTGTGATAGAGGTGTCGTTGACTCCTAATCACACTCTATTGGGCACTAGGGAGTTTCTAGATTGCCCGAATGTCCTATGATAAAAATCTTAATATAATGCTATACCAAATGACCTATGGTACCAGCCTGAATATAATGATGCACTGAATGTCCCATGGTGCCAGCCTAATTGTATGGATTTATTTACCACTATCTCCATACACATGCATCCACATATGCCCTGGGTGAATTCTCACTCCCTACGATCATGCTTTCAATACATAGTTTATCACTTTTCCATATTTAAATACTTTATACACATAAACATGCGCGCACACACACACACACACACGTACATATATATCACATCCATTTCATGTTAAAACTGTTTACAATGCCAAAATCATGTATAGCAACTTACAAAATAACAAATTCCCACATATGCATTTACTTTTACACAGTTATAATAGCTAATGAACATAACAAACAGTAACATCTTAAGTTTTTCAATTAGTAATTATCAATGTTTTCAAAGATAAATTGATCAATTTAAATAAATTATTGATTAATGAGATTTATGGGAGACTAATATAGTTTTTGGATCCTTGGACAGCCTTAAAAGAGGGCTAGGTTGATATTTGAGCAGGCCATGGCACAAAAGGGAGTTTACTTTTTGGTGAGGTTTTTTGTGCCATGCGCTGCGGCGAGCGTGTCAATGTGCCACAGTGCACGTGGAAAATATGCACTTATCAGATCACGAGCTAGACTAAAAATCAAAAGAAAGGAAAGGGTGAACTCTAGAGCAGCGATAGGAAGATCTTGTTGCTGCTAAGGTTTGCTTCTAATGTGATTTGGAGGTCTTACAAGCTTCATATACATTGGATAAGCTTTCCTTTCTTCTCCCTTTCCCTTATATGCAAAACTTTAGACATTTGGGGCAATAGGGGCTTTGATTTTAGTTCCCTTGGGTTTAGACTGAACCAATTAGATTATTTAAGGTCTTGAGGAGTTAAATCAAGCTTCTAACCCTAGGTTTGTGAGTTTTATGGTGATTTGAGATTTTTGGTTAGGGTTTGGATGAACTCTAAGTATAATTTAAAGATTTTGAGACAATATGGGAAATTAAATGATGAATTTGGTGTGTTGGGATGTTTAATAGGATGGTTAAAGTGTTTGAAATGGTCGGTGTGGTTAGATAAATAAATTGAGTGTTATAGGCACTTAAAACCTAAAAAATTTAAGCTTTATTTAGAGTAATAATTGATTATTGTCACTTAATTGTGTAGATAGAGTGTTGCTCGAGCTACCTCGTGCTTATAGAATATGTGGAGCTAACATTAAGCCACGATAATCCTTTTGTGTGACAAAAGGTTAGGGATGAGATAATAGAATAATTTACACTAGTTAATTATATAGCTTAATTATTTGTGAGTAGATAAACATATGTGTTTATATGTGTTTCAAAATCTTGGCATATTGTGAAAGATGATTTTCTTGTGCATTAGAAACTACTTTCAAAATGATAAAGAATATTGAGTTCTTATGTGAAAATTAGTGACTTCTTATAAGGGTGTGAAATGTGTAGTAATTTAAGCATGATCATGTTAGGGGGTGGGAGTTCACTCGTAAGAAGGAGTAGTAGAAGTCCATATGGCATGTATCTCTTTAGTGTCTAGTGAGGCACGGTATTGAAGATTTTCTTCTTAGCATCTGCAAGATATGGCATTAGAGAGTGACACTCCTTAGTATTAATAATGTGGTGTTAGAGTAATGACACCTTGATTCGTGTGCGATAGGGGGAGATCATAGTCCAGAAGTGAGATAGGACACATTTGGCTAGCTGATCCTACCACTGAAGATGAGCTCAGACCATTGTGAGGATACACTTAGTCCAAGAGCCTATGGTTTCAGTCAAGGTAATATGGAGACTCAGATGGTAGAATGATCATGCCAGTGGTAAATTATTTATGTTGATGAAAAAGAGTATATTATAATATGTAAAAGTATATTTTTGTGTTTTAATAGCTTTACTCCCTAATGGTTATGCATGTTAATTAATAGTAGTGAATTATTCTATTATTGAGATGTTTATCTCAACCTATAGTTACATTTTACAGGTGAGGGCTCTGATAAGGGCAAGGGGATGAAGGGGCCATTAAAGAGTAAAGAGCCATAGTTGTATAACTCTTCCTTTTCCTTTTTAGGTTTGTAATGAATATGCTATATTATTATGCCAACTTAGGAAAATGACATTATTTAGTTGTCACTTGCATAAATTGTGATAAATGTGGTATCTTGGTTCAAGGTTGATGTTGTGGATTAAGTATGTGTGCTTGGCCAACTTACAATTGCAAGTAATATATTTGAAGTGATTATGTGCCAAAATGACTAATTGAGATGTGTAAAAAATTTTATCCACCCCTTTGTATTTTGTCAAATAGGGGTTTTGTAGTTATTTTGAGTCTGAATGATCATTTGTGTGATATGATTGAATTTTCATTTTATTTATGGTCTATTTAAGGTGGTCAAAGTTCCTATGAGGCTAATGGCGTTAGCATTTTGAGTTGGACCCTTTGTGTGTGTTTTGAGTGTGAAAACAAACCATTTTAGGTTTAGATGTCCATCTTTTTAAATAGATTATATTTGAGTATCATACTGATGCCATTAGCTAGAGGGACTCGAAAAGCTTCGTGTGGACACTTGAACCGCCTAAATCGAATGTCGTATGGTGAAACAGCACACTCATAAAGTTCGGGGAGTTGTTGTCATGATAATAGGTGCATGCTACAGTGCATGGTAGTTGTACCATAATGCAAGTGGCCTTTGAGAGACTCATTCCTCTATGCCATCTACCATAGTGGGTGTTGCTTGCGCCGTAGTAGATAGAGCGAATTTTAGGAAATGGTTTTGTTTCGGCATGTTTAAAAGCTATTAGAGTTTCATGCTTTCATATTTGTATTAATTTAATTTTGAACTATGGTTTGAGCTCAAATAATATTTTAAAAGAAGTTTTTTGGGATCCCATTATTTTAAGCTAATTATCTTTTAAACCCTGGGTTGTTGTGATAACTTCTTGGGATTTTATCTAATCCTTGCTATCACTTTTCTTCTTGAGCTTTAACATATTCCTTTTAAACTTTTCACCCTTTTCTCTCTCTCTCTCTAAATCTTACTATTTGAGCCTAAAGCTTTAAAGCTTTATCGTGACTCAAACCAATCAAAAAGTTCTAATTTAGTCCTAAAGAACCTTTCTATTACTATAGAGTAAGAAATCAACTTCTTAAAGTTTCAATTCAATCCTCAATAGTTTAAACTAAGAGAAAATAGGGTAGAATTGAAGGTCAAGGCATATAACACTTACTTGATAGGTAACAGGTTAGAACATTCCTTACTCCCAAGATTTGTTTCCCTACTAGAGCTCCACCTCTTCTCTACCCTTATGCTCTCTTCTCTGTCTCTCTTTTTGTTTTCACAAATAAGACATGTTCTTATTCATTACGTTTCTACACCATATGCCATGGCACATTCAACTCTAGCCAAAGTGCATGGTACAGTGAGGGAATTTTTTTTCCGTGCTCACCCACTCTGCTTACAATGCCATTCTCTTTACTCAATATGTTCATATAACATTCTAAAGAGTCAAAATAACATTCCACCTTTCAACATCCTAATCTCACATTAATGTACTAATTACCCCTTACTTGACATTAATGCAAGAATCATAAATTTAGGATGTTATTGCCACATGTGAAAACCATGCGCGTGCACATGCACAAAACCCTAATTAGGTCAACAACCCTATTTGTGATTTTTAATTAATATCTCCTAAATCAAGTTGAATTTTCAAAATATAATTTCATATTCATTCTCCTGGGAATCAAACACATTTTGACTAATTTTCTTGTGAATTTTCTCAAAATTAATTTTTTGACCAAATACCCCTAGTGCGCACAACTTTACCTCTTTGGTAGTTTTCTTACTTTAAGACCATGAATGTACCAAAATAAGGAATATAACATTAAAAATGGGTCCTAAATGAATAGATAAAGTGTGTAAATAATGTGTCTTATCATAGTGATAAATCCCTAACTGTTAGATGTCATATCTATTTTTTGTTATATTGAAAATAAAATTGTTATTAAATTCATTACAGCATGTGTTATTTTACATATTACTTATGACATACCTAACACTCTACCTCTAAAGCACAAGTGGCTCTCATATTTTGCAAGCTAATTGAGGGATTTTAAGTCCAAACTTATTAAAGATTGTGTTTTCCAAGAATGATAGTGAAAATGAAGATGATTGTGATGTTGATGATGGAAATAAAGAAAAGCCATGGGATAAATATCTTTTCATTGATTGTGACACAAGGATCAAATTGTTGAGAGTAGATATGATTCCAAATTTGTGGTAAGAGAAAGAAGAATATGATATTCAATTATTATTATTAAATTCTTATTTTAATAAATATTTTTCATTGTTTTTTATAGGAAAAAGTAAAAAAGCTCAAGAGAGTGGAAAGAAAAAGCTCATACAACTGTACCAAGTATCGAGGAGGGTACAAATATGCTTATGATATAATGATTCAAGAGAAGTGAAAAGCTAAAAAAACAAACAAGTGGCAGGGGTTAATGATATTAGAGATGTTTCTCCTCCATATCCTGTTAGTCATGCTAAAGTGTGGAAGAGAGGGAAAATGAATAAAAAGGGAGAGTTTGTTACTGTGAGTTTAGAGAAGTTCTCGTGAAGATTGTAGTATTTTTATTGTCATCTTCTGATTACAAGATTGTAATTTACTTATTGCCATTAGTTGCTTGCATATTCTAGGATGCTCTTACAGAAGAATCCTCTCAAGGACCTTTATATCTACTAGTAGGAAGGATATATTGACTATAGCCTTAGGGAGTGAAGAGCATCCTAGTCATGTTGGGGGTCCAAAAGGTATGGGTATAAAATAATATTTTAGACCACCAACCCCCTAATCTTATACCGATTTATAGCAAGTGGAAAAGATGATAGTGCATTGCAAATCAATAATGATGATGGAAATGCAATCAATGTTCAGTTCCCCCAAATGCAATCTCAACAAGCATTGATGTATGGTGGTGTTTCCACAACTAATATATGATCCTAATCTATTAGAGCAAGTTCCATGTGACATTTATTTAAAGGATTCTAAAAAATGTGTAGGTGTATATGGGAAGGTGTATAAACATGCAACTACAGTCCACCACCAGTAGCCTACAAGAGATGACCAAGTAAAGTGGTGTTTGGAATAGGTTGTAGATGCTATTGCTCTCTTGCATTATTTTTTAACTGAGGGGTGCAACCAATGGACAAGCTTAATAGACTTTTATTATTTGGTTTGAGAAGGCTTGTTTAGTAGGGTATTGAGAGGTTTGAAAATTATAATTATTCATATTTCTTAATTAACATGGTAGATATTTCTAATTTGATTATATTAATTATGAACTTCATCAATCAAAAGATATATGGGTCTCCAAATCCCCAACCAATTCAAGATGACTTGAAACAGTTGGCTTTAATAATTTGTTAATATGAATGAATTTACTGATATTATACAAGTAAGTCAAACAATTATTGGGAAGGATATTGCTTTTCAAATAGCCAGAAATGATATTAATGATCTCATTATTGTAGAGTGGTTAGATGCATCAATAGTACAATTTTTTATCATATAGGTGTTTTTTTATCTCTAATTTAATATTTTTTATTGTGGTTTACTGCTTAAAATATCTATTATTATTGAACATACCATTACAATTGTGCACCTAACATGATGTCAATCATAATTATGGTTCTTGTCCTCACTCTTAACTTCAGTAGGCAAATGAATCAAAAAGTGTCTTATATTGGAAGTGCGATGCATAGGCTAAAGAAAAGGTATTGTTTGCACCAATTGTTGAAAGGTATTAAACTTCTAATTCATCTCTCAATTTATAGAAAATTTTCTTAATAATGTGATATTAATATAATAATAATATCTTGTAGTAATCATTGGATGCTTATAGTCATTTGTCCCTATGAAAAATACTATATATATTTTTTGTTCATTACGATGGAAAGTAAGCCATGCATAAAGTCATTGATTGAATCATAAGTTTTTAAATAACTCTTTTTGTGTTATTATTAGCATACATATACATACTACATACATACATACATATATATATATATATATATATATTTTTTAGGTATGTATATTGATAAATAGATCTTTACTTCGTTATTGGAAATTAGCTGATACAGTCGACAAGAAGAAAATTGAAATCTAATGGGTGCTGTATATAAGTAAGTAGTTCAAATTTTCCATAACTTGTGCTTGACAATTAAGAAGTGTGAGTGAGCTATTATGTGATGCTTTTCATGTATGACATCATCACTCAAGGTGTTACCTACTCATTTTAGCAGGTAATAAATTTGTTAATAATGATATATATTTGATAACTAACCCTATACTTGAATTAATATTTATGCATATATTTTTATTAAATTTACAGCATTTCAACAGTTTTAGAGCCATATTCTAAATAAGAATTGAAATATATATGGAATATTTGGTCTATTTTTTTTCTAGAATTGACAAGAGTGGAGTAGCTATTTAGATAGATCTTTTTAATGGATATGTAGATGTTCAATTGACATATTTGTATTGGTTTTAGAGCTGCTGGTTGTGTAAATGCAGGATTTTGTAAAAAAACGGAGTTATAGCATATGAAATCTACTTTCTTTAAAAAAACAACATATAACGACAGTTACATATAAAACTGTCCTAAAAAAGAACCCACTTTTAGCAACAAATGTTACCCAGTCTATCATCATAAAGTGTTGAACTTTCAATGACAGTATGGGGGGAAAGAACTATCATTGAAAGTTAAACTTTTTATGAAAATTGGTAACTAAACTATCGTGAAAAGGTTCCTATTATTATCATATTTAATTTTACTACACCCATCTTGTGTGATGAAAATAGCTTTCTAACTATTGCTAAAAAACCTTTCTTACTAGTGGAGGTTTTGTCATCATCAAAAAGGGAGAGAATATTGAACAAAGTGTTTTGATTATCATAAAACCAAGAGAGAGGAGTATTGTTAAATGTGCAGATTTTTAACAAACCATTCAAGTGACAAACCTCCAAGAACATAAAGATCAAGAGAAGACTTAGCATAATAGGTTTATTTGTTTTCTTCTTAGATTCAATGTGAAAATTATGAAATTTAATAATATAACTTTAAATGGTAAGAATTCATCTTTTTAGAACCAAATCCTAAGCTCATAAGTCATTTAAACTTAAGTATCAAATATTTAGATGCACCTAAACCTGTTGTGCCATTACATGCTTGATCCACATGTGTTTTGGCTACCCTAAGTGCATGTTAAGACTTAGAGGATCAAATTCAAGCCTAAAATAGAATCAATATCACTTTAATTAGATTGTGAGCCATTCCCCACTTGAATCAAAGTGATCTATATGTGTTTGACACCAAGGTATGGCAAGTGTTTGGAGACACTTATGTTTTTTGATTAATGCTTAAGTGTGCTTTGTTTTCATGCTTAAATTGTCCTAGGGTGCCAATTTGAGTTCGTATGAGTGACATTCCACCCCTCGATCAGTATGATCCATGCTTAGTTAGAATGGAATTGCCTATTTGGGAAGAAGTTGACCATAGAGAGCCTTAGAAGCAAGTATGCCAAATCAAGCTTGTTTTGGTGGTTTTCCAAGCGTTGTTTTATCCACTATAACATGGAAAGAGTTTCCTGTTAAGTCCTAAAATAATACTAAGTTTTTTAAACTATGTAGATAATGTTCAACCAGGTCAATTCTTTTGAGGAGGCTTACTATGATTAATTAAAGCTAACCAATGTGAATTAAACTACTCAAATGGTTTATTGATTTTTGATTTAATTTTCTAAAAAATTAAAAACAAAGCTTTAAAACTAGATTACAATATTTTTATTGGTTTCTTATGAAATGAATAGAATCTTAGAGTTGGAGTAGTAAGTGAGTCATTAGCTTAAAAATTATTAAGATTTATTGATTGATTACTTTACTTGGCCTAAAATGAAGAAAACTAGAAAAATTATCTCTAGCCTCTTAACTTTCCCAACAACCTCCTTAAGTCCTAGATTAAGTTCCTTAGTTCAATTTAGTTTTAAGCATTAACCAAGTGTGATGTGAATTATACATAAATGATTCAGCCCTTCCCAAAAAGGCATGTAAACTCCTAAGATTATGGTGAGAGAAACAAGAAATCAAGCATCAACCATATAACATCCTGATTTCTAGTCTTACGATTAGTTGTTAATCAGAGGTAAATTGGTAATTGTGAAGTGATTAAGGTTTTAAGTGATAAAGTGATGATTTGATTCATTGGGATATTAAATAAAAATATATGGGTGAGAGGATGTATTTTAGGTTGAAGAGAAATGTGTGCATGTTAAGAATTTTTCTCACTATGCCACGCGCCGTGGCTAGTGTGAATGCGTCGCAGTGCCTGGATTAGAAAATGGCCCCATAAGTCGTGAATTTTGAGTGAAGTTTAGGAAGAAAGAAAAAAATTAGAAACAATGGAAGGAGAGGAAAGAAAGCTGTGATGTGCTAAGGCAAAAGATTTCGAAGCACTGGAAGGCATTTTTGATTAGTAACTTATTAGGTAAGCTACGAAAACTCTTACCTCCCATTTCTACCCAAATTTCTGAATATGAGTTATGGAGAATCACTCAAATTTAAGGGTGTCGTACTTGAAAATATGATGTGAACACAACACACAGACAAGAAATTCTGGCCTTTAGAGTGGAAAACGATTGAATGAAATAGGAGTCGTCACCCAAATTTTAAAAAAAATCTTGAAAAAACTATTTAAAGAAGATAAGAATGGTCTATGAAATAAGAAACAAGTATGGGAGTCGATTGAGTGTGGGAAAGGTGTTTAGACACCCCATAACACCCGTTCATGAGAACGGTTACCTGGAGTTAATTGTGCTAAATTAATATGGCTTTAAAGTTATTTTAATTGTCCCTTTCTTATTCACATGTTTGATATAAAAATGATAGATAATAAAATGAGAAATATTTATTATTCAATGGAGGACTGACTTAAATTAGACTCTGAGGCCTACGTACCGTACGATAGGAATCAAAATTCACCATACGGGGGATTTAAGTTTGTTGGTGAAAATATTTTTTTGAAGAAAAAATTAATTAAAAATAATTCACTATTTTGTAAATAAACTAATTTTCTAAAATTTGATATGTATGTCTTAAATTACAAAAAAAATTAATTTTAATTATTTTCTCAATTTTTGAATTTTGAAATAAGAAAAAGGAAAAGAGTTTAAATTTGTTTTCTTTTTATTTTATTATATATATTGTTTGAAATTTAACCGTTATACCTGCGGAGCCTTATGGGCTCATCGCTAATACAATTATTCGAAATATCTATGAAGATTCCAAGATCTCACATGACAAAAGGTCTAACAACTTAATTGATTACTTATATTTTTAAGTATTAATAATAATTTTTTAAGGACGCCGATACATGTTTTTTAAATAATCTTAATCCTCATACATGTAAAATCTTATTAACTTATATGATAAATGATTATCCTAAATATCTACAGAGATTCAAAATCTTTACACATTAAAGGATTAAATAATATTTTTATAAATAATTTTAACTTATTTCTTATTATCTATGTATATAATTTATATTTTTTTTAAAAAAACTTATTGTTATACCTATAGAATCTTATTAACTCATACAATAATACGGTTATCTTAAAAGTTTTAGAGATTCAAAAATCTTACATGACCAAAAAATTTAATAATTATTATTTAAATACATCAATTTAAATAATCAATTAGTTATTTTAAATGATTATTGTAGTATTATTTACAAAATTTGTTTATTTATTTATTATATAAATTAATAATCGCAACACATTGTGAGAGTTTATTATTTCACACGATAAGGTGGTTAATTTGAATATCTACAAAGATTCTTCAAATCTCACACATGATACCGTTTCATTTTTAAATGATTTAAACCATATTTAGGAAAGATAAGAACAAAATTGTTAATGTAAGTAATGGGCCATTGAAACTCATGTTTAATATATAAATTGGATCTTCATACTTATGAATCCTATTAGTTACATGACAGAGGATCATTTATGGAGGATTTTAATTTTCTCTTGTGATATTGGTTATTCAAAAATATCCCTATTATGTTGCCTGTCATTCAAAATTATTGTATTTGACTCTCAAATGAACCTCTAAAAATAGTCAATTTTATACATCAAATTGCACATGTAGATAAATATGGATACAAAAATTTAGCTCAAAAGTGCCTTTATACAGGAAGAAAAAAATGCACATAATTAAACTATAAAATTAACATGAGGTTTTATTGACAGACTCTCAGAAACCAATGTAATCAAATAGATAAATGAGATCTAAAATTTTAAGAATTTTATGTCTCAAATAAAAGTTAGAGAGTGTCATGGATACAAAATTTTGGAGTAAATTCACCTCTGGATCAGCACACATAAAAATACATGAATCAAGCTGTAACAAATTGATAGAGGAGAGTTTTTCATGATCAGTTCCAAAACCAGCATATTGTACCATGCAATGGGCTCCAAAAATCATGAAAATTTTTATACATAAAAAAAAAAAGAAGAGGAATATTTATGCAACATTTTCGTGCAAGGATCGTCTAGGTACAGATGGAGAAAAATTAACAAAGTGAGCTGTCACAGTGACAGAATGTTTTTGAACCAGCCTTTTAAAACATAGCATACTTAACAAGGAAAAATAGATCCAAAAATCACAAAATATTTATAACTCAAACAAGACTTTAAGTAGAGGTTGGGTACAAAATTTCAGGTCAAAATATCATCTACAACAGTATATAAAAAATCCACAAATGCATGAAACAAAACCAAGAAATGAAGATAAAGTATATAAAGGAATCGAGGCAAAGACTTCATGCTAATAATAGTGGTAACCTCCTCAGAGAAATCAAGGTCACATAAATGTCCTTTATCTTAAGCTATTAAAATTCTAAGAATGAATGACTCCCAAGAACCAAAATCTCAAGAATAGTAGGTCACTTGCAGGTACATATGATTCAAAGAATTGGATGGACTAGGCAAATGGATAGAAAAAATATAGGAAAAAAGATAAAAGAACAATTTTCTTCAAAGTCTAAATCAAAATCAAACATGGGAATACATCAAAGCCAAGTGATACTGATTAGAAAAATAGTATCTGATGAAGAAGAAAATGGGAAATCTATCCCAAAGCATAACAGTATAGCCATTACTCTTGAGACAGTTTAAATAGATCAAAATAAGATCACACCCACAATAGACATGGCTCAAGCTAGAGCCAACCCATAAATCACCCACAATATTCTCACAGGCTTTTGTCAAAACACATAAAAATATTAGATTCTTGAATCTTTAATGCCCAAACATCTACTCAGATCACTCCATGCCCTCTTAAGAATTATATGATGTTCCTTGGTGAATTTAGATTAAGGGAGATGACATAATTTGAATATTACCTGATTTAACGCATAGATCCCAAAATGTCCTTATCGTTCTCTTTTCTCTAATCCAACTTGAAACTCTTCTAAAAGCTTCCTCTGCATCTAACTTGAACTCTTCTCCTTTTCGATCTCTTATGTTCTCTTTCTTTCAGAAAATCATTTCCAATCTCTCTAACTCAGACTTCTATCCCCCATTATCGTTACCTCTTTCTTCTCTGACTTTATTTTTGTTCCTCCAAAAATCTCTCTGAACTTTATTTTTTTTCCTCTCAAATCTCAAAGTATCTCCCCAATCCTATCTCCTCAAGCTCTCTCAGTTCTCCCTTCAAACTTAATCTTCCTCTTCTTTTGGCTCTCTCTCAGAAATCCCTCTATAAATCTTTTCTTGTGGTTTTTCTCTCTCAAAGCTTCGATCCTTCAGCCCCCCTAACATTAAAATTAGACTCCCTTTCTATATCTCAAAAGGATATCATACCTGGGTAGCATGAATCTGCAAACTCTGACTTGATTTAGCTTCTCCTTCCTCACACGGTGTCAGATTTCCTCTATAGAGCCGTCCTCATTCATCGCCAGCCTTTACTACTTTCCTTTTACGCAGTGATTTTGCCTAGGATCTATGGAAGCGGATATAAGGTATCCCTCTTCCAGGGCTTGCGTGAGAGGTTAGAAGACTAGAAGCCTATTTTCGTGTTCCTCTCCTCTCTCTGGCTACTGTATTCTTGGATTGTGACCTTGGATAACCTAGGCTGCCACATCTCCATCTCTTCTCTCTACCTTTGTGCATGCGGCTCATCTTTATGATAGAAAGAGGTAAAGACTGTTGAATCAACTGAAGGTTAAATGCTTCTAGCATTTTAACCTTTTCATTTTTTGTTATTTTCTATTATAACTATTTTTCTATATGATGATGATGATGATGACGACGACGACGACGACGATTATTGTTGTTGTTGTTGTTGTTGTGTTATTATTATTATTATTATATTTTGGTTATAGTTATATATATAAGGCAAACAACTTGATCTACAAGAATTTAAAAATATTTAATTTTCAAAAAGTTTATTCTCATAATTTTCTGTTTGTTGAGATAATTTGGTGAAGAGATTTTAAAAGATTTAACCAATATTTTCTCCTCTATTTTCAAAATTGATTCTAAGACCAATTAAATTTATTTATCTTCTTTATTTTATTTTATTTTTTTGAAAAATAATCCTCTAAAAGAATTAATTTTTTTTGTATTTCTATATTTTTTGGTTGTTTTAATGAACTAAAAGAAATAAAATTTTAGCCAACAAAAGATTATCTAGGCTAAAATAAAATTAAACCCTATTAATTAAATTTTTTATTTTTTTCACTTTATCTATATTGTTAAAATTTCTTGTTTTGGTTGAATTTATTATTATTTTCATTAAATTTAAAAAATTCTCGAACTAAATACAGTATTTACAATTGCCTCTTTTTACTTGTTTCTTATATAAGTATATAAAAAAGTGTGGTTTTTGAGTTCTCACATAAGTGACAAGTAAAGATAGAACATGTATTTTAGTCAGCCATGCAATACCTATAAAATGACCTAATTGCCCTGATACGATTAGATATGATTGAACAAAAGACTATTAGATATCAAACACAATGAAATGATTTTTTTTAAATTTTTGTTTTTGTAGCAATGTGATGAGGTGATGTGATGCAAATGAAAATGACCAAATAAAATAGAAAGATGTTGTAAACAATTAACAATGATCTAAACAAAATATATGTTGACTAACTGCCCCTTTTCATTTGATTTTTAAGTAAGAATTCATAAGATGATATTCTTATCTTAAAAATGAATGAAGAAAGAAACATGTATTTTGTTTGGAGGGGCAAGGTTCTTGGGTAAGTACAAAAAAATAAATAAATAAAAAGGGTTTATATCTGAAGATGAAATTTTTATTTAGGAAATAAACAAAGCAAAATCTCAATGGAGATGGATTGCTTATATTCCAAAAGACCTAGGTGGATGCCTGCCCTTATAAGGCTTTAAAAGATTAGTGTCATTCAGTACTGGGCTTTGAGGGTGCCTGCCATTTCAAGACTTCAAAAGAATAGTGCTAGCCACTACTGGGCTTTAAGGGTGCATGCCGTTACAGGGTTTTAAAAGAATAATGCCTATGTTATAGGGCTTTGACAGTGCCTACTATTACAGGGCTTTAAAAGAATATTGCTTGTCATTATAGGGCTTTAAAAGAATAGTGCCTGCCATTTTAGGGCTTCAAAAGTATAGTACCAACCAGTACTGGGCTTTAAGGATGCTTATTGTTACAAGGCTTTAAAAGAATAATGCCTGTCGTTACAGGGCTTTAAAAGAATAATGCCTACCATTATAAGGCTTTAAAAGGAATGCCGACCGATACTGGGCTTTGAGGGTGCCTATCATTACAGGGCTTTGAAAGAATAGTGCCTATCATTACAGGGCTTTGAAAGAATAGTGCGAGCTAGTACTAGGCTTTGAGGGTGTCTGCCATTACAAGGGCTTTAAAAGGAGTGTCAGTTAATACTGGGCTTTAAGGGTGCCTGCCGTTACAGGGTTTAAAAGAGGTGCTAGCCGGTACTAGGCTTTGGGGGTACCTACCATTACAAGGCTTTAAAAAGAGTGCAGGAAAATATTTCATTCTATATAACAAAGTCTAGATAATTCATATGGATGAAAAATGTATAATTCACATGTTATGCTTGTTGATGTTTCTCTTCTCATTTTAGTAGGTTTTCAATTTTTTTGTTTTGCTTCAATCCAAATGAGGTAATTTTCTATGGCAATGCATGGAATAGGGTGGTGTGCAATGCATGATGATTTTTTTTTATTTGCCCCAATCTAAATGGAGATAATTTTTCATGTTAAGTATGTAATGGATGGATAATGCGTAATGCATGATTAGTTTTTTTTCCCTCACAAATTCAATTCTTTTTCTACCCCAATTTTGCTGCAATGCATGCAATGAGTGATGTTGGTCAAGTGAATGATTTGCTTTTGATTTACCCCAATCTATATTGTGACAATTCTTATGTGAAATATGCAATAGGTGGATACAATGCATGATTGACTATTTTTTTAACTTTTTATATGCCCTAATCTAAATTGAGGCTTATTTTGATGTGATAGATGTAATTATTTTTTCAATTTATGTGCACATATGGAATGGTCAATGCATTTGAAATTGTAAAATGTATTTCTTTTTTTTTTGCAGATTTTTTTTGTAGAATTTTGATGCAAGAGGAAAAAAACTTGAGATTAGTGAATTGCAAAGGTTCTCTTGGCTATTTGCAATAGGAAAATAATTGGTCACCCCATGAAATTTCAAGTCAATGACTTAACAACAAATTTTTCCACAAGAATTGTGTACTGAGGGGTCACACTTTCAGACGTCTAAAATTGTTTATTACTCCCATATTGAAAATTTTCAAGAAAATTTGTTTGCCCCTATGAGATGCTTGTTGGATATGGATGTTTCATCTTGTCTATCTTTATCTTAGTGCTTATATAGTCAATAAGTAAAATTGGCACTTATTTTGTTTAACAATGTTAATGTAGACAATCATTGTAAACAAAAGGTTGTATCTAAAAAGTAATTGGAGTGGCCAATTAATGGAATTTTGGGAATGTTTAGAGACATTTCTATTAAGTGCAAGAAACATATGAAGAATATATATCATTTGTTAAAGACAAAGTATGAAGCAAAAAGTGATGAAATGGTAAAATTGAGTACTACCCAAATTTATATGAAGCATCTTTGGATAGTATAGAGATGAAAGAAAATGAATATGGAAATTGAAAGGAGGTCCCCTTCTTTGCTTTGTATGTCCCTTTGAAAATGGAATATTTTTATAAGTAAAAGATATTATGTTAAGCTATAAGCTTGCCCTAATTTCAACTATCTGAATCTTGAAACCATTTCCAATAAAAAAACTACCCTAACTATATTCAATCAAGTCAAATCTCAATGAAGACTTGTGAGGCTTTCAAGTGGCCTGGGTAAATGGGCTCATAAAATAAAAGGATATTTGGCTAAAAGTCCCATGCCCCTATGTAAACTCTTCATTTAACCTTCCTCTTATTTTTCTCTAACATAAAATTATACTAAAATTCACCTAATAAGAGAGGATATTCACTGCAGGTTGAGAATGGAAAGGATGTGTGTGTGTGTGTGTGTGTGTGTGTGTGTTTAGGTGATGATAGTTGAGGAATAATCTTCTTTTTTTTTTCCATTAATGAGAATGCCTTTTTTTTTAGCTCCTGAGGTTTGCTTTCATGAGCTAGGAAATAGAAGGAAATTATTTGAATGAATAAATCTGGAGGGCAAAAAAATATGCTTCAATTGGGTGAAAGAAAGTCTTGATCCTCTCTTGAAATTTGAAAATTTAATATAAATATACATTTGAGTACCCTTTCCCAGTGTTATTTGTAAACAAGTGGATAAAAGAGACACTACTCCAGGCTCAACATAGATAACTAAGGGGACTCCTTCAAGATTTAGGAAAGAAGAAAAAATGTCTCATATCCTTGACTTAACTTACTAATGGGACATGTTATTTTATATCTTTAACTCTTTAACCATTCTCTTTCTCTCTTCCTTTCTTTTTTTCCTCTTTTCAATCGTTCTTTCTTTCTTTTTATAATTTCATGAATTAGGGGCATCCTTTCTTCAAATTGATCTTTTCCATATCCATTGTGTTTTTTTTCATTGGAAATACCAAACATTAAGGGAGTAATGCATGGGATAAGAGAAGTTTTATAGTCAATAGGTAAAACAAGCAAACAAGGATGTCAAACGGAAAAGCATGATTACAATGTTGACAAAGTTAAACAAGATCATTTTCAGTGATGGAGTTTGACCATAAAAACATTACGTGATGAAGATAAGACATGTTAGAAACAATATCTTTGAATTCTCTCTTTAATGTGAATGATATTATAAGTGAATCTGACATTTCAGCTTGATTCCTTTATTCCTCCATTTTTTTTAAACCTCACAACTTGATCAAAAAGCTATGCACCTAAAGTGAATGCTAGCATCCAGATCTACCATATCATTTTTTGATGGTCAAGGCAATGGTATGAAAGTAAATCATAAAATATTGATGTGCTTTAAATGGATAACATAATGACAATAGACAAAGAGTTAGAAAATAACTGGCATTGTGGCAAGTAAGGTGGGGGACTTTGACCTTTCCATGAAAGGACCAAAAAAATCCAATATTTCAAAAATTCAAGGCCTTTTTATCATGGTATACGATATGAAAATGCATGGATGCAAATGCATTTGTTTTAAAGGTATAATATTATTTCTTTTCCATAAAATGATCAATTTATTTATTTACAACTTTGCATTGATATAGGTGACAAATTTAAATAATTTTGAATCTCACTCAGAAACGTAGGGTTTGTGATTGAATTGGAAGAATTTTGAATATCATTTTTGCTTCTTGTCTTATTAGTAACAAGGGTTAAATAGGCAAATGTCACAACTTATGCTTATTTGTGCCATAAACCTTTATGCTAAGAAAAGCACAAGATGATTTGTTAATCCCTTTAAAAAGGCTGGGATGATGCAATGTATTAGCAAATTACAAGGTTATTTCATTTATGCCAAACAAAATTTCCTTCCCTCCATATGTGTAAAGTCCTTGGGTCCAAACTATAAAGTCCCATCTCAACTTGTGGTTTACATTCCACACCAAACAATCAATAAATCAAAATCAGAATAATAGCCCTTTATTTGTTTTCAAAATCATAAGATCCTGACTTCTTAAAACATATATTGAAATAAGAGGGCTAACAGAAGCGTAAACACACTCAAAAGACTCAAAATATCATAATTTCTTAACCCTAAAAAGGGTCATGCTTTGTGGCTTGCAACACGTGCACCATGGCACATGGCATAGAACCACATACTCTATTCTTGACTGCATCATACGCCGCAGCAGGAACAACATGTGCCACGATGTGCCTATCTGAATTTTTGCTGTCATTTTGATAGCAAAAATGATGAACTTTCGACGTGCACCATTTTCACACCCAATGTCCAATTGGAGAGATTCAAGCACCCACACAAAGTTTACGACCTATACTAGCTAATGGAACAAGTTTAGAGTCGATCTAACAGTTTGGTCCAAAATTGGATACTCGGGGGCAAAAAGTCACTTTTAAAAAAACTTATACCCTAAGTGTTCAATTCTCATTCCTTGTCCCATTAGACCACTTCAAGCCTTGAACCAATCTAAAAGGATCACATCCATTTGATTAACATCACAATACACATATATCATATTAATAGCCCATTTTGGCCTCTCAAAGTCATATTACATACTTGTGGTCTTATATAAGGAAAACACATATATAACACATAACCACATATACACAATTAGACTTGTTCTACTTTTAACCCTTTGACTCTTACTCGACTCTTCCAAATGGGGCTCTACCTCACTATTTGTATCAAGTTCTCATTTCACAATGCAACATACATTCAATTCACATAATCAACACATTTATACATTAGTGGAATAAGTTATAATATCATACACTTGCTTGTCTTGCATTTAGGCCTACCCATGTACCCTTCACTGGGGCACCCTCGGCATAATGTAATATCATATATATATATATACACAAGCAAGATTCACATCATAATTTACTTTCTCAAGTTCACATACATTTATGCATCTTAGTTGGCAACTCAAACTTTATCAATACATTATACATTCATTTTTACTCAAAGTTAGTCATACCATTATCAATTGAGACTACTCTTTCCTCACTTCCTTTCCTGGCCTCCTCAAGCTCTCTTCACTTGTGTTCAAAAGTAATGAAGTGAGACATACATCTCAGTAACTCAAAGGTAACCCCAATTGTCATTTAATAAGCAAAATCATAAACAAGCGATAAAGTAGCATGAATAATGATAAAAGCGATAACATATGCATATACAGGAATTCATTCTCATCAATCTTGTTATGCTCATGCAATGCATTCCTAGTTTTCCCTTGTAGAGTAAACTCTACACCTAAACTAGGCCATCCAGTCACAAGAAATAGGGCCTACCATACTATTACTCAAACTAGGTCATTTTCGTATGGGTGGTCTCCTAGATCTATCATGGCAAAGTCAAATTCTACACTCTGAATTATCAGGACTTTCTAGCCTTATACAAAGTAGGACCACAGCCCCCTACCTTAGTCTAAGGTAACCTCATAGATCATTTAATATCTAAGTCTGTCGTGGCGAAATCAAGCTCTATGCTCTAGATCATCAGGATTTCTTCTCCTAGCTCTGTCCTGGTGAAGTCAAGCTCTACGCTTTGGATCATCAAGACTTCCTGGATGTCCTCATAGTAGGGCCGCATTTTCTCCTACTATAATCCAGGGTATATCTTGCAGATATGATGCATGTCAGTGCATATGTCACTTCTCAAATTCATTTCAATCAATACTCACACACCCACATGCATATACTTTCACAATGTTGTTACTCTATTAGTTCACAATACAATGTATGTAATTATATCAAAATACTCACAAATAATTTCACAAATAAATAAGTAAAAAGGTTACTCTAGTTACCTTTAACCCTTGTTACTAAGGGTTACTAATCACACTAAGCTCCTAAGGGTACAAATTCTCACGAGCAACTTCATAAGTGCTCAATCTACATAATATAGTGCCCTCAGTCAATTTCTAACACATCTCATAGGCATTAATTCGGCTAAACCAAATTTCTTAACACATAAAATAGTTCAATTGAACCCATTTTAATTCACTTGTTCATTATTCATGGCCATTAGCCCTATAGGCTACTCAATCAACTATAACAACCTCCTAATCCATTCATTCACCCAAATTCACCTAATTGACCTAACTTTTAGGCTATTTTAAGCTAAATGCTCGAAACTCAACCATTCAACTCCATACTAGTAAAAAAACCTTAGTTTTGTATTTGATATCCCATTTCTAACACTTTTTTTAGATTACAACACCTCAGAATCTCATGATTTGATTTCTCAACCGATGAAATTTAATGAAAAGGGGGTAGAATTGAAGCATAGGACTGCATGTTACTTACCTGATAAGTTAGTAATCGAAGCAGACTTTGGACCTTAAGGTATGGCTTGCCTTAGTAGATCCACAGCTTCTTCACCTCTCACGTATGTTCCCCCTCTTTCTCTTTATATTTTCTTTATCTGACTTAACCTTTAAGTAAAAATTCTATACCATACGCTATGGCACACGCAGATTTCACCGCAGTGCGTGGCACGGTGAGAAAAATTTCACTTGTGCTCACGCGTTAAGCCTCAGATCGTCTTTCTACCCTTAATCCTATTAATATAACAAAAATTATTAACTCAACATCTAAATCACAATAAATCCTCTAATTATTAGTTTACCCTTGATTAGCAACTAGTTCTTGAGATTGAAATTTAGAATGTTACAATATGCTTATTGCACCATAGGAAAATGGAAATAACTATTAACCTGTGAGGGACCTAAATCCCTACATGATTAAAGTCACAAGAGTATTAAGCTTATAATTTGTTTAAAAAAATGAGGATAGTTTATTTTTAAACATTTATGTGCAAAAATCAACTAACTCTTGTTAAACAAAGATGAATTTGTCTTTAGGTAAATGAGAAATTTTCAATCTCCTCCAAGTACTTATTGCTCTATAGGGAGAAAGGATTAACAATTAGCATATGAACAATCAAAACTAATACATGGCTAATGTTTCAACTTTAAAACGAAATGTCTTATTTTACCCTACAACAAGAAAAGTTGTTTAACTAGATTATTTGACAAAAATGCATCAACTCTATAATGTTATTACTTTTGAGGAGTGTATAGTTAAAATGAATTTGTAGTCATTGGGATATAGACAAATCATAGTTATTTAATGCTAGTGTCTCCTTGTGATCGTCAGGTATAAGCTAAAATGTTTGGCTATAGCTTTCATCTAAGACATGTAGCTCGAAGGTAGATTTAAATTCCTAATAGATAAAAGGTTATCAAGATGCCTTTACTACATGGTGAAGACCTTAGTTATTAATTTTGACCCTCTGAGAACATAAGCTCTGCAAGGTCTAAATTTTACTAAGTAAGTAACAGCTTGGTTGAGGTATTCATAGTAACCTTTGACAACTCAAAAACTCTACAAGGAAACCACTACTAACCTTTACTAACCTATGGCACTCATAGACCTAGGTATAGGGTGCAAAATGTTGGTGTATTAAATTAGTACACAGTGTGTAATAAGAGCATGCAAGTGTCATATTTTATTCCTATATACTACCCAACCCTCATTTGCTAATCAGATCAAACAAGGAGAAAGAAACATATGTACAGATAAAAGTCTTCTATCTTAAGATTTATTCTGCATGTTATCTATTCTAAGACATGTTATAAAAAATAAAGAGGTGAAAAATGAAAAAAAGCATAAAAAAATTAAAAGGGATAATAATAATAATAAAACCATATTATATTTTGAGCACAACAAACTTATATAGGTTTGACTCTCTAATTATCCCCAGTGGAGTCGCCAAACTGTCACACTCGAAAATGCAACGCGGATGGCATGCGAGAGAGGAAGTTTTGGCTTTCGGAGCGAAAATTGATGCAATAGGAGTGGCCACCAAAATTTTAAGGAAAACCATTTAAAGAAGATAAGGATAGTCTACGAAATCAAAAATAGGTTCAAGAGTCAATTGAGTATGGGAAGGTGTTAAGCATCTCACAATACCCGTTCATAAAAATGGTTACCTGAAGTTAATTGTGTTAAATTAATATGGCTTTAATGTTATTTTAATTATCCTTTCTTATTCACATGTTTGATATAAAAATGATAATAATAAAATGAGAAATATTTATTTATTTACAATGGAAGACTTAAGTCAGAATCAGACTTTGAGACCTACGTACCCTGCGATAGGGATTAAAGTTCATGTAGTTCGGGATTATAAGTTTGTTGGTAAAAATATTTTTTTGAAGAGAAATTAATAAAATAATTCACTATTTTGAAAATAAAATAATTTTTTGAAATTTTGATATGTATGTTTTAAATTGAAAAAAGTAATTTAATTTTAATTATTTTTTCAATTTTTGAAATTTTGAAATAAGAAAAAGGAAAAGAGTTTAAATTTGTTTTTTTCTTTTATTATATATATTTTTTGAAAATTTAACCGCTATAACTACAGAGCCTTATTGCCTCATATGGTAATACAATTATTCTAAATATCTACGGAGATTTCAAAATCTTACATGACAAAAGAGTATAACAACTTAATTTATTTACTTATATTTTTAAGTAATAATAATAATTTTTTAAGCACATATATACATGTTTTTTTAAATAATTTTAACGTCATACCTATAAAGCCTTATTGACTTATATAGTAATATAATTATCCTAAATATCTGTGAAGATTCAAAATCTTCACACATTAAGGGATTAAATAATATTTTTATAAATATATTTTAATTTATTTCTTATTATCTATGTATATAATTTATATATTTCTTTAAAAAAACTTAATCATTATACTTGTAGAATCTTATTAACTCATACGATAATACAATTATCTTAGAAGTCTACAGAGATTCAAAAATCTCACATGACTAAAAGATTTAATAGTTATTATTCAAATACATCGATTTAAATAATCAATTAGTTAGTTTTTTTAAAATTTTTATTATATTATTATTTACAAAATTTGTTTATTTACTTATTATATAAATTAATAATCACAACATTTTTGAATTATTCCACATGATAAGGTGGTTAATTTGAACATCTACAGAGATTCTTCAAATCTCACATGATACCGTTTCATTTTTAAATGATTTAAATTATATTTAGGAAAAGATAAGAACAAAATTGTTACGTAAGTAATGGGTTATCAGAACCCATGTTTAATATATATAAATTAGATTTTTATACTTGTGAAACCTTATTGGTTTACACGACAGAGGATCATTTTATGGGGATTTTAATTTTCTCTTGTGATATTGGTTATTCAAAAATATCCCTATTATGCTACCTACCATCCAAAAATTATTGTATTTGACTCAACAAATGAACTCTAAAAATCTTGTCAATTTTACATATCAAATTGCACATATAGATAAATATGCATACAAAAATTTAGCTCAAAAGTGCCTTTGTATAGGAAGTGAAAAATTTACCAATTAAACTATAAATTTAACATGAGGTTTATTGACAGACTCTCATAAACCAATGTAATTGAATAGGTAAATGAGATCTAAAAATTCTAAGAATTTTATGTCTCAAACAAAGGTTAGAGAATGTCATGGATACAAAATTTCGGAGTAAAGTCACCTCTGTATCAACACATAAAAATACATTAATCAAGCTATAACAAACTGATAGAGGAATGTTTTTCATGATCAATTCCAAAACCAGCATATTTTAATGTGAAAATGGGCTCTGAAAATCATGAAAATTTTACACATCAAACAAAACAAGAAGAGGAATATTTATGCAAAATTTTGTGTAAGGATCACCCAAGTACAAATGGAGAAAAATGAACAAATTGAGCTGTCAGGGTGACAGAATGTTTCTAACTAGCCTTTAAAACATAGCATACTTAACAAGGAAAAATAGATCCAAAAATCATGAAAAATTTATACCTCAAACAAGACTTTAGGTTGGGTACAAAATTGCAGGTCAAAATATCATCTACAACAGCATATAAAAAATCCACGAAGGCATGAAACAAAACTAAGAAATGAATATAAGTACATATAGGAATTGAGGCAAAGACTTGTATGTTCATGACAGTGGTAACCTCCTCAGAGAAATCAAGGTCACATAAATGTCCTTTATCTTAAGCTATTAAAATTCTAAGAACAAATGACTCTCGAGAACCAAAATCTCAAGAATAGTAGGTCACTTGTAGGTACATATGATTCAAAAAATTGGATGGACTAGGCAAATGGATAGAAAAACACATAGGAAAAAGATAAAAGATACAATTTTCTTCAATGTTTAAATCAAAATCAATCATGGGAATACATCAAAGCCAAGTGAAAAATGATTAGAAAAGTAGCATCTGGATGAAGAAAATGGGAACATTTGTCCCAAAGCATAATGTTATAGCCATTACTTTTGAACCTTTTGTTTTTTTACAAGTTTTAAATAGATCAAAACAAGATCATAGTCACAATAGACATGGCTTAAGCTAAAGCCAATCCCACAAATTACCCATAATATTCTCACGGGCTTTTGTCAAATGCATAAAATATTCGATTCTTGAATCTTTAATGCCCAAACATCCATTCATATCAGTCCATGCCCTCCTAAGAATTATATAATGTTCCTTGGTGAATTTAGATTAAGGGAGATGACTTAATCTGAATATTACTTGATTTAAACTATAGATCCCAAAATGTCCTTATCGTTCTCTTTTCCTCTGATCCAGCTTGAACTCTTCTAAAAGCTTTCTCTGCATCTAACCCAAACCTTTCTCTCCTTTTCAATCTCTTATGTTCTCTTTCCTTCCAGAAAATCTCTCTCAATCTCTCCAACTCAAACTTCTCTCCCCCATTATCGTCACCTCCTTCTCCATTGACTCTATTTCCTTTCCTCCAAAAATCTCTTTGAACCTTTTTTTTTTCCTCTCAAATTTTAGAGTACCTCCCCAGTCCTATCTCCTTCAATCTTTCTCGATTCTCCCTTTAAACTTAATCTTCCTCTTCCTCTCTCCAAAAATGCCTCTCTAAATCTTTTCTTGTGTTTTTTCTCTCTCAAAGCTTTAATCCTTTAGCCCCCCCAACACTTAAACTCAGACTCCCTTTTTATATCTCAAAAGGATATCATACTTGGGTAGCACGAATCTTTAAATTCTAACTCGATTTGGCTTCTCCTTCCTCACACAACATCAAATTTCCTCTGTAGAGCCATCCTCCTTCATCGCCAGCCTTTGCTACTTTCATTTTGCACAATGATTTCACCTAGAATCCATGGAAGCGGATACAAAGTATCCCTCTTTCAAGGCTTGGGTGAGAGGTTAGAAGACTAGAAGCCTGCTTGCATGTTCCTCTCCTCTCTCTAGCTGCTGCATTCTTAGATTGTGACCTCGGATGACTTAGGCTGCCGCACCTCCATCTCTTTTCTCTGCCTTCGTGCATGCAGCTCATCTTTGTGATAAAAAGAGGTAGAGACTATTGAATCAACTGAAGGTTAGACGCTTTTATCATTTTGACCTTTTCATTTTTTTTATTTTCTATTATAACTCTTTTTTTGTATGACTACCACCACCACCACCACCACTACTATTGACCTTTTCATTTTTTTGCTATTTTCTATTATAACTCTTTTTTTAAATGACTACTACTACTACTAAAACTACAACTATGAATACTACTACAACGACTACTACCACCATCACCACCACTACCACTACAACTATTACTATGACCACCACCACTACTACTACGACTATCACTACTACAACTATCACTACCACTACTACAACTACAACCATTACTACTACCACCATTGCTACTACTATTACCACTACTATGACTACCACCACCACCACCACCACTACTATTACTACTACTACTACTATTACTGCCACTACTACCACTATCACCACAACCACTGTTGCCACTGCTGCTACTACTGCTAGCACTACTGCTACTGCTACCACCACCACTACCACGACCACTACCATGACGACTATTACCACCACCACTACTACTGACCTTTTCATTTTTTTGTTATTTTCTATTATAACTCTTTTTTATATAATATGACTACTACTACTACTACTACAACAACTATGACTACTACTACTACAACTACTATGGCTACGACTACTACTACAACTACTATGGCTACGACTACTACCACTACTACTACTATCACTACTACCACCACTACTACTATGACTACTAGTACAACTACCACTATTGCAACTACCACTACCACTACTACAACTACTACTACCACTACTAAGACTATCCTCTGAGAGAATTGAATTTTTTTTATATTTTTATATTTTTTGGTTTTTATTGAACTAAAAGAAATAAAATCTTAACCAACAAAAGATTATCTAAGGTAAAATAAAATCAAACCTTATTAATTAATTTTTTTCATTTTTTTATTTTATCTATATTATTAAAATTTCATGTTTTGGTTGAATTTATTATTATTTTCATTAAATTTAAAAAATGCCCACAAAAAAAATACAGTGTTCACAAAGGAGTTTGATTCTTACCCAATAGTAATAAAAAGGTTCTTAGGAGTTAAATCAGATCTTTGTGATTGGTTTAGAGCTAAACGATAGATCTTTGAAACCATAGGCTCAATTTGGCCCTAATTCATTGAGAATTTAAGGTAAAAATAATGTTTGAGTGAAATGAGACCAGTTAAGGTGATGTAAAGTAGTAATCGAGTAGTAATGGACCTAGAATGGATAAGCGAAAAAGAATAGATGGCTAAATATAGCCATAAGTAGTAATTATGTGCTTTTGTCAAAATAAGACTAATTGAATAAATTGTGGTAAATGTGTTTAGATTGGCATATAGTGCATTTGAGTTGAGAAAGGAAGCTTGTGAGAAGCTATAGTGGTAGTTGAAATTCACAAGCAACCTTTTTAGTAATAGAAGGGTTGAAGTAACTGAATAACTTTCTCTATTTGACTATTTATTGTAACTATGTGTGAGTTTGCTATGTAGTGCATAAAATTGTTTTGAACTGAGCTTGTTTTGTAACATTGAATGTTTATTGCATAAAAAGGAATTTTAGTTAAACAAGCAATGAAATTTGTGTAAGTTGATGTAAAAATGTGTATATGTATATATATGAGTAAATTGGTGATTGAGAACCTATGATTGGTTCAAGAAGTATGATCATAAGAGTAGGAGTTCACCAGTCACAGTATGGAGTGTATTGAAAGACCATATGGCACATTCTCCTTAGTGCCCAACAAGGTGTGATGTTGGAAAATTATACCTCCTTAGTGCCTTTTGAGGTGCAATGTTGGAGATGATCTCCTTAGAGCCTATTAAGGTGCGGTGTTGGAGATTTGGACTCATTAGTGTCTGTATGATATGGTGTTGGAGTCAATGAGACACCATTATGTGTATTAGGGAAAATCATAGTCTAGAAGTAAGATAGAGCACCTTTGGCCAAGTGATTCTACCACTGAAGGTGAGCTTAAGGCTAATGAGAGTGTATATTAGTCTAAGAAGAGCCTACGATTTCAAGTCAGGGTGATTTGGAGGTTCAGTTAGTAGAAGCTATACGTTGTATATTTGGAACAATGGTGAAAAGTAGAAAATAAGCAAAAAAGTTAGTGAATTGAAATATGTGGTTGTGATTGGAATGAAACATATGTGTATGTTATGTTTAATGGTATGCATATATGCTATGCTTTCATATAGTTACACGTGATAGTTATCTGTAGTGAGTTATTCTATTATTAAGATTATTATCTGACCCCTGTGGTTATATTTTTATAGGATAAAGCAGTGGTCAAGGCAAGGGAAAAGAGTCTGGACTGCCATAATGGTGTCGTGTTCATGTGGAAGCTCTAAGTTTGTGTTATGAACTAATTTAGTGTGAATTTTATATATGTAAGTTGCCATAAGAGATTGTATGCATGTTTAAGTTGTGTTTAGTTGAAATTGTAGAGATTTATGGTGATAGTGGTGAATCTTAGCATATATGTGGAATTATGTGATGAAATAAGTAATTTAGGGCTAATATTGAGTTGTGGTTATGTTATGAATGTAGATAGATGTGAATTTGTGGTAAAAAGGGCCAAGTGGTCTAAATTGTACCAAATTATGCAAATTTATGAAATGTGAAAATTGGCTGTTGAGGAGTCAAATTTTAGTATATGTGATATATTATGGATAATTAGGTGTAATAGGTCATTTTGAACTTGGTTTAAAACCATTTGTGGTCTAATGAGAAAATGAGATCAATTTGAGTGCTTGGGTGTGTAAAAATTTTGGAAAAAGTAACTTTTTACATTTGGGTGCCTAAATTTTAATCAGACTATCAGATCGTATCTAAATCTATCTCGTTAGCTAGCTTATGAGATAAGCTTCATGTAGGCGCTTGAATCACTCCAATTGGATGTTGTCTATGAAAATGCCGCACGTTAAAAGTTCATCATTTTTGCTCTCAAATGATAGAAACAAATTTAAACTTATGTGCCATGTCATATAACGTGTCACGCCGCGGAGCATGACATAATGAATTAGGCGTGTGGCTCTATACCACATGCTGCAGCACATGTATTGCATGCCATAGTACATGGCCGATATTCCAACCTGATTTGGTAGTCTTTAAGCATGCAATGGTTTGTATGAATGCATGTGACTTGCTTCTATTATGTAATTCTATAATGTGATGTGATTTCAATGATTTTTCAAAATGAGTCTTGGTTACAAGCTTTTCAAATAAAGTATTTGATTACTGTGATGTTTTATGAGTGGTGCTTTAGTTAATCTTCTCCTATATCTGGCGGATATAAGGGAGGGATTGTGATATAGAAAATTCAAGATAAGACACTAATGGAAATCTCAAGATTATAATAACATCCACTAATGTAAGGAAGTACCAAATATAAAAATATCACCAAGTTCTCAACAATACACATGAGTGAACCAAGATTATGGCTCAAATACATGATAAAATAATCCAAATTTATGCCTTACAATATCAAGGAATTAAAGAAAACTAGGTTAGAGTAATAAAAAACTAAAGAGATATTAAGTGTTCAACCTCATCTTCTTCCTCCTCCTTTAAGATTCACAAGCCCCTTAACCTTCAAACTTTATAGAAGACCTCTTCTTTATGCCTTGGCCGAATTGAAACTCACCTACCATTGGAGATGAAAACCTTAGATGGATGAATGGATAAATGGATGGAGACTAGGGTTGTGTGTGTGTGTGTGTGTGTGTGTTTTGTGTGTAATGTAAGTAATGGATGAAATTTGTGAAAAGAGATGGAAGAGAAGAGATCAGAGAATGAGAGAAATGAGTTGATAAGTAAACGAAATGAGTCTTGGATGAAATTGCTCCACCCTTGAATTAGTATGGATGATTGTGTGAGTGATGAGTGATATGTGTGTGTGTTGCACCTGAAAATGCAACGCGAATGGTACGAGAGCGAAGGTTACTATCTTTGGAAAGAAAACCGAAAAAAAGAGTCGTCACCAAAATTTTGAGAAAAATCTTGGGAAACTAATTAAAAGAGGATAAAGATGGTTTGCGAAAACAGAAAATAGGTTCAGGAGTCGATTAAGTGTGGGGAAGGTGTTAGGCACCCCACAACACCTATTCGTAAGAACAGTTACTTGAAGTTTGTTGTGCTACATTAATATAGTTTTATAATTATTTTAATTATCCTTTGTATATTCATGTGTTTGATATAAAAATGATAAAAATTAAGTGAGAAATATATATTTATTTACGAGGGAGGACTTGACTCAGAATCCGACTCTGAGGCCTATGTACCCTGTTATGGGGATCAAAGTCCACGTAGTTTTGGCTTAAAAATTTTTTGGTGAAAATATTTTTTTGAAAAAAAAATTAATTAGAAATAATTTACCATTTTGCAAATAAAAAATTTTAAAATTTTGATGTGTGTTTTAAATTGCAAAAAAATGATTTAATTTCAATTATCTTTTATATTTTTAAATTTTTGAATAAGAAAAAGGTAAAGGGTTTAAATTATATTTTTTTTATATTCTATGATTGAAAATTTAACTGCTATACCTGCAGAGCTTTATTGGCTCATACGGTATACAATTATTCTACATATCTGTGGAGAATCTAAACTCTCTCACGATAAAAGAGTTTAAACTTAGTTTATTTACTTAAATTTTTAAATATTATTAATGTCATTTTTTTAGTACGTTCATACATATATACTTTTTTTTAAAAGACTCTTAATTATCATACATGCAAAGCCTTATTGACTTTTATGGTAATATGATTATTCTAAATATTTAGAGAGATTCAAAATCCTCACACAATAAAGGATTAAATAATATATATTTTAAATATATTTTAATACGTAATTGTATAATTTACATTTTTAAATATAAAAATCTTAATCACTATACCTACGAAGTCTTATTGACTTTCACGGTAAAATGATTATTCTATATGTTATAGATATTCAAAAATCTCATATGACTAAAAGATTTAATACATTAATTTAATTAATTAATTTTATTATTAAAAAACATTTATAATTTTATTTACAAAATTTATTTATTTATTTACCATATAAATTGAAAATCATGAAATCTAAGAGAATTTATTATCTCACATGATAATGCACTTAACTTAAATCTCTACAAAGAATCTTGAAATCTCACATGAGCCATAAATATTTTATTGATTTAAATTAAAAAAAAGAGAATTAATTTTAATGATGGGCTTTTGAAACCCATATTATCATATGCAAAATTGATCCTCACACCTACAAAATCTGATTGATTTTCACGATATAGAATCATTTTTAATGCTTGCGAAATATTTAAAATCTCACATAGCAAATAATGAATAATTTTTTTCATCATATATATGTGTGTTTTTTTTGTATTGTATTCCAATTGTAAAAAATTAAATCCCCTCAAAAATTAAATTCCCTCCTCAACCTTTTATAAGAAAAGCTTAGATAATAGCATATTAATCCATAATGATGAAAGAAGGCATAGTGAAACATATAAAAATAAACACAGTGCTAAGCTAAGTAAAAGACCCCTTAAATAGACACAAGCATCAAAACTTTACTACCATGTACTAGCAGATCTTTTTATGCTAAACCCATCTTACAAATCCAACTCAAATACATGGTTTAACAAGTAGGATAACTTCTTCATTGTTAGAGACAAATCCATGGTAGGAATATATTGATACTCGGATCAAGCTAATTAGGACAGCAACTAAAGTTTTCATTTGGAAATTCATTTCATTTTAATAATCATCACTGCATTTTCCTCCACTGTTTTCTCATTTTCAAAATGGTACATCCAGAACAAGTGAAATCTTAATGGAATTAGGGATTAATTTTAGCAACTCCATTTGAGTTATATTGAGAAATGATCAACATATGATAGCTAATAAATTAGTTTAACTATGATTTTTATCATCACCTAATAAACTGAACTAATGTATGGCTCTCTAACCATAACATCAACAAGAATACACATAGTTCTATCATAGGATTCAAGATAAAAATCTCATGCTCATTACAGCAAAGATTCCCTCATAAAGAAAATTAAGGTTATATGTAGAAATCCTTTATCTTGGGTCACTCTTAGTCCATAGCAATTTCAGAAGACAAGTTGTAGCATCTAAAAAATTTTAACCTTAATTTGTTAACTTAATTAGGGTAGTTAGTGAGTTAATGAGGTGTGTAGCCAGAGGGGCTTAACTTGGCATAATTGTTGTGGTTTCAGCCTTAAAAGTGGATACGAATCAAAGGTGGGCCACCCGGACAAGAAAGAGGATGAAAAAGTGAAGAGTTGTGTTTTGTGCCACACGCCATGGTGCGTGGTTGGTCTATCGTGGTGCATGAACACAACTTCAACATAACGGGCTCCTCTGTGCACCACGGTGGAGGGCATCGTGTGCCGTGGCACACGGCCAACAATCTGATAAATCTGATTCATGAGCTGCTTGAAAATAGAAGAGAGAAAGAGGAGGAAAATGAGGAGCTCAGTTTTGGCTCTGCTAGGGCACAACATTTGATCCTGTTGTGGATAGATTGAAGCTCCCAAACACCCAAGGTAAGATTGTGGTGCTTCCTTCTTTCCTTCCCTCTCTCATTCATGATTATTTATGGTAGGGTTTGAGTTAGGAGATGGATTTTCAGTCTATAGAGTATGGATTCAATTTCATTAGTTAAAATGAGATTAATAGGAGTGATTTAATCTATTGGAACACTACATTGATGGTTTTGGAAAGTGGTTGGTCCATAGGAGCATTTAATATCTAAAAAATTGTATCTATGAGGTAGTTGGGAGATGTTAAGGTGCATTAATGATGGTTTGAGATGTTGTTAATGATAATATGCATTAGTGAAATCTAATGAGCCTATTAGGTATGAATAGGTAGTAGTTATGAGTTGGTAAAATAGTGTATCAGAAGTTTTTATATTGATAGAGCTTGAAGAGCTAGATGATGATGATATCCTTATGATTTGGTTGTAAAGAAGTCTGTCTTGGCACCTTTTGAGCTTGTTGAAGCTTAGAAAAGTTGCTATAGTGAGGGGTAAGTCTTTGACCTCTCAAAGGTTTGAGGTAACTGGGGGAAACTTCATTTTTATAGTTAAATGTTAATTATTTGTGAAATGTGATTTGTGAGTTAATTTGATGATGCATATTGAAAAATGTTTGATTATGAAATGGTTTTAAGAAAAGAAAAACCTCGATTCTACCACCCTTGATGTTTTATAAAATTCAATTGTGATTTATTACTATGGGTGGAGAATTGTGATGAATTATATGTTAAAATATGGAGTATACACGTTATGTGAGTTTATGTATTGAGTAATGAATGTTGAAATGCATAAAATGTGTGAAATAGCATGGCATGATCATTGGCAGGAGTTCGCCTAGGGAGAGGAGTAGTTGATTGGAAATCCATGTGGTAAAGGCAATGGTCGTTAGAATTGGGAACCAGCCTTGGCACTGACCATTGGAATCAGGAGGTAGCCCTTGTCCCATAGTTGATTTGGGACTGTCCCACTTGTTCTACGAGGGACTCGAACCTAACTAGTCTCCACCAATTCATGAGGAGGCTAGATTAGGGGTACGACACCGCATGGTTGTTAGTATTAAGGAAAACTGGATTACATAAGTGAGTGAGTTAACCCTGGCTTGGTAGCTCCTCACAAGTGAAAGGCTAGGTTAGTCTATAAAGGACGTAGCCTCGTGATAGCCACCGGTTTCATATCAGAGGTAACAGGAGGATATAAGGTTGGCACATGATCATGCATATAAGTCCGGCCACATAGTTGTTAGTATTGTGGTCCAGCACGCGTTAAGGGCACATAGTTGTTATTTCTATGACCTTGAGTTATGTTTTTGAAAACAACATGATATAGTATTTTATGGTAAGCTCAGTCACATAGTTGTTAGTTTTGTGAACCGTCGCCCAATACTACGTGATATATGTGTTATGTTCTTATTTGCATCTATTTACAATTAATATGTAACTGTAAAGGTTAAGTGAAACTTAGTTATTAAGTGGTTGTACTCACCCCTAAAATTTTCAATATTTTTAGGGACTAGTTCATTGGATTTAAGTCGGGAAAAACACACAGAGACTTAGGATTTGTAGAGTAAATCCTCTTAATGTCTCTCTTTAGTAGTTTACATGTGTAATTATTAATGTATTTGCCAACTAGGAGCAATTGTCATGTTTGGTATACTACTTGTATAATTTTGTATTTAACTAGTGTATTTTGTGCCCTGAGTTAGTGAGTTTTTGTTGTGAACCCGAGGATAAGGCCAAAATACTTGTGCAAGTAGGAACATATGTATTTTTGAGAAATATGAATGAAATGATTGATTTGGTACAACTTTTTCTCCCCCTCTATGTTTTGTGAAAATTGGGGTTGAGTGCTGATTTTGTGAAATAAGTATTTTTAGTTGTGTATGGTGTTGCAGAAGTCCACAAGAGTCCATTGAGTGTGGTCAAAGGGTTGGTGTAGGCTATTGGCAAGTGTGGTTGAGTTGGGACACCTTATTTGCGTAATTTTGTGAAAATGTGTCAAAATGGGTTTCAGTGTCCAACTTTTGATGGAAAATAAATTTAAGTGTGAAACCAGTGCCATTAGCTAGAGCTAGAAGAAAGCTCCGTGTAGACACCAAAACCACATCAATCGGATGTCGGATAGAGATTTGGGACGCATCGGAAGTTCACTCCCTATATTGTTAAATGACAGCACTGATATGTCAAATTTCATGTAATGTGCCAGGATGCATGGCGCCTCACGCCACGGCGCATGGCACAGAGGAGACACACCTCAGCGCACGAACCATAAGCCACAGTGCACGTGTCAAATTTTGTGTACAAATCTGTTTGAGTTTTAAAACTCATTTTTAGGTCCCAATTGATTTCCAATGCTTCCACTTTGTTTTTAAAACTAATTTGGAGTTCTTAAATTATATTTGAGATTTAAAATAGAAAATTGGGATTCTTTTGAAATGGATTTTGAGAGATTCTTTGTAAACCCTACAATTTGGTAATTCTTATGAGTTAAGCCTTGGATTACCATAATTTGGAGTTAAGTGTGATTTAACCTCAAGGAGGTTACACAAGTCATTCCAAAAAAAGGAAAATCAAAAACCTCGTAGCTACAAAATCACTTACATACACGCATGATTGAATAGATTGAATGGATTAGATAAACTGGACAAATAGAAAATCATAAAGGGAAGAATTTGATTGACTATTATATGTTCTAATATAATGATAAACATCTCTACAAAGATACAGGACTGGTATATGCAAAACCAATATACCTTCTATGGAATTTCTAGCTCTATAGGTTTGAAAATCTTTATTCTGTACAATAGCATTATGATATATGATACAAGAAGAGTTAGAATATTTAGGATAAAAGCATACAATTTGAACCTACTGTAGTGAACCAAGACTTCGATCTCTGCCTCTCTTCTGAAAAATTCTTAGAAATCCCTCTTAGATCTTCAATCTCCATTCCTTAGACTCTCGACCAGCTCTCTCTCTTCCTCCCCTTCTTGGTCTTTTCTCCCAGAAATCCTCTCAATACTTTAGTTTAAACTCTCAATCTCTCTCCTTTTTTTTCAGAAACTTCTCAATTTCTTCTCCCAAAAATCCTTTCTTTTGGTCTCAACCTCTAGAAAATTCATCACTCAAAGCCTTTTTTTTATCAATCTCCCAAAAATCCTAGCCCCCCCTTTCGGTTCCAAGCTCAAATCCTTTATAGATGAAGAATGCAATTCATAAATCTCTGAGATCTTACTAGGTTCAACTTCAAAGGCTTACGTGGGAGATGGAGAACCGATTACTGCCTCACTCCTCTCTAGTTGCTGCATCCAGCAGCGTTTGTCCTCTACATTTCTGCTTTGCCTCCCATGTGTGTCCTGCTCTGGTTTTTATTTCTATTTTGACTCTTCTTTCCTCCTTTTGATGTGCCAGCAAAAGCCTTTCAAAGCTGCTTTCTTTCTATGTGTTACGATGCTACGCTCTGCCTCTCCTCCTCTCTTTCGTCTTTTCGTTCTGCTCCCTCTACTTTGTTGCTTCTTTTTTTTCTACGTGTGGCCTCTCTAATCTTTCATCCAAGGTTATTTTGGTGTGGGTGATATATCATTTCACCTGCCCCTTTATTTTTATTGTTATTTTTTTATTTATTATTTTTTGACCTAATTTTTAAAGTTAATTTAAAAGAGTTAACTTTCAAAAATTAATTTCCAATATTTTGAATGGTTGGGATAATTTGGGAGAGATTTTTTTAAAAATTTAAGCAAGATTTTTTTATTTTAATTTTGTTAAATTATTATTTTTTAAAACATAATCCTAAAAACGATTAAATTTCTTTTTTTGTATTTTTATATTTTTTTGTTATTTTTAATGAACTAAAAGAAATAAGATCCTAAGCAATAAAAGATTACTTAGGTTAAAATAAAATTAAACCTATTAATTAAAGATTCTTTTGAAAATATAGTCCTAAAAAGGATTAAATTTTATTTTTTATTTTTATTTTTTTGGTTATTTATTATTTTTTTTATTAAATTTAAAAAAATGTCTGGACAAAATACAGTGTTCACAGTATGAGTTGGCCAAAATTATGTGTGTAGACAAAGCTTAGAATGAACTTGGACACAAAGAGGATTAGGTTCGAATTAGAAGGGAGGTGTAGGAGCTGGTTTCAAGGTGATTTTGTTGGCTAAAAATCTATTTTTCCAAATTACAAGCTCAAAAATGGATTAAGGAGAGGACAGGGGTTTCCTAATTAGAAGATTTGAATGATGTGGCGCCATTGCTTGTCATTTTGAATTTGAATTTGAATTTTGCAGCTCCCTCTCCTCTTCTTGCAAGGCCTTATATGCCAAACTCAAGCCTAAAAGCCTTCCTTTCTAGCCTTTAGCCAAATTGACACAAGTCCAAGTGCACTTGTTCACTTAAGTCACAAAATAACATTTGATTTAATCTAATAATATATGCGTGACAAAATAAATTATATTTTTGCACAAAGACTTAATATTTAAATGGGATAATATTTATAAATTAAATTCATGAGCAATGCCATGTGAGAAGTACAATATAAATATATACATGCAAAGTCTAAACTAGGTCAACTAAGTTAACAACCCTAAAGTATGACTTTTATGCAATATCTACCAAACCAAAATGAATTTTTGGATGCCAATTATACCATTATAAATCTGGGAAAATATGACATTTAATCCAACAAAAATCCAATTTTCCATAAAAAGTGTAAATTTGGACCAAAATGCCTAAAGTGCATAAATTCATCCTTTAGGCTATTTTATCACTTTTAACACCAAGAAAGCATGTAGTTAGGGAATATATCATGCAAAATAGGTCCTCAATGTATGGATAAAGTGTATAAATAATGTGTCTAATCAAGCTAGGTGCTTTTGCCATCAATTCCACAATTCAAAACCTTATATACCAACGCGTGATTTATCACATAAAGAGGCTAGGTGATTTTGTCTTCTAAATCACGCTTGAGAACATTATAGCCCCAAGCTTGAAATGTCACAAGTGAATTAAAGGAATTTTCATAAACTCCATTTCATGCATGGATCAAAACAATTCACACTTGAATTGGACTCTAACACAGCATCTAATACTGAATGCAAATAAAATGCTTTTTATAATGTTCTTTACTCCTACATGTTAACGACTATAATTCATTCCCTTGGTGTTTGTAATGGTCTAAGCTACCTAAAACTATAAATCAAACTTCATTTAAGTTAGTGGGTAATCTTAAGAACACATTTATTAAGCATTAAAGTGTCTGCATTCATTTTCTTACCAACATCACAACTTGCTAGTGTAGCAAGTGGTGTTATTGAATCAAGAATATCATAGTCTTGTGAGTTATACTAGAGTGATTTTGAGGATTGGACATAGGCCAAGTGGTTGGACTAAATCAAGATAAATCAATTGTGTCAAGGTTTTCTTCTCAAGCTTCTTAAATTTTTAGTTTTTCTATCTTGCATTCTTGTTTACATTCACTTGGGTTGGGAAAAGTCTAGAGAAATTTTTTAACATCCAATTCACCCCCTCTTGGGTGCTAGCCTTATCCAACTATTCAAACATCCACATGTAGCTTATTTTACAATCTAATTAGTGACATAAGTTTCACTTCAATTTGATATTTCATTTGATAATTGGATACACTGGTGCAAAATGATGACTTTGCATCATTAACTACTTCCTAGGCCTCAACCACATCCAATAGACCATAAGACACTTGAATAAACAGTTATATCAACAATCATACATATCGAATCAAATTTAGCTACTCAAATGCCTGATTTCCCATAACATAAAGCCATGTTGCACATTTACACAAAATCATTTGTTGGCCACAATTCGTATACATTACATCAAACCATTCATTCCCACATACACTTGTGCTAGTATCTCAGCCCTCATTTTTTATCACCAACACATACACTAAGGCTAAGATACACCACATCTCAATTCATATAAGTACAACCAAACAAGTGTATGCATTCTTATTAGGGAACTTATAAACATATATGCATATAAAAATTTCATTACACAAAATATAACAATAGGGCAATGCAATAGTCTAACTACTCCTGGCCCAGATCTTTCCCTCTACTCCTATTCGAGTCTAAACTTATAAAATAGTAACTATAAGGTAAGACAGAGTTTCAACAACCAAAATAATTTACAACTATCTATTGAAAAGTAAAACTATAAACAAGTATATAAAACAAGATTATAAACCATAGGCTAACATTTATATATATATATATATATATATATATCATATATCCAATATTACATGCATGATCATACTATCCATCTAAACCTCCACATCTACTTCTGACTAAATCCATAGGCTACAACAATAGACCAATCCTAAATAAGTTGATCTAAGCTCGCCTTGTATGGGAGAATTATCTAGCTAAAGGTGTTCTATCCTACTTCCGAACTATAAACTCTCCCTATTACACACATAATTAAGGTGTCATATACTCCAACGCTGCACCCTTTTGAGTACTAAGATGTGTATATTTATATTATGATTCCTAAAATATTAGATGATAACAATCCATAAAATGCTTGTTGCACTAGATATCCTATAGCGCTAACCTGACCATATAGATTTTTACACTAATTTACTTAGGGTGAACTCCCATCCATTATCATGATCATGACTTCACATACACGTAATGCAATTGCCATACTTTACTATATTCACATTCCATTATCAATTAGCTTTAAATGAAATATGATTAATAAATACATATCATAGTTTAAAACCTTTAACTTTTTCCCATTCTATCAATTCAAAATCACACAAACATAAAATATAATTAAGTTAGCAAGTAACTTGTAAATAGTTAAACAAGTCAATAAATATAATAAATTATCTATTTACCTCAACCATTCGATCACCAAAATGGTTACCTATTGTCACACCTAAAGCTTCAACAATTCTTCAACCTTAGAAAGGTTCCATGTGATCAAAAACTATAATATCAAACACTTTGTGTTAATTCCTAACTTAACACAAACACTTATTAGCACAATAAAACTCACTTAAACTTTAATCCTCTTTTTTGGATAATTCTATATCCAAACTACTTCACACAACTTCTACTAACTTCATTACTATTAATCTAAGATTTTCACAATTTAAAAATCTTCCAATTGAGGATAAAATCTAACTAAAGCCTCATAACTCAATCAAAAACTATCAATCTAGTTACAAATCATTAATTTCACTTTCAACAACCATTTGACAGTCATTGTGCCCAACAACAATCCTACATAATCTTTGAATCAAATTTCTCCATATCTCACCCCAAAAAATAGGGTAAAATAAAAGAGAAAGGAGATATAAAGCTTACCCGATAGATGATAGGTCAAAACTAACTCCTAGGAGCCTAAGAATCAATAAGCTAGCAAAGCTTCTCTCCTTCTCCTTTCTCTATTGGAAATTGTGCCCTAGGGCCAATTATTATTGTAACATCCTGAATTTCTAATCTTGTTTAATCACTGATTAGTAATTGAATTAGTAATTTAATATAGAATTAGTGTTATGAATAGGGAAGTGTTATTTTGACTTATTGGGGTGTTATGTGAACAGACATAAGTGGAAAAGTGGAGTCCTGAAGTAGAGCATATGAATGCAGTGAGGATTTTCCTTACTGTGCCACGTGTTGTGGCAGATAATGGATGCATCGTGGCATATGGTGACAAACTTAGATAAGTAAGGATGTGCGACAGCTTATGAGACAAAAGGAAAATTAGAGTTAGAGAGGTCTAGCATGGAGAAGAGAAAGGGGCTATGCTAGGGCTTTAGTTTTTAGGAGTAAAAGTGACGTTTCCGACCTGTTACTTATTAGGTAAGTCTCGTACTACCTTAACCTCTGATTCTACCTTGTTTTCTCTTAGTTTTAACTAGTGAGAAATTAAATTTAGAAGTTTTAAAGACTTGATTTCTTACCCTATAGTAATAGAAAGGTTCTCTAGAACTAAACTAGTACTTTGTGACTAGTTTGAGTCAGAATGATAAAGCTTTAAAGCTATAGGCATGATTTGCCCTAATCTAGAGAGAGAGCAGTGAGAGAAATTTGGCTAGGTAAAGCTTAAAGCTTATAATGCAGAGTAATTAGTTGTGATATGCGTAACCAAGTGTGAATTGTGGAATTGATTGCGATTAAGTATTTAATTGTGATAATTGACACTTGTTGTCAATAGTGAAATTGACTTTTGGATGCCAATTTTATCTAGATTCTAGTGTGTGACACGTAGATAAATGGAGAGAGATTCTAGTAAGGAAATTACATGGGTAGCCCTTTCTATTAGACAGAAGGGTTGAGGTAATCATATAGTTTATTTGTTTATTAACTATCATAACTGTATAAAAGTAAATACAAAATAAGAAATTTATTGTTTTATGAGTTTTATACATAATTTGATATTGCAAACAGTTTTAGCATGAAAAATTAATTTGTGAAATGAAATGTGAAAGGTTATTGGTTTCAATTGTATATATTATATATATATATTATAAAAGTATGTAATGTGGAAATGTGAAAGAGCAGTAAAAATTATGAAAAGAGCATGATCATAGGGGGTGGGAGTTCACCCAAGATATGTAGGGACGGTATGTATGGAGAAGTGAGTGAAAACAATCTATATGGTCGAGTTGACACCGTAAGATATCTGATGCAGCATTATATAAGCTGTAATAACGGGTAATCTGGTATAGCATATTATGAGATGTTACCATAGGACATTCAGACAGTCTGGCAACTCCTTAACGCCCGTTAGGGTACGATTAGAAGTCAACAATGCTTTTTTCACAGGTGTGTGAAAAAGAGAAACTATAATCCATAGGTAGGATAGATTACCTTTAGTTAGGTATTTCTACCACTGAAAGTGTGCTCAAGTCAACAAGTGGTTGATCTAAGAGAGCCTATAGTTTCATATTGAGAAGCTTTAGAGGATTGATGGATAGATGATCATGCTAGTATCTATTTATATGGAAGTACTTTAAAAAGATGAAATTTCTTCATGTTTTGTTATATAATTGATATTACTTTAGTTTCGTTACTTTGGCATGGTTATTTGTGGTAGTAGACATTTAATGAACTATATCAGTTACTGAGATTTTTAGCTCACCTATGGTTATTTATATTTCTTAGGTTCAGGCACTAGTAGTTCAAAGGGGAAAGATATAGACTAAGTGGTATCTTTCACTAAAGCTTTTGTAAGAGTTCAGTGTGATAACTTTGCATGCTATTAGTTAAGAATGTGTATAAGTTGCCCTAGGATTTTATACATGTGCATAATGTGTTGAATGGTGTGTTTTGTTGATTTTGAGCTCTATAGCCCTTTGTATATGTGTGGATTGTTAAGTGATTGAATGGACTGTGGATAAATGTGTATATATGTGAATATGAGACGTACTTAAAGAGTATGTACGATAATTTGGCTATGTATGAGATTAAGAGTGAAAAATGTGGTTTTGCCTAAAAGTGTTATATGGGTGGTTTACAAGCCAAATGTGTGTATGTGTGTTATATTATGGATGTGCATGGTTAATTAGGTGTGTAATGTCCATTTTGACATAGTTAAGGCCCAAAAAATGGCTAATGACATGTGGTTTCAAATTGAGACGCTCGAGTAGCAAAATTTGGCATAAAACAATCATAAAAAACTTGAGTGTCCAATTTTTGAAAGAAATATCAGAATAAAATGAAAACTAGTGTCATTAGTTAGATTTTGAAACAAGCTTCATGTGGGCACTTGAACCACCCCAATCAAACATCGGATGCAAAAATGATGCACATTTGAAATTTGCATTAGAAATCTATAAAATGATAGCAGATTTAAGTGTGTTCGTCACGGCACATGTATCCGCATGCTGCGATACATGGCACAAAAAGTCACATTGTAGTCTTTGTGTCATATGTCACAACACATATGGCACAAGTTACGGTCCACGCCCTAAATTTGACTTAATTTTATGGAATTGCATGTTTTTCTTAGTCCTTGATGCACATATACTTATTACTTCTATTATGATAGGGTTTTATAACCTGAGTGATTTATAAAATGATTTCTCAAAATTTTTTCTTGGGATCTCAAGGCTTTTCAAAGTTTCAAAGTAAATACTTTTGAATTGATTAAGATTGATTATAATGGAACGAATAATAATGTCAGTAAGGGCATTACAATTGTACTATGCACATTGTTATTTAATGAATTTCTCTTTTGTTATCATGTCAATTGCATGTTCATATGATAACTGTATCCTTAGATAAACTATAGTGATTGTCCTAAATGTCCCTTATCGATCATCTATGAGGGATCATAAATGAACCAAGACTAGTATGACTTTAATTAATTATAGAGATATAAATCAAAATCATTGGCACTTGAAAGAGTACAAGGTGCTAGATCGACCTGCTATGAGAAAGTTACATGATACAAGTTATAAGCTTATCTTATACATAACCATATTACTAGCCCTTTGACCTGAGTATTTCATAGATTCCTACATGATAACCATTAACTTTGACTTAGTTAAAAGTCACCTTTGACTAAGTGATTATAAAGGCTATGATTGAGTTTAGTGATATTCATTCAGAAGAATATGAATGGTCAAGATAAAATTATCTCTCATATTAATTAAGAGATATTACTGGGCCCCTGATGAATAAGATGAGAAAATGTATGGTCATACTACAATGGGAAGGATTTTTCTATTGTTATGTCCAGTCCACTTAAAGATCAAGAAAGTAATGCTCACATAAAAGAGAATGACAATTCCATGTCTCATACTTGATTAAAATATCATATGACAAAAGGGATGTGATATAGTTATATTAAAAAGGTTGCATCAAATCATCAATCCTCATATGAATTGGATAGTTGCAATGTCTTGCTAGAGGTCACTTGTGATTATGGGCTAATAGCGTAATTAACCTACTGCCAACTTCATATGGGCCCCAACTCGAGCTATAATGTCTAAATTCGTTGAATCTATATGTCTAGATTCAATGAATGTGATACTGGGTGAATGAATTATATATACATATATTTAAATATTTATTTGATAAATATTTATATTATATATTTATATGAAATATAAAATTTAAAATATTTATATATATTTTTTTTTCAAAATAGATTAGTGTATATATTCGTGTGTATATATATAAATATAATATGTATATGTGATATATATTATATTATATTGTGTTAGTTTTAGATTTAATTTTATGTGATAGATTAAATTTAATAACTAACATAATATGAGAGAATATCATGTTATTTTATAATTTAAATTTATAAGATAAATTCAAATTATATATAATATTATAGATTTTATTTATGAGATAAATTTAATTTAATATTTTCATTAGCTCATTAAAGGATGGACTAAAAACCCTAATCTTATATATATGGTATAGGAAGGGGCGTGCTCATTAGAGAGAGAGTTAGAAAAGTTTTGACGGCAAAAAATACTTTTAAAGCCACGAAATACCCTAGAGAAAAGGAAACTGATGTTCAAAGACAATGGACATTGAGAGTGCTACATGCTGTTCAAGTTGGGAAGCTATTCATGTGGAGACTACTAGAGGAAGCAAATCTACATTATCAGTTCTTGAGATCCAAACTCTTGAAGAGAACTCATGTCAAGATCTTACAATTAAAAGCTAACTCTTTTTTGAAGAGAACACACATCAAGAGCTCACAATTAAAAGGTAACTTTTTTATTTACCTTACTTAAATGAATTCGTTTAGTCCACATGGGGATAGGGATTCAAAATTTTAATTTTCTACTACACCTCCCTCTCCAACACTTTTGCCCTACTTTTCATGAGTTAATTCGCAACCTAATTATTCAAATTTTGTGTTATGTGCCATGGTGCCTACATGATGCCGCAATGATTGGTACAGAGAGTGAAAAATCACTTCAACTCTCCCAATTGATGCTAGTCATCTCTACTTCTTTCCTAGCCTGATTATGAAATGTGTTGAAGGACCCACAATGTCAATTCATAATCCCAAATCACAACTGAATTAATTAATATACTAATTTACTATTGAATTTGTAATTAGATTTTGGATTAAAAACTTAGAAAGTTACACCCAATTTCACTGAAATGATTCTTTTGCATTTATTTAACTTGTCATTAATGCTCAAACCTTTTCTAGTTTTCTATAACCATTCGTACTCTAATTTTAAATATTTTCAAGGGCTGTAACTTGTAACCTTTACTTTTAAATTGCTTTGGGATCCCAAGCATTTGAAGTGTTCCAAATTAATCTTTGTAATATGCTTTTGCCATAGTTGTTCATTATCCTTGTTTAGTTTTTACTTGTGTTTATTGGCTTAATAATTGGGTCTAAGAGTACATAACGATGAAGGTCTTTACACTATGAGAATTGCAAGACAAATTCTCATACACCAATATCTATGAGAACATCTCCCATAATAGTATACCATAAGAAACACCGACTAAAAACATATGTCACTCCCACATCATCCACCACATATGCATCAACAATGCCATGTCACTTAACCTCCTTGACCTCCCATCGGTCAAGCCTTGTATCCGTCATTATTTGCCAATTGAACTTAAAAGAACTGCCAAGCATTATATGCACTTGCAATCAAATAAGATATTTTATTTTATTTTCAATTATTAAATAGAAAATAATTTATATGACCTATTATATTATATTTTTAATAAATATTATTTTTTTAGGAAAATGGACAAAAAATGAAACAAATTTTACATTATAAAGAATTTTCTTATAAAAAATTTAACCTATTGTTAAATTTTATTTTTTAAATGAAAATAAGTATATAATTTAGTTATAAATATGCATTATGGAGGCCATGTTAGGGGGCAAAAAATAGTTGACGTTAAATATCTCTTACTTTAAGGTTCTTAATAGGGTACTCAAAAAAAAACTAACTAATAAAATATAAGGAAATTTTTGATGTGTCCCCCAAAGGGTTAAACTTTTTACTTTCTTTTTTTAAAAAGAAATTTTATCTACAATTTTTCAATTATCTCAAAAAAGTATGATAAGAAAAAAAATAATTTTAACCATATAAACGGTATACTAGTCATTTTGAACAATTTTAATTTTTAATAAAGACTAATAACTTACAATACAAAAAATAATTACAAGGAATCAGGTGTGATCAATCTATCTAACCTTAAATTAGTATCTACCTCAAAACAATAAACACAGAAATTCGAGCTAAGCTCAAATTCATCTGAGCTTAGGATGAATACTAGAATTATTTTTTATTATTATTAATTAAAAAATAAAATTAAAAAATCTTGATTTTTTACATAAAAATTGAAATTGACTAATAGACAAAAAACTTAAATAAAATAATATTTAATCAATTTAAATACTCAGTTCAGCTTGAAATCTTGAGTTGTTAGAGTCAAATTTGGTAAATGTGGCCTCTTTTATTAAGTTAATGGATGCTTGTGCACCATTTAACGATATTAGAATTTTCTAGAGAAAAATTTTTGAAATATTTTTACACCTCATTGTAAAAAGAAATATAACTCAAGTAACTTACTCACATTCACACCCATTATAAATGAGAATTTCTCGCACCTAATAAAATTGTGAGAAATTGTTTACAATAATAATGTCTCAGAGTAGAAATTTGATAAAGATTCTCCTGAAATATAAACAATGAGAGAAAAATTTATATTTGCTTTATTTTATCATATCAATTATTTATTTATGTTATTTGTAACAAAAGAAAAATTTCTATGATTAATAATGTAGATAAAAGATTTACGGTTTGATCTTGAACACAAAAATCAATATTATCTTGATATTTTAGTTAATAATAAACTTCGTATAAAAAATAAATATATGCTTAAACAATTTTTTACTCAATTAATATTATTTAAATAATTATCGAAAAAAATATTTCACTTAAATAACTTTCTCATATGATTATCAATGAGAATTCTTATCATTAATAAAGGATGAGAAACGTTCAAAATAATAATTTCTTATGAATAGAAATTTCAAGGGAAAATGGCACTAAAGGTAAAGGTCTAAAAAGCAAAAATTTTATAGATAAAGCCTAATAAATTTTGAAATTATTATGAGGGCCTAAAGGACTCATTTACAATTATGTTTTCTAGTGAAATGACTAATTTGTCCCTCCCAAAATTAGTTGTTGAACGAAAATTTCTTCTTCTTCCTCTGTTCTTCCTCCCTCTTCCTTCTCTCTCTTCCTTTTTAATACTGATGCAATAACCAAATTTATTTTCCTCCCCATCATGCTTCTCTACTCCCTCTCTCTTCTTCTCCTCTTCCTTCTTTCTCTGATTTGAAGCTTTTTCATTAAATAGATATGAGTGGGCGATCCACTTTTATCCAGATGGGTATGGAGAAGATGATAAGGCATTCGTCCAATTACATTCCTCTAACGCAACTAGTTTCTTGAAATGACCTGCCCATGGGGTGGAAGGAATGGATTAAGTGTTGCATCTATTATTATCAGTTTTATTTTGTCAAAAAGGATATAGAGAGAGTTTGAGCTATATCAGCTTTATCTAATCATAATATACGCATTCACGTTCATTTAATGAAAACAGTTATTATTTATGAACTTTTGTTGTTTCAAATGCATATTTTTCTGCAACTAATATAAATGTTCTGGTGTAGATATTATTTATTAAATTTATGTTATTATTTATGAATTTTACGTTGTGCAAACTTTACAATTAACTTGTGCGGATATTTATGTGTATCATATCGACAAACCTTGTATTGTAAATATATAGACATTGTGTTGTTAGCAAATGGATACTTTCATGTTATATATGGACCTTTTGTTCTTCATAAACTTGAGAAACTTTTTTAAATGTTCAGTTTACTCACACAAATCATGTAAATAGATGGACATTGTGTTGTTAATAAATGGACCTTATCATGTTATATACAGACTTTTTATTATTCATAAACTTGAGAAACTTTTTGTTAAGCCTAGCAAACTGATAAACTGAACACACATGAATTTTCAGTTTAGAATATATGAAGATTGTATTGTACATGGTGGATATTGTGTTGTGCATTGTTTGCTTACTTGCACATTTGTCAAGCTTAGCCTACTAATAAAGTAGAATTTTATTGACTTTTAGTTGATAATAAATGAACCTTATATTGTGCATAATGAATATTATGTTATGCATTGTTTGCCTATTTGTGTATTTTGTTAAGTCTAGCCTACTGATAAGTATAATCGTAGGACTTTTGTTGAGAATATATGAACCTTTGTTGTACATAATGGATATTGTATTGTGCATATTTTTCTTACTTGTGTATTTTGTCAAGCTAATACTGATAAGTAAAATCTTATGGATTGTTGAGCATAATGAACCTTATATGTGTATAGTGAATTGTGTTTCTTATTTGCTTAATTTATTTTGTTAAGCCTAGCATAATGATAAATTGAAATCACATGGACTTTCAGGTGAAAAAATATCACAAACTTTTTTTCTTGTAACCGTCTTTAACTAACCATCCTCTCAAGAGGCCACGAATAAGGAGGATAGAGTCTTTCAAGATAAGAAGATTTATCATTGTTCAAGATATGGGAAGGCTGAACATAGTCGCAAGACATGCAAGAATCCTAACGTAGCATGAAAAGTGGTTACATTATACTTCTTTGGTGTACACAAGCAACTATAATTATGTATATGAAAGCATTTCCAAATAATATTTTTTGGGTAAGTGGGAATCACAAATATTTTTATTTATATATGGAGAAGCAACTATTAGATATTTTGGATATAGTGGCTAACTTTTTATATATATCAAACTTAAAATATTGTGTCAAATTTCATGTGGGTACTTGTTTTAGTACCTAGGCTAATACCAATATGAAATTATTCATATATGATGTAATTATTCTTCTTAATATTGAAAATGTATAAACTTTTTGTTGAGCATGTGTGGACATCGTCTTGTGCATAGTGGATTTTGTGTCATGCATGATCTGCCTAACGTCATTTTGTTATAGCCTAGGCTAGTGAAATACTAAAAATGTATGAAGTTTTTGTTCAGCACATGTGGACATCGTATTATGCATAGTAGATGATGTGTGTTTTGCATGGTCTACCTAGTCATTTTACTAAAGCCAGGACTAGTGAAATACTTGAAATGCATTGACTTTCTGTTGAGATGCGTGGACATTATCTTGTGCATAGTGAATGTTATAATCGTGCATGGCCTATTTTTTGTTTTGAAAGTTCACGCAGGTTCTGAATTCAAATCAAACAAAGGGCAAAATCATACTTTTGGTCTCAAAAAAATTGACAATAAGCACCTCAAGGCTGTAGAGCAATGTCAGATTCATTTAGGCCCTAATTATAATAAAGTCTGTTTTTAAGGCCCTTAATGCCATTCTCCCAATTTCAAAGAGGTTTTCTTAACATATTATCTATGAGAAATGCATGCATGAAAGGAATAAATAGATAATTTTTCTCATAGATAATGTGTCAAAAAAAATTCTTATAATTAAAATGACCATGAAAGTGTTTGCTTAAAAGATGTTCCCACAAAAAAATATTTGAAAAGAATTTCTCACGATGTAGGAGCTGTGGGAATTGCTTGCAAAAGCTATTTAAAAGAACTGCTCACAGATAAAAAGTGTGGGATCCCTTTTATTAAGAAACGTTCTCACGAACACAAATCTCATGGAACTTCTTTTGTTTTTTTGTGAGTTATTTTTTAATGTATTTTGAAATCTTTTTTTTTTTCATTTTCTCACGGCCACCAACCATAAAAAAGTTACCGCCAATTAGCATCATAACACGCTATAATTCTTGCAAATTTGTTCACTCCATTTTGATAGATATTTTTTTTATATATAGCCGTAAAAAAATTTGTGAGAAATTTTACAAAAAATTCTCATGTTTCAATTGTTGTGAGAAAATTCTTGAGATTGCTAAAGCCAAAGCCAAAGAGCACTGGAGATAATTTTTTTTTTTCAACCTTCTTCAAAATGCCAAAGCCATAGGGCATTGGGAGATAAATTATTATTTTTTTTAAAGTTTTTTTTTTTTAACGTTTCGTAAGACAGTCTAATAATTAAATTTCTTTTTACGAGATTTTGTGTGATTGTCCCAAAATTCCATCCCACATTTTTTTTTTAATAAAAGTCCATTTTATTCTACAAAACTGACCTAGGGTCACAGGATCATAACTCAAAATTTAAGAAAAATATAATTATCGGTCTCTATAATTTATTAAGTTTTGCTTTTAATGTCTGTATTTTTTTAGTGTTTTTAATTCTTATAGTTTTATAAAGATTGGTGAAGTTTATTTTTCATATTCCTATTGATGGACCCCTTGGCACAGATGACATAACATTAATGACAACGAAGATTGAGGATGGTAATTATGAGTATGGTGATATGGAAGGAGTCCAATACTTTCAATCCAACGTACCTAAAGACCCATTACAATATATTGGAGGTCCAATAATAAGAGCCCAAACTAAAGCTATAAAGCAAGCTTTGTTCAGTCTTGTGCAAGAAGTTCAAGAGCTTGGAGAGCATTGGGGCCTTTTTCAAGCCTAAAGGAGAGCATCTATATGTGTTTATAATGTGCTTAAGATCTAAATTCATAAAGAGTCAAGCCCAAGAGATGCAAACCTTAGCCCAATGCAAGGAAGACTACAAATTGAGTCTCAAGTAAGGAGGCAAGAAATACTAGTGAAGAAGTCAAGGGTGGTATGATTTTAAATCCTTTATGATCCCTTAATTGTCTCCTAAATTATTTCCTATTTTATAATCCTTTGATTTGACTCCCTTTCTTAGGAGGAGCAAGATTAGTTTTAGTTTTTTATTTTGAATCTAGTCAAAATTTGAATTAATTATATTATTAATTCTTAAGTTTTGTAATCCCATAATTTTAGGATCACATCTCCTAAATTATGTGGTGAATATTTTATCATTATTTTATATTATTTATCTTTTTTAGCATTAAGAAATTAGAGTTTTAATTTTAGGAAATAATCTTCTTTATGAGCCGATATAAATTAGGCATGCTCCCTCTATAAACAGAACTGAAGTTGAATGAAATTATTTATTTTAGAGTTTATAACTTTTGTGAGCCTTAGTGCTTTGTGGTGGCATTCCGTGTGAGAAACAGATGTGATCAAGAGCGTGATCAACTCTTGTGTGTGTCTTCGAAGATTAAGGTTCTTAGAGATAGCTGCTCTAGAGAATCTTCTCATTGGTCATTATCCATTATTTATTCATATTTTTTTTATTTTTGTCATAAAATTTCATCCCTTTCTTTTTATTATTGTGTTTTATTCTGTTTTAGGGTTTGGTTTTGTCTTTAAACTAGCACGATTCTGCTTCCGCGTCCTTTATCACCTATACTTTTATATTTTTAGTATTTTAATCTCTATAAAAATTAAATTATTAAAAAATTTTATGAAGATTAAAAGTAAAACCCTATCAAACGAACCAAAAGTTATGTTTTTTAACAAAATTTAAATAAGTGAACTGGGCGGAGACGATTTGGTAGGAATAGGATCATACCAAAACTACCAATCTCGCACTCAGTGTTCGCATTTTCCCTCCGGCATGTGCTGCTGTCCCCTCCATGCTCAAAATCGTCAAACAAATGCAAAAAAAAAAAAAAAAGGGTCAAACAAACGTCGTGTCGGGCCACTTATTGTGTATTGTAAGGAGAATCCCTGTCAACGGTCAACCCGTTCTCTCACCTTCACATCGTTCTTCTCTGCTCTCTCTCATACCAGCATGCGCATGCTCTTTCCCCGAGAAATACGGGCTGACCGATCCTTGAGTCCAATTATATATTTTTAATCTCTTTTTCAAAGCTCAATTTTTATATAAAAATTTAGAGGTGAGTCCGAAAGCCCTGTTAAAAAAAAATAAAAAAATTAAAATAAAATTAAATATTATAAATTAATTAAAATATTTTGAAATTTAAAAAAATTAAAATCCACACAATATTTTAAAATTAAACAACATATTTAAAAATCTAAACAACATGCATTCATCAATCAAAACTCAAATTCTCTTTATCCTCATCATCTACAAATAAAACATTAGATCTCTCGAATGTAAGTATACTTGTTGAAGATGAAGATGGAGGTGAAAATTCAATGTTAATTACCTTTACAACTTTTTCTTCATCATCTACAATAAATATTGACCAAATTGTGTCATTATCAATCAAATATATTTATGTATGTGTATATATATATAAAATAATCAAGTTATCAGGACTTGGAAGGCCTTCCGGGCCCGAGCCCTTTTTCACAGGACTTATCAGGGCCAAACTCTCAAGGCCGGTTCCTTTAAAAAAATAATTTTTAAAACCCAAACTTTTATTTGAACAGGGCCTACAAGCCTAGCCCTCTAAGCCCGGCCTTTATTTTCGTTCCACCCCTCACCAATATACTATTCTTATCATAGTTATCAATATTTGGAGTTTGCTCTCCAAATTTAACAGTTGTAAGTTTCTAATTTATAAAATTATATTAATTTATTTATAAATTTAAATTAAATATAAATTTAATTAAACTCACCTGTTTATTTTGAGTTTATCATTTTTTATATTTTTAACTTATAAAATTATATCAATTAATTCATAAATTTAAACTAAATACAAGTTTGATTAAACTCAATAAGCTCATAAATTTTTTTATTGAATTAAGTGAGTTAAATATACTATATAAAACTCAATTTATACAAGCGATGTGACCATATTCGAAGAGCAAAAATCTTAAAAGCAAAAAAAATATTAAAAATAAGTTATCATATTCTAAAATTTTTATATTTTGTATGATAATCTCTCAAAAATGTATGGATTTAATTTTAATAATTTATATTTAAGATATATTTAAATTAAATCATGATCATATTTTATAATTTAATTATTTAATCATATATTTTTAATAGATATTTGCTAATAAAGATAAACACTTTTAAATTTATGATCTGAGTTTGCAATCAGATTTATATTTTCTGTTAAGAATCACTTACAAACTCTTAAGTTTGACAACCTTAATTCTTATATTTAAGTATTATTGCATTTGAACATATAATATTTTAATATGATTTCTTTTACTAACATAGCTTCTCGCCTTTTAAAAACGTAGTCATCCTAGTCAAGAGTCTCTGCTAATACCAAAACATAATTGCTAAATTAGTGACATATAATTAAAGTTAACCATATTTTTAAAAATTGACCCAAAAAACCAAAATTTAAAAATTGATTTTTTTAATGAAAAAACTGGAACAATCTTTACCCAAATTGACAACATTTTAGAGAGCGCTGTTTTCTTTTGTTTAAAGTTAACCATATTTTTAAAAATAACCCAAAAAAAACAAAAATTTTAAAATTGATTTTTTTAATGAAAAAACTGGAACAATCTTTACCCAAATTGACAACAATTTTAGAGAGCGCTGTTTTCGTTTGTTTACAAAAAGATATCAAATCCTAGGAGCAGGGGTTGGGTTCAACCAAAGAGATAAGGCTTATTTAAAAACCTGTTTTCAGAACAGTTTTTTATTCTTTAAAGCAAGAGATAAAAAAAAAATTATTTGGTACGTGTTTTTTTAAAAGTATTTTGGAGAATAAAAAATAAAATATTGTTTGGAGAACAGAAAATGAAAACAACTTTTAGAGGTTTCTGTGATTATTATTCTGGAGAATAAAGAGAATGAAAAAAACACCTATTTTCATTATTTTTTTATTCTCAAAACATGTTTAATTGACAAACACCAGTTCTCATAATAATAAAATAAAAACAATTTCAACAGTCTCTTAATCTCTCCCAGCATGGTGATTAAAGAATATTTATGATAAATAAAAAGAGAAATCAAATTCCAACCAACCGCAGCTAGTTTAACTTACAAGATACAACAGTATTATACCATCGGTTACATTAATAAAAGAAACGGAAAAATTATTCAAACAATCTATGTATTTTTAATGATTAAATTTAAGTATTTAACATTTAAACTACGAAACTTATAAGTCCTTGTGTAACCATTTAATACTTGGGATTCTTAAAAATAAATAATTTCTAAATCTAAATCCTTATAAACAAACGTTCTAAATAAATATATACTCCATTTGTTAAAAATAAAAATATAAGATATTTTTAATCAAATCTCCCTTCCAATAAAATTATTACCTACTATAAAACTAACCATAACTTTTCATATTCATCTCTATTAAATACTCTACAATAACTATAAAATTATTATCAATAGGAGAACTTTTGAAAAAAAAGATAATGATTATATTTTTAAAAAATTAAAAATATTTTATTTTTTAAATATTTAATTTTTTAAAATATTTATATTTTTTAACTGGGGGAGTGTATTCTTTTGGTTTGATACAAAAGGCCCCCCCTCGTGCAAGGAGTATGGAAATAAAAAAAGAAAAAAGAAAATCTCATTTGTACTTGTTAAATGCATTATCTTTTGGTTTTCGGATTCCGTTGTAAACTTCTTGGCGAGCGTCCACACGTATTGCTAAAAAAATTTGGCACCCTGAGCTATGCACGAAGACTTGGAAAATACTGAGATTTATTGGCCTGATCAGATTTGAACCATCAAATTTTTATTTAGATGGTTCAGATTTAAATATTTATCATATATTTTTTTATATTTATTAAAATAAAAATTATAAAAAATTTTAATAAATTTATTCATCACCCATCTGATCCAAATATAAAATTTATATTTTGCAAAGTTTACTCTAAATAGTTTAAATTTATAACTTTTAATGTGTAATTTTTTTTTCAAAAAAATATTTTTTTAAAGTTTTAGTTAAGGTATTATTGTAATTTTTAATATAGTTATTACAATAAAAATTTTAAATATGCATTCAGACTATTCAAAGTATATTTAATAGTCACTATATAAAAATTTTAAATTTTAAATTTTAAAATGAATCCTTAAATGAATTTAGACTATATTAATGGAACAAATTATGAAATGCATTAAATTGTTATAATTTTACTAAATATCTTAAAGTTGGACCGTTCAAATTAAAAAGCCCTGAAGATAGACTCGAGATTTATAAGCACTGCATGAAGCAATAAAATATCAACATTCTTACAAAGATATCATTATTAGCACTGTTGATTTATTAAATAAGGAGTTAGAATCTGAAGCAGAATTAGGTCATGTGTGGCCTTCTTCCCCCTCCCCCAACTTTGTTATTTTTCTAAAGAGGTGTGGGTCCCATATTTATAGCATGTTTCTCAACCATGATTCCATCTAAAAAAGCATTTAGGTTAAGTTAAAAAGTTTTGTTAGGTGTTTTTGGGTAAAGTTTATTAGTACTAATTGTTGCGGGTTTGGTAGGTTCTAAAAAGCCCATCAAGATTTAAGTTAGTTTTCTTCTGATTCTATTTATAAGGTAAATAAAATTATTTTTTTTAATTTATTTATAGAGATGTCATTAATTTTTTAACAATTTTTTCTTTTACTCCATTAAGAAGAAGAGAAATGTGGAAATAAAATAGATGAGAGAAATAAAAAGGACAAATTTTCAAAAACTGTAATTCTTTTACTATTTTTATGAGTTTTATCTCCTAATTTTCTTGCATTCTTAGCTATTTTTTTCTTCAATCCAAACAAAGGGTAAATGTTGGTAAGAGAAAACATATTAATAAAGTATGTATATTAAATAAGAGTAAAGTTGAAAAACTTATTAAGTATTTAGAGAGAGTTAATCATTTTTAAGATTTTTCTTAATTTTGACAAAATAAGTTAAAATTGCCTGATAAATAAGATGGATGAACTGCACCTATATATGTATGGCCATTTGTTTAGGATTGTGCAACTCAATTTTAGCCTCCTTGAAATTTCATGTTGGTTCTGCCCTTGATTAGAATGTATCATTATTCATTTCATGCATGGGGATTCGAACTTAGTTGCTCATAGGTTAGCTAATTATGGTCATATTGTGGATAATTTTTGTTTGATCATATGCCATATTTCTTAGAAGGTGGAATCTGATGAAATTTTGTTGTTTTTCTTGTACATGTTTCTTTTCAGTGGACCAGTGGCAGTATCCAGTTTCATTTGGGGCGGGGGGGAACAATACATCATCTTTTAAAATATCCTTGTCTCTAATGTGCAACCTCTTATTTTATTCATGAAAGATTTGAAAGATATATATATATATATATATATATATTTATTTATTTATTTTGGGGGAAAAAAAAGATGACAAGCGCTATTCTTGCGCAGAAACTAGAAGGGAAAGTGACAATTACAGACCTTATAAGATAATTAATTAAACTTAGGAACCTTCAAATATTAAAATTTGGGAGAATTACAATAAAGATCCTTTGATATCAAACTTATTTATATTTAAAACTTCTAAATTTTTATAATTTCACTACAGTCTAGGAGTATTGATTTAAATTTGATATTAAATTTTTAAGAAAAATAACAAAATATCAAAACTTTTCTACTTTACTTATTCATTTACTTATCAAATGTTAATTGTCCTACTTCATTTGTTTATTTCTTTGAAATGAAATCAAGTGAAAATTTAGCAATGAACAAGTGAAGTAGGTTAATTAATAATAGTTTATAAGTAAATGAATAACATACAGTATAAAAATTAACAGGTTATCTTAAAATAATTTAAACACTTAAAATAAAAATAAGTTAAGTAAGAAAATTAACTACATTCCGTAAATAAATAAACAAGTGAATAGGTCAATTAACAAGTAAAGTAGAGAAAATATGATATTAATTTGAAAGAGGAGGGGTAATTTTGTCATTTTTTAGAAATTTAATATTAAATCAGTACCCTTAAATTACGATAAAATTTTAAAAATTTAAAAGTTTTAAATGTAAATAAATTTATTTAAGGAGTTTTTATTGAAATTCTTCCTTAAAATTTTATTTAAGAACCATGGCTCCTGTCCACAATTAAATATACTTCAACCGACAAAAATGCCCTTCACTTTAAATGAATAAATAATCTCATCTGACCTCTTGAACAATGCAATGGTCGTCGAAGTCTTCCGGATGTGTCTAGCATCTGTAACTCAGTTACTCGAACACCACAACTCGACAAATTTGGGAAATATCATTCCCGCAGCATAGTCTTGATTACGCAACGACCTTTTATAGAATGGGTGATAATATAATGCAGAAAGTAGAATCTCAAGAGGAACCTCATCAAGGGCAGTGGGGGACGCGGGACCCTGCAGGCGGGGGCGTATTTTTATAAAAATAATAAAAAAGCATTTCATATAATTATATGATTTTTTTGTCAGAAAAATTATATAAAATTTAATAATTAGGATGGATAGAAAATACTTTTATTAAATTTATCATAATTTCTTATTTAAAAAATTTTATTTGTGAGGTAAAGATTTGTTACTTCCCTTATTGATAATTTTCTCTAAAATTAATTTCATTATCCAGTTCAAAATTCATAAAATTTGCAATCTCCTAATCCAAAATCATGTTTTAACAAGGCTTGAAAACTACTCAATATTGCATGTTGTATGACAATCATGGGCAATTACATGCAAAAGCCAATCATGTGTCGTGTACCAGAAAGGCAGAAACCAACGAATCCCTCCCCTGTTCAACACTTCTTCCGCCACAGCATCTGCTGCTTCATTTCGATCTCTACTACATCACACAATATGAGCATTCCATTCACAATCTAGCATCTACTAAAAATATTTAAAAATATTTTTATTTTGTTATAATATTGTTCGTTTGGGAACAACAAATATCCAGGCATGTCAGAGACGTTAAGTTTCAAATGATAATAAAAGGATCCTAGGCTCCCTTATCACAATTTACCCAGATGTAAAAGATACGCAAGACTTGGTAAAACAAATGTTTTTTATTATTATTGAAATGTGAAAAAGTTACAAGTCTAAATTGAAGATGAAAACTAAATGATAAAACTAAAAGTTATAAGTGCAGAATGTGAGTTTTTGTTAAGTGTTGACTGTCCTTCTTCTGTGCTTTCATATTCTATTTATAATGTTAGAGTGATGGTAGCCTTTCCCCTAAGACCTAAAACATTCTGTTGAAGAATCAAGGATCCTGCAAAACTTATGGCACGGTCTTTACTCAATGTCTTCCATTTTTGGCAACTAGCCTGTCTCACCAAGATATTTGGGCATGATGATGCTGCTCTTGCAAATTTCAAGATCACTTGGGATCGTGTCTTTATGTGCCAATGGTTCAATGTTTGCAACTGGCAAGATTTTGGCATGTTCATCTTGTCGTGGCTTTCTGTTGAGCTCGGGGCCGACCCTCTATTTAGATTGTTGATTGGGCTTAACTCTTTAGTCACTCACCCCAGATAGCTTTATGACCTACCTAAAGTTTTGGCGAGCGACATTTCCTATTTTAGCCCAAACAATGCCCCCTGTGTGCTAGTGGTTGATAACATAAGCCACATGGTACGTTTGACAAAACTAAAACATCCCTTTGTTTCTGAGCACCCTCTGTTAATATAAACTTATTTCCTTTTTTGGTCATTTCTCGTGCCCTTCTTGCCGTTTCTTGTCATTTAAAATTTTACGTCCCTTACTTCATTCTTTCCCTTGCTCAAAAAATGGCTCCCTCTACTACTGCTATAGCCTTTACTATAGCTCCATCTAGCACTTTTGTTAGAAGCTTACTTGATTCCTTGGTTACAATCAGCAATCCCATTGCTTTACCAGGAGGATTGATGATGATATGTATCTTATTGTTAAACTTGTATTTCCTCTAGATTAGGTTCTTATTTTGATATCTCTTTATTTCTATTTTAAGAGGATTCATCATTCCATGATTCTGTTGCCTTTTGGTAAGCTTCTCACTTTTTGTTTGGTCCTTGGTCCTTCTGTTTTATTCAGGATACAAATACTAACTGTTTATTGTCTTTCCAGTACCTCTCCCTAGAGCTTCCAAATCACCAACAAGAGCAATGTTGAGTATATTACCATTTCTCCTGACCTCTCTGAAGTGATTTCTCCTACCCAGCCAAATCCATAGTTGCTGACCTCAGTCTACAACCTAATTTTAGCTTGGACAACTTTGCCTTTCATTAAATCATCTTGCCAAAAGCTTCAAAACTGGCCCCAGTCTTCTCAATCTTGGACCAACTAGGTGAAATGCTTAAGACAAACCCATGAGCAACAGTGGAGAGAGATGGGTCTTTATAACCTCATCCAACTTTCATTGGCCGACGTTGACATTCTGATCAATCTATTGAAAGCCCTCTTGAGTTTCTAGGCGCTAGGCTGTGATGTTTTTATTTTCACATTGAGTCCAATGTCAATCATGTTGTGGGACGTATTCATGTATTTGTGGCTGCCAATCACCAAGGAGGAGAACTTTTATGCTATCCCCGAAAGGCACGATTCCTATATCACCTTCTCTGCCAACCTACAGAACAAGATTAGGGGTTCTGGCTCTTATACAAAGATCATGGAACTATTCTTAGAGAAACCGATTGAGGAGCCTATTACCCCTGTGGAGCATTTGATTTTTATTTGGATCCTACTAAGACAATAGATCCTGGCCCCTAGGGGAGGAAAGCTCGTGCAATTACGTATGTGAATCACCCAGTCCTTACTTTGTGGCAACTAGCTAGCCCTAGGGACATTGTTTCTTTGCTGTCTATATGACAACATGATGGCATGAGGGAGTCCTTGATGAAGAAGCCCCTCAGCAACTTCTATGGGCTCATCTAGTTCTTGAAGCTGTGGACGACTGCCTACTTCCTTCTACTCTATTAAGAGCCTTTTCTTGAGGATGCCTATGCCAACCACCCTTTTACTTGCCCATTAGGTGCCTATCCTCTGGATGAATTGAAGAATTTCTTTGAGTTCTTCTATTGGTAAAGCTGATCTTTGTAAAGAATCCTAAAACCATTTAATATGTCAGACCGTCACCTCCTAACCTAGTACAAATTCCTGGTATACTGGAAGAGCAAGCCCGCCTTATTGCTAAGGGACGAGATTTTCCTCTCAACTACAACTTCCAAAAAAATGTGGATATTGTAACATCCAAAAACTTCAAATCTGAAAAAAATTGACTAATTAAGGGATAAATTAGTTAAAAATATGATTAATTAATTTAAATATGTTTTTGGGTTGCTAATTAGATTTTTGGGTCATATTTAGCTCTAAATTGAGTTAGGATAGAAGTCGGATCAAGTTGGGTGGTATCGGGGGAGCAAAATCAACTTGTTGCTTACTACATCATAAGCCGCGGCTTGTGTGGCGTGCGCTGCAGCGCACGGCACAGCAGGCAACTTAAATTTTTGAAAATCATTAGAAAATGATAGTTTTTATGAAGGAAAACCTAGAACATGAAAAGGAAAGTTTTGGGAAATGCTACGGCACCAAATTGGGAGGATTTTAAAGATAATTTGAGCCTTCAAACTCTTGAGTAAGTTTCCTACCCTTCTCCTCTACCTTTTCATCTCATTTTCCATGGGATTTGGAAGATGGAGAATTTACTTTGATTGGATTAAGCCATGAGTCTATGTTTTAAAGGTTTTTATTGACTCTAAAGGTTTGATTTAGGTCTATTAATCTTGGATATGTGGTAATATGAAGCTACTTTATTGTTTGGTGAAAGTTGGATCAAGCCCTAACTTGATTATGGGGTTTTGAAGTGTGATAAGTTAAGATATTAAGTCTTATAATGTGATAAAGTTAAAGGGAGGCTTGAAGGGATTGTGTAAACAAATTGTAATCTTGACAAGCCTATTTGTTGAGAATATGAGTGAGAAGTGGGAGAATTGGGAGGTTATTGTTAGCTAATAGTGCTTGTGTTAATCGAAAATTAATATATAGTACTTGTTGTTGTAAATTATGGTGTGGGAAGATTTACCTTGACACAAGAAGAGATTTAGTACCATGGGTAACCCTTTTAGTAACAAAAGGATTGAGGTAACTAGATAATTTTTATTATTTATTACCTTGAATAAGTTATTTTCAAGTTGCTTTTCTATAATTTGTTGTGTATATATGTATAAATTTTGTAAAGGTTAACTATTTTAAAAAAAGAGTGGAGTATTGGTTTGTGAAATTCTATATTTTTGAAGTAAATGGTAAGATTTGTTATATTTATTTGGAAAGTTATTTATGCATGGTCAAGTAGAAATATGTAGTGAAATGTGGCACATTAGAGGGTAGGAGGTCACCCTAGTGGAGTTAGTGAAGATTATGTCCATATGGCATTACTGGAACCTTGGGATGTCAAGTGCATCAGTTACTCTCCTCAGTGCCTAAAAATAGGTGCGGTGTTGGAAACTTATTCTCCTTAGTGCCCAAAAGGGTGCAGAGTTGGAGACTATGCTCCTTAGCATCCGTAGGATGTGGTGTTGGAGTAATGACCCCCCAAATTACTTGTAATAGGGGGAATAAATAGTCCAGAAGTGGTTTAGGACACCTTGGCCAGGTAGTCCTACTATGGATGGTGAGCTTAGGGACCATACATGTGGTTTGGTTCTGTGAAATAGCCTACCAGTTTGGTCGGGAGTATTAGAGGACTGGATGGTTAGGGATCATGCATGTAACTTGTGGTGATCTTATATGGTATGTTTATTTTACTTGATTTAAGGCTTGTTTATAACTTGGCATGTTAATCAATAATGTAGATTATCTTAGTTACTGAGATTTTTATCTCACCCTGTAGTTATCATTTTACAGGTTCCACTAGTGAGATTGAGCTAAGGAAGGAATCGTGCAAGGGCTAGGATACTTACTACATTCTCATTGCAAAGCCTAATTTCAATTTGAGTCATGTATATAAACTTATGTGGATGAGATTATATGTTGCCAACTAGGAATACATATCATTTTGATTGGTTGCACTTGTTTCACACTATATTATTTTATGTTTTAGCCCAATATTGTATATAATGTGAATATGTGGTAATTTTATGGTGATGGGCTAAACTACTAATATAAGTGTAAGGAATGTTTTATCTATATGGTGACAATGTATATATATATTATATGGCAATAGAGGCCAAATAGTGTATATGATGTTGTTTTGGTATTTTGGCCATGTTGGGTGAAATAGCCATTGAGTGGCCAAATTTTATGTTTGGTATGTTTTGTGTGTTTGAATGTTCACTCAAGTGTATTTTGGTCTATTGGACTTGGTTCAAGCCTCACAATGAGTTAATGGTATAAGTTATGAGTTTTGGGTACTTGGATGGTTGAAAATCACTTTAAAAACTAACTTTTGTATTTGAGTATCTAAAATTCTCACACAGTGTTAGATCATAACGAAACTTTACCAATAGTTAGCTTATTGAATAAGCTTCGCGTGGGTGTTTGAATCACTCCAATTGAACATTGGGTGCGAAAATGGCACGTGTTCGAAGTTCGTCTAGAAAAGCTATCATGACAGCATTGCTATCATGGACACGTGTGTCACGAATCATTTCACGCAAGCTGCAGTGCATAGTATAGTGAGCAAACTTGCCTTTCTGTGTCACATGCCGCAGTGCATAGACCACAAGCTACAGCGCATGGACCAAAACACTCAAAAATGACATTTTTGGCCTTGTTTTGAAGTGTTTTACTTCATAAAACTTTTCCATGCTTCCAATTTCTTTTTAAATTATTAAGTTTGAGCTCAAACTATAAATTTAAAGGGTTTTTATGGGATCCCAAATATTTTACAATTATTTTTAAAATTATTATTTTTATCCCTTATATCTATAATGTGAGCTTAGGAGCAATTCTTGCTCCCAATTATAATTTTTTATTGTGATTTTATGGTGAATTTTGGTAATGTCAAGGTGGACATTACATTTGGTATTAGTTTCTTAGGTTATGAGATCTAGTTGTGCTAATGTCTCCATTGCATTCATTCTCATTAGTTGGTAACTTTATGTACACAATTCTTTCCCTTTGTCTCATTTCCTTTTTTCCCACTAATTTCCCTTTTCTATTAGGTTTCTTCCGTAGGAGGGGAGAAAGATTGTTAGAAGAAGCATTCAAAATGCTGGCAATTTACCGGAGAATGATAGGCCTATACCAGAGGTATATCCAAAGATATGAGTGGAATAACAACAAAGGCCCCAGGGTAATGATGCAATTCTAGAAGAATTGTGGGATATGATGAGGAATATTCAGAGAACTATTCAAGACCACAACATTCTACTCCGTAATAGAGGTCGTGAGGAGGAACAAAGGAGACAAGAGGAAGCTCATGAGAGTAGATTGGAACCATTTCATGGTTTCGGTAGTAGACCTGGATCATCTAGGACGAGAGCAGATGGAAATGCTCAAGGGATGGCTATTGATTGAGCATGGAGGACTTTCTCTTAGTTTAACCCTCCAACCTTTAATGGAACTATAAATGAAGGAGAAGCAGAGAAATAGATAAAGAGAGTTGAAATCATCTTTGAGGTGGTACCATACTCTACGGAATAGAAGGTGATTATAGCCACAGTGTATTTGGTTGAAGATGCTAAACACTAGTGGAATTCTGCAAGACTAATGGATGGACGTCAGCTAACTTGGGAACAATTCAAGGAAATGTTCTTTAATCATCATTTTCCTCCAGCATTTAGAGATGAGAAAGAGGCTGAGTTTCAAGCATTTCGGCAGGGAGATCTTGACGAGCAAGCATTTATTTAGAAGTTTAATCAGGTATCAAAATTTTTTACTTATCTGAATGAGATGGGTGATAGTGAGTGGAAGGCCAAGAGGCTTTTAGAAAAGATGAGACCTGAATATAGACAGTAGATTGCTCTGCTAGGAGTAACCACGTATGCTGACATGTGTAATCGGCTCCAAATTATAGCAAGAAGGGGTGGGGAAGTAGAAGTAGAAAAGAGACGAGATAGTCATGGGAGGTTCTCATCCTTCCTAGGCACTTCTAGAGGAGTCTCCAAGAAGATGGGTTATGGCTCGAGTAGTTCTGCAGCATTAGGCAAGAAGAGTTTTATTAGAGGATCACAGACTCGAGGAACATTTCAGAGGGGTAGATTTAAGAGTTATGGTACTCCATAACTATCTTGACAGGCTTCTAATATGCTTGCCCGACTTTGAGTACTGCTCGATCAACACCATGTGCCAAGTGTGGGCGGTCACATCCTAGGAGGTACGGGCATGTTTTAAATGTGGGAAACCCAGCCATTTGGCAAGACAGTACCTCGAGGGAAGAGTAGAGATGGAATAACAGAGATCTACCATTCTAGGATGAGTTTACATACTATCTCAGGAGGAGGCAAGAGCATTGCCGAATTTGATAAAAGGTATTATTTCTATTTGCGAGCAAAAAATTGAAGCATTGTTTGATTCTGGTGCTACACATTTGTTTATTTCATATGAATGTGTAGAGAGGTTGGTGTAACATCCAAAAACTTCAAATCTAGAAAAAATTGATTAATTAAGAGATAAATTAGTTAAAAATATGATTAATTTATTTAATTATATTTTTGGGTTGCTAATTGAATTTTTAGGTCACATTTGGCTTTAAAGTTGAGTTAGGATGAAAGTCAGATTAAGTCGGGAGGCATCGAGGGGAGCAAAATTAGCTTGTTGCTTGCTGTGTCTTGAGCCATGGTTTGCGTGGCATGCGTTGTGGCGCATGGCATAGTAGGCAACTTAAAATTTTGCAAATCATCAGAAATTGACAGTTTTTGGGGTGGAAAACCTAGAGCACAAAGGGAAAAACTTTGAGCACTATTAGGGCATCAATTTGGGAAGATTTTGAAGATAATTTGAGCCTTCAAACTCTTAAGTAAGTTTCCTACCCTTCTCCTTTACCTTTCCATCTCATTTTCCATGGGATTTGGAAGAGGGAGAATTTAGTCTGATTAGTTTAAGCCATGAGTCTATGTTTTAAAGGTTTCTATTGAGTCTAAAGGTTTGATTTAGGTCTATTAATCTTAGATATATGGTAATATGAAGCTACTTTGTTGTTTGGTGAAAGTTGGATCAAGCCCTAACTTGATCATGGGGTTTTAAAGTGTAATAAGTTGAGATATTAAGTCTTACGATGTGATAGAGTTAAAGGGAGGCTGGAAGGGATTATGTGAACAAATTATAATCTTGACACGCCTATTTGTTGAGAATATGAGTGAGAAGTGGGAGAATTGAGAGGTTATTGGTAGCTAATAGTGCTTGTGTTAATTGAAAATTAACATATAGTACTTATTGTTGTAAATTGTGGTGCAGGAAGACTTACCTTGACACAAGAAGAAATTTAGTACCACGGGTAATCCTTTTAGTAACAAAAGGGTTGAGGTAACTAGATATTTGACATTATTTATTACCTTGTATAAGTTATTTTTAAGTTGTTTTTCTATGATTTGTTGAGTATATATGTAAAAATTCTTTAAAGGTTAACTATTTTAGAAAATGAGTGGAGTATTGGTTTGTGAAATTCTATATTTTTGAAGAAAATGGTAAGATTTGTTATATTTGTTTGGAAAGATATTTTTGCATGGTCAAGTAGAGATATATAGTGAATAGTGGCATATTAGAGGATGGGAGGTCACCCTAATGGAGTTAGTGAAGATTAAGTTCATATAGCATTGCTGGCACCTTAGGACACCAGGTGCAGCACTTACTCTCCTTAGTGCTCGAAAATGGGTGTGGTGTTGGAGACTTACTCTCCTTAGTACCCAAAAGGGTGTGGAGTTGGAGACTATAGTCCTTAGCATTCGTAAGATGCGGTGTTGGAGTAACGACACCCCAATTACTTGTAATAGGGGGAACCAGTAGGTTAGAAGTGGTTTAGGACATCTTGGCCAGATAGTCTTATCATGGATGGTGAGCTTGGAGACCTTACATATGGTTTGGTTCTGTAAAATAGCCTATTGGTTCGGTCAGGAGTATTGGAGGACCGGATGGATAGGGATCATGCATGTAACTTATGGTGATTTTATATATTGTGCTTGTTTTACTTGATTTAAGGCTTGTCTATAACTTGGCATGTTAATCAATAATGTAGATTATCTTAGTTATTGAGATTTTTATCTCAACCCGTGGTTATCATTTTACAGGTTCTACTAGTGAGACTGAGCTAGGGAGGGAATCAGGCAAGGGCTAGCATACTTGCTACATTTATATTGTAAAGCTCGATTTCGATTTAAGTCGTGTACATAAACTTATATGGATGATATTATATGTTGCCAATTAAGAATGCATATCATTTTGATTGGTTGCACTTGTTTCATACTATGTTGTTTTGTATTTTAGCCTAATATTGTATATGATGTGAATATGTGGCAATTTTTATGGTGATGGGCTAAAATACTAATACAAGTGTAAGGAATATTTTATCTATGTGGTGATAATGTATTTGTAATGTATTATGTGGCAATAGAGGCCAAATAGTGCATGTAGTGTTGATTGTGTGTTTTGGCCATATTGGGTGAAATGGCCATTAAGTGGCCAAATTTTATGTTTGGTATGTTTTTGTGTGTTTGATTACTCGCTCAAGTGTATTTTAGTCCATTAGACTTGGTTCAAGCCTCACAATGGGTTAATGGTATAAGTTATGAGTTTTGGGTACTTGAATGCTTGAAAATCGCTTTTAAAACTGACTTTTGCATCTAAGCGTGTAAAATTCTCATACGATTTTAGATCGTAATGAAACTTATACCATTAGTTAGCTTATTAAATAAGCTTTGTGTGGGGGCTTGAATCACTCTATTCGGACATCAGATATGAAAATGGTATGCGTTTGAAATTCATCCAGAAAAGTTGTCATGACAGCATTGCTGTCATGGACACGTGTGCCGCGGCGCATTTCGTGCAAGCCGTGGCACATGGTACAGTGAGAAAACTTGACTTTCTGTGCCACATGCCATGGCGCATGGATCACGAGCCGCAGTGCATGGATCAAAACACTTAAAAATGACATTTTTGGCCTTGTTTTGAAGTGTTTTGCTTCCCAAAACTTTTCCATGCTTCCAATACCTATATAAATCATTAAGTTTGAGTTCAAACTATCAATTTGAAGGGTTTTTATGGGATCCCAATTATTCCACAATTATTTTTAAAGGATTATTAGTTTTAACCCTTATATTTATAATGTGAGCAATCCTTGCTCCTAATTATGATTTTTTGTTGTGATTGTATGGTAAATTTTGGTAATGTCAAGGTGGACATTATAGTTAGGACTTCCTTTGCATGAACTGCCTTATGTGATTAAAGTATCTACACCATATGGGTTATCTGATATGACTAGTAAAGCATGCTTGAATGTAGAAGTGAGGTTTGAAAATCATTCGACCACTCTCGATTTGATCTCGATTCTTATGAAGGGTTTAGATGTGATTATTGGTATGTATTAGTTGATAGCAAATAATGCCACCTTAGATTGTGCTAGGAAGATAGTTTTGTTACTGGTACATACTACACCAGCTAATATTCCTAGCGAGTCTAAGTTCTTATAAGTGGAACAAGCAGAGAAATTGATGCAATAAGGGTGTATGGCTTATATGGTTTTCTTCTCAGTACATGGGGTCTATGATAGAAGTATTGATAAGATTGGGGTAGTGAATGAATTCTTGAGGTATTTACGGATGATATATTCGGTTTGCCTCCAAAAAGGGAAGTGGAATTTATGATAGACCTAGTGCCAGGAACTGAACCAATCTCAAAGGCACCATACCAAATGTCACAAACTGAGCTAGCTAAGTTGAAGAAACAAATAGAGGAGTTACTTGAAAAGGGGTTTATTAAACCCAATGTGCCACCTTGGGGATCACTTGTGTTTTTTGTTAAGAAGAAGGACAGTAGTTTATGGCTATGTATTGATTATAAATAGTTGAATAAGGTGACGGTGAAGAACAAATATCCTTTACCAAGAATTGATGATTTGTTAGATCAATTGGTTGGAGCTTTAATTTTCTTAAAAATTGACCTGAGGTCAGGATACCATCAATTAAGAGTACGCTTGGAGGATGTGCCTAAGACGACTTTTCGTACCAGATATGAGCATTATGAGTTTCTGGTAATGTCATTTGGGTTAACAAATGCACCTGCAGTTTTCATGGACTACATGAATTGCATATTTAGGCCTTACTTAGATTAGTTTGTTATGGTATTCATTAATGACATTCTAATACATTCTGAAGATGAGGAGCAACATGAGAAGCATTTGAGGATTGTGCTACAAATTTTGAAGGACAACAAGCTCTATGCCAAGCTTAGCAAGTATAAGTTTTGGCTATGAGAGGTCTAATTTGTAAGACATGTTGTATCCACAGAAGGGATTGTGGTGGATCCGCATAAAGTGGATGCAGTATTGAAATGGGAAAGACCTAGTTCTGTGATTGAAATATAGAATTTTCTGGATTAGTTGGATATTATCATAGATTTATCCAGGGTTTCTCTTAGATAGCTTCATCATTGACTAAGTTGACTCGAAAAGATCAGCCGTTCATTTAGGATGACAAGTACAAGATTGCATTTCAAAAGTTGAAGGAGAAACTAACTACAGCACCAGTATTGATTATTCCTAATCCATGATTGCCATATGAAGTATATATAGATACATCTCTAAAGGGTATGGGATATGTGTTGATGCAAGATGAATGAGTAGTGGCTTATGCCTCTAGACAGCTTAGGCCGTATGAAGAGAATTACTCGACCCATGACTTAGAGCTTGCTGCAGTTGTGTTTGCACTAAAGATTTGGTGGCATTATTTGTATAGAGCAGTGTTCAGTGTTTTCAGTGACCATAAGAGCCTGGAATATTTAGTAGATTATAAGGAACTTAATATGAGGTAGAGAAGGTGGATGGAGTTCTTGAAGGACTATAGCTTCGAATTTAAATACCATCTGGGGAAAGCAAATGTGGTTACAGATGTCTTAAGTCGAAAGTCATTGCATGTCGCTTGTCTAATGGTGCAAGAGCACAAATTGCTAGAATCCTATTTGGATATTCAGCATGACTCACTGAAATTTACTTTTTGTTGCCTACATGCCATAGAAATTACTAATGAGTTTTGGAGAGAGTTAAGGACAGCATAGCTTGAGGATGAGTATCTATTGCAAATTCAGGAAGATGTAGAGGAAAGGCAAACCACAGACTTTAGTTTCAGTGATGATGGATATATTGTGTATCGAGATCAGGTTTGTGTACCAGATGAGGGTGATCTGAGAAAGAAAATTCAGAATAAGGCGCATAAGAGTAGATATACAATTTACCCTAGAGCAACTAAGATGTACCAGGATATGAAGTGGTATTGGTCGTGGCCTAGAATGAAAAGAGATGTCACAGATTTTGTATCTCGGTGTCTAATTTGTCAAAAAGTTAAAATCGAGCATCAGAGACTAGTAGGAACTTTACAACCATTAGAGATACAGAAGTGGAAGTGGGATAGTATATATATAGATTTTATTTTGGGATTACCAAGAACCCAATCCAGTCATAATTCTATCTGGGTGATTGTAGATAGATCAATAAAGTCAACCCATTTCTTAGTAGTATGAATAAGTGATTCGTTAGAGAAGTTAGTAAAGATATACATTTGAGAAGTTGTGAGATTTCATAGGGTGCCAAAGGACATTATCTCTGATTGTGATTCGAGGTTCACTTCGAACTTCTGGAAGCTGTTGTAGAGAGTAATGGGTACTGAATTAAGATTCAGCACAACATATCATCCACAGACTGATAGATAGACAAAAAGGACTATATAGACTCTAGAGGACATGTTGAGAGCTTGTGCCTCGGAACTGAGAGGCAACTGGGATAGCCATTTTCTTTTGGCTGAGTTTGCCTACAATAATAGTTTCCACTCTAGTATAGGTAGGCTCCCTATGAGGCACTATATAGAAGGAAATGTCAATCTCCTTTCTGTTGGGTTGAACTAAGTGAATGAAGCATTATGGGTTCGGATATTGTGGATCAAATGATATGAAAGATTCAAATGATAAAGAAGAAACTTCTAACAGCTCAAAGTAGGCAGAAGAGTTATGCAGATAGACGGCGATGGCTGTTGGAGTTTATGGTTAGTGACCATGTTTTTCTAAGAGTTTCACCCGTGATGGGATTTGAGAAGTCAATCAGAGGAAAGAAATTATCTCCTTGATTCATGGCTCCATTCGAGATCCTCAGGAAAGTTGAGCTAGTTGCCTACCAAATTGCCTTGCCACCATAATTATCTGGGATTCATGATGTTTTTCATGTTTCTCAATTGAAGAAATATCAACTGATCTATCTCATGTGATTGAACCCAAAGAGGTAGAGTTGCAAGAGAATATGACTTATCGAGTAGAGCCAGAATGAATAGTCGATGTTAAAGATAAGCAAATGCGGAACAAGACTATTTGACTGGTTAAGGTGGTATGGAAAGGAATGGCCCCTGGTGATACTACCTGGGAGACAGAGGATAAAATGAAGCATCAATATCCTTATCTGTTTCCCTAGGTATGTGTTGTGGTTGTTATTGAATTTTGAGGGCAAAATTCCTTTAAAACTTCAAATCCAGAAAAAATTGACTAATTAAGGAATAAATTAGTTAAAAATATGATTAATTAATTCAAATATGTTTTTAGATTACTAATTAGATTTTTGGGTCATATTTAGCTTTAAATTAAGTTAGGATGGAAGTCAGATCAAGTTGGGTGGCATTAGGGGGAGAAAAATCAACTTGTTGCTTGCTGTGTCATGAGCCGCAGCTTGTGTAGCATGTGCTGCAGCACATGGCACAGCAGGCAACTTAATTTTTGAAAATCATCAAAAAATGACAGTTTTTGTGGTAGAAAACCTAAAACATGAAGGGGCAAGTTTTGGGCACTGCTAGGGCATCAAATTGGGAGGATTTTAAAGATAATTTGAGCCTTCAAACTCTTCAGTAAGTTTCCTACCATTCTCCTCTACCTTTTCATTTCATTTTTTCATGGGATTTGGAAGAAAGAGAATTTACTCTAATTGGATTAAGCCATGTGTCTATGTTTTGAAGGTTTCTATTGACTCTAAAATTTGATTGAGGTCTATTAATCTTAGATATATGGTAATATAAAGCTACTTTATTGTTTGGTGAAAGTTGGATCAAGCCCTAACTTGATCATGGGGTTTTAAAGTGTGATAAGTTGAGATATTAAGTCTTATGATGTGATAGAGTTAAAGGGAGGCTTGAAGGGATTGTGTGAACAAATTGTAATCTTGACACGCCTATTTATGAGAATATGAGTGAGAAGTGGGAGAATTGGGAGGTTATTATTTGCTAATAGTGCTTGTGTTAATCGAAAATTAACATATAGTACTTGTTGTTGTAGATTATGGTGTAGGAAGATTTACCTTGACACAAAAAGAGATTTAGTACCATGGATAACTTTTTTAGTAGCAAAAGGATTAAAGTAACTAGATAATTTTCATTATTTATTACCTTGAATAGGTTATTCTCAAGTTGCTTTTCTATAATTTATTGTGTATATATGTATAAATTTTATAAAAGTTAACTATTTTAAAAAATGAGTTGAGTATTGGTTTGTGAAATTCTATATTTTTGAAGTAAATGGTAAGATTTGTTATATTTATTTGAAAAGTTATTTATGCATGGTCAAGTGGAGATATGTAGTGAAATGTGGTAATTATATGGTGGAAGGTCACCCTAGTGGAGTTAGTGAAGATTATGTCCATATGGCATTGTTGGCACCTCAGGACGTTAGGTGCAACACTTACTTCATTAATGCCTAAAAATGGGTGCGGTGTGGAGACTTATTCTCCTTAGTGCCCAAAAGGGTGCAGAGTTGGAGACTATGCTCCTTAGCATCCGTAGGATGTGGTATTGGAGTAATGACCCCCCAAATTACTTATAATAGAGGGAACAAGTAGTCCAGAAGTGGTTTAGGACACCTTGACTGGGTAGTCCTATCATGGATGGTGAGCTTGGGGACCATACATGTGGTTTGGTTTTGTGAAATAGCTTGCCAGTTTGGTCGGGAGTATTGGAGGACTGGATGGTTAGGGATCATACATGTAACTTGTGGTGATCTTATATGGTGTGTTTATTTTACTTGATTTAAGGCTTGTTTATAACTTGACATGTTAATCAATAATGTAGATTATCTTAGTTACTGAGATTTTTATCATTTTACAGGTTCCACCAGTGAGACTGAGCATTGTAAAGCCCAATTTTGATTTAAGTCATGTACATAAACTTATATGGATGAAATTATATTTTTACAACTAGGAATGCATATTATTTTGATTGGTTGCACTTATTTCACGCTATGTTATTTTGTATTTTAGCCCAATAGTGTATGTAATGTGAATATGTGGCAATTTTTATGGTGATGGGCTAAAATACTAATATAAGTGTAAGGAATGTTTTATCTATGTGGTGACAATGTATTTGTAATGTATTATGTGGCAATAGACGTACTTCTATTTATCGACAATATCTTCCAATTCGTCCAAGCAGGATCCGAAGTATCCGCCTTATTGGGTCGAATGCCTTCCGCTGTGGGTTATCAACCCACCCTTAGTACCGAAATGGGTTCTTTACAAGAAAGAATTACTTCTACCAAAGAAGGGTCCATAACTTATATTCAAGTAGTTTATGTACCTGCAGACGATTTGACCGATCCTGCTCCTGCCACGACATTTGCCCATTTAGATGCTACTACCGTACTATTAAGAGGATTGGCTGCCAAAGGTATCTATCCAGCAGTAGATCCTTTAGATTCAACGTCAACTATGCTACAACCTCGGATTGTTGGCGAAGAACACTATGAAACTGCGCAAAGAGTTAAACAAACTTTACAACGTTACAAATTTATGGACCCTTTTTGTGCAAGCCATGGCACATAGTACAGTGAGAAAACTTACCTTTTTGTGGCCACATGCCGCGGCGCATGGACCACGAGCCATAGCGGATGGATTAAAACACTCAAAAATAACATTTTTGGCCTGTTTTGAAGTGTTTTGCTTCCTAAAAATTTCCATGCTTCCAATACCTTTATAAATCATTAAGTTTGAGGTCAAACTATAAATTTGAAAGGTTTTTATGGGATCCCCAGATATTTCACAATTATTTTTGAAAGATTATTAATTTTATCCCTTATATTTATAATGTGAGCTTAGGAGCAATCCTTGCTTCCAATTATGATTATTTGTTGTGATTGTGTGGTGAATTTTGGTAATGTCAAGGTGGACATTACTTATACCATACACTGGCTCTTCCTCTAAATCCATGAAGGTCTATTTAGAGTTATATCACCCTCAACTGGTGGTGGGCTAGTTCGGATTGAGCTAGTGCATTCCCCAAGGATTGTCCCCTTAAGTTAGTATAGAGCTATTGGATTGGGAGGTTATCGATCAAATAGCCATTCCATACACTACCCAAAACCAGTGCAAGGTGAAACTGGTAGATAGAGATGCTTGCCTTTCTTTCAACAAATGGTGGCCCCAGCACTTTAGGCATATGATAAAGAGTCATACCAATAAGTGCTATTCTTTATATTCACGCTTTTAGCCATTTGATATAATTTGACCTGTTTTAGAATCTTTATAGGCTATGCTTGGACATAATCACATGTGTTAGTGAACTTTTAGAGCGGGAATATCGATGCTCCCACTACTTTGAAAACCCAGACACCCCCTTTGTTGGGATCTGTAGTTAGAGAGATTGAGAGGGATGACGCAATCTCTCATGTCTCAGTCCCAAAGAAGCTCGAATCTAAGAAGAGTCACCCTTAAGCCACTTGTGTAACATCCTAAATTTCTTAATCCCATGATTAGTAGTTAATCAAGGTAAAGTGGTAAATTGTATGGGATTAGAGATTTAGACGATTACTTGATGATTTGACTTATTGGTGTGTTGTATGAATAGATACGAGTAGATGGAGTGTGTTTCAGGTTGAAGCAAGTGTGCGTGGTGTGAATAAATCACACTGTGCCACACGCCGGGCTTATGTTGCATGTGCTACGGTGCATTGACCAGAAATTGCCTTCATAAGTCGTGAAATTTTAGAAATTTTAGAATAGGAAATTTTGAAACACACGAGAGGACTAGAGGAGAAGGGCTGAGGAGCTAGAACAAGGTTTTTTCAAGTTATTAGAAGGTTATTTGAATCGATAACTTGTCATGTAAGTTACATATAACTTTATGTTCAATTCTACACAAATTTCTCTGAAAATGAGTTATAGGGAAATTGAATCAGTGAAATTTGAGGAGTTTGATTCTTGCCTAATAGTAATAAAAATGTTCTCGAAAGTTAAATTAGAGCTTTATGATTGATTTAAAGCTGAACTATAGAGCTTCGAACCGGTAGGCTTAATCTGACCTTAGAGAGATAGAGAGTTTTAGGGCAAAAAATTTGATTTTTGTGAAATAAGACTTGTTAAGGTAATGTAAAGTAGTAATTGGGTAGTAATGGACCTAAAATGGATAAATGGAAAAGAGTTTATGGATAAATATAACCCTAAGTAGTAAAAATGAGTTTTTAATAAAAATGGACCAAATGGAGCAAATGAATAAAATGTGCCAAATATGTTCAGATTGTCATATTGGACAGGTAAATAGAGAAAGGAAGCTTGAGATAAGCTTGTGAGGTTGTTAAAATCTACGGGTAACCTTTCTAGTGATAGAAGGGTTGAGATAATCGAATAACTTTCTTTTTTTGATTGTTCATTGTAACTATATGTTAGTATGTTATATAGTGCATGAAATGGTTTTAAACTAAGCATGTTTTATATAATTGTGTGATTGTTGTGTGAAATGGCTTTTGGTTGAAGTAAAGCATTAAAATATGTGATTTTAAATGAAATGTATTATATATATATATGCCATGTTTGAGAAATGAGTAAAATGATAAATGGGAACCTTAAATGGTTTGGAAGGCATGATCATAGGGATAAGAGTTTACCTGAGTAGAGGAGATGATAAAGACCATATGACAAGGTTTCCTTAGTACTCGATAGGGTACGGTGTTGGAAACAATTCTCCTTAGTGCCTTGTAAGGTGTGGTATTGGAAAAGATCTCCTTAATACCTATTAAGGTGCGGTGTTAGAGATAAGAGACTCCTTACTATCTTTGTGATAAGGTGTTAGAGTCAACAATGCCCCATTGTGTGTATTAGGAAAAACTATAGTCCGTATGTACGTTAGGACATCTTTAGCCAGATGATTTTACCATTGTAAGTGAGCTTAAGGCCAATGAGAGTATACATTGGTATAAGGTGAGCCTATGATTTCATGTCAGGTTGATTTAAAGGTTTGATCGGTAGTGATCATGCTATATCATGCTATATGATGATATGATATGATATGAGATGACATAGAATTCTATGTGTTATGTGAAAAGAAATGAAAATGAGATATGTGATATAATATTATTTTAATGAGATTTGAATGATATAATATGCTTTACTTCTACATTGTTGTATGTGATAGTCAATAGGAATAAGTTATTCTATTTATGAGATTTTTATCTCACCCTCATGGTTACATGTTTACAGGTTCGAGAAGCGATCAAGATAAGGAAAGAGAGTTTGACTGGCTTGAGTTGTTAGAAGCCTTATAGACTTAGAGTTTGTGTAATAAATTGGCTAAGTTGTGTACTTATGTGTAAATGAGTTGCCATAGGATTGCATGTATAATTTAAGTGATGAATTTATGGAATCTTAGCCCGATTATATGTTTTTGTGATAAAATAACTCAAGGGGCTATGATTGAGTATACTTGTGTTGAAATGGTTGTTTATGTAGGTGAATCTTAAGCTTAAGTGAGAAATTATAATGAAATGAATAATTTGAGGCTAATATTGTGTTGTGAATATTGTTGATATATGTGTTTATGATGAGAACAAGGCCAAGTGGCCTATGTTGTACAAAGAAATGGCAAAGTGTGTGTAAAATTGTGAAATGTGAAAATTGGCCGTAGAAGATTACATTTCATTATATATGTATGGTTGTGATAAATTGTGGTTAATCAAGTGTATTAGGTTCTATTGGACTTGATTCAAGGCCTTGTGTGGTTTAATGAGAGAAAGGGATCGATTTGAGCGCTTGGGTGTGTAAAATTTTTTTTAAAAAGTGATTTTTTATACTCGAGTGTCCAAATTTTGATTAGATTATTAGATCATGTCCAAACCTATCTTATTAGTTAGATTACGAGCTAAGCTTCATGTAGGCACTTGAATCATTCTGATCGAATATTGTATGTGAAAATAGCGCACACCAGAAGTTCATCATTTTTGCTATCAAAATGATAGCATAAATTCAGATAGGCACGCTGTGGCACATGGTGTCACATGCTGCGAGAACAGGTTGAGCGTGTGGCTCTATGCCATATGCTGCGGTGCACAGATCAAATCCCAACTCATTTTTGTGAAGAAAGTGCATGTAATTGAGATAGGAATGTTGGTAAGTTATATCTACTATGTAATAGAGTAATGTGCAAATTATTTCCATTGTGTTTTTCTCTAATGAATTATGATTTTGTGAAATGAGTTTTGGGCCCAAGCTTTTCAAATAAAACAATTATTTACTAATTGTTATGAGTAATGTGGTAACACTATAATCTTCTCTTATGTTGATTGAATATAAGAAGAGGTTATAACTCGGATAAAGGAGAGGGACTTGATAAGTGGAAGCGAGTTCTATCTCCTTTACTTGATTCCAAGAGGAGGAAAAAGACAACACCCCCTCTTCTTGATCAACCTTCCTCTATGCCTCCTCTAGTTGAACCTACTCCCCAAAAGGGAAAATGCATGCAGAAGTACCAAAGTACCATGATCCTGTCGACTGACACTGATAATGGTGGGATGAGTCCCCTTCACTGTGGAGGCTTAGAGGCTCAGACTCCATATCCTCAAGTGGTTACTTCTATTATCGTTTTAGAGACAACACTGGATCCTTAGGTGGTCACATCTTCTATTATTCTTGTGGTAACTTTGGATTCTTAGGGGTTGCCTCTGCTACAATTTCTGAGGCAGTCCCTGAAGACCCTTTAGAGATTGCTTATGAGGTGGCCCATGAGGTAGTGGAAGGCATAGAAAACCCTGTAGTTGTTGTTGAGGTTTGGGAAGCCATGCTTGCTGTAACCTCAGGTGGTACTAGTGACCTAAAAGGTCTCGAGGCTACTATTAACCAGGAGGGTGTTTCCACTGCAGCCCCAGATGGTGACTCGGGGCTAAGGGCTAATGAGGTTCAAGAGGTTGCCTCTACCAAGGCCCTTGAGGTGGTTCCCTTATCAACTCAGTAGGAGGTATCGAGACCGAGGGCTTTAAAGACCCTTAAAGGAACCTCAACTAACGACTATCACTGGTCTTGCAACTATTAGCACTCTAATTTTAGAGAACGTGATAGTCGATTTGGCCTCCACTCAGGGTGCTTCAGTGCGGGGCCAGTCTGAACCTACTACTCCTACGGGCCGTGTAGAGAAGGCCTTGTGGTCAACTGTGCAGTTTTCTTGCACCCTCCATTCCACAAGCAAAGACAAAGCACTCGTGGACCCGAGTTAGGTACTAATATGTTATGCTTTTTTCCTCATCTTTTTTTCTTCTTATTTTACTATTACTAACTTATTTTTACTCTCTTTAGCTTGCCTTAACTAGGGTGGTTTGATAACTCATTTATTACACACTTTTCCTTATTATTATTGACTGAAAATCATGTTATATTTACCCAAATTGCACACTTATTGCATTAATTGTGAGAAATCACCTAAGTGTAGGATACTATGCATTAGGGGCATTTTGGTCATAAAATTAGACTTTTGAGAAAATGTTTGAGAAAATTAGTCAAGATGTATTTTTAGTCTAGAAGAATAATGGTTTAATTATATTTTTAAAACTCATTTTATATTGAGAGCAATTAATTTCACAAGTAGACTGTTTTGGAAAGTCAAAGTTTCGGGTTGACTTGTTTTCTTGCACTTGGGCTAGGTCATTTTTGTGCATGTTTTGGTTTATAATTTTTAGGCTATATAGCATGCCCCTAACCTCTTTTATAATGTCAAAATTTATTTTTATTATTTAATTTGCATTGTTCCACATATTCAAGACTTAATTTTAATTGGAAATGTAATTATTATTCATATGCTTTGAATTTTGATTTTGTGTGTCACATTTATTTGTGTAGGGTTGCACACTATGTATTTGGCACATAAGGACTATTGGATTGGAATAATAGATGAGTCAAGAGGTAAAACACTTGATTTTTGGGGTGAAAGTACAAGTCTTGCATGATCTTACACACATTGTACCACACTTTGAATCTACTCACTCTCTCTCTTAATTTCCCATTACTTTTAGCTTTATTTAATTCAATTTTCAGACTATTTCATATGAATTTTCATTCATTTTACCATGGTAAATAATAAAGTTACCCTAGCTCATTTTTCACCCCATTTTCTTAACATTAGATTTGGGCTCGTTCACCTTAGACTTGAATCAAATTACCCTAATTTTATTTTCAGCATTTATTTTTTTCATTCACTCTTATTTTTCAGCTTCCACCCTTCTCCATTCTCTCTCCATTGTTCTTCATGTTCTTTATCTCTATCTCATCTTCTCTCCTCCATATCTCATGATCTAACTATTAAAATCCTAATCCAACTCCATCATTCTTCTTCCACCTCACTCTTCAATCCTAAGTTTCATTTTCTTGGTTTGGCTTCAAAATCCTCAAGGTATTCATGAGTATGGTTCAGCCATGGTGGAAGGATTGTGCTTAAATGGGTTCCAAGATGACTAGAGGCTAAATCTATAAGGAGTGCTAGGAGGGAAGGATGCTAAAGGAGTCTTGAAGTGCCTCAAGGAAGGTTAAGAGTTATGGCCACTCTCTATTAAACCTAAGTTGATGTAATTTTGTTCTTAAAATTAGGAGCATTGTTATATCTTGTTTTTATTGACCAAAATTGGTATTTAACTTGTTGGTTTAGTATTTTTCCACTTGATTCCCCTTTGTGTAGTTGCTAAAATTTTCTCCAATATATTGTAATTTATAAAAATATATGGTTTATATGTATTGAATATGCCTTACATTGGCTATGCATAAATATGTTTGGTTGGTGTTTGATAAAATGCCTTGTATGTAAAATTATGCATTAGATTTACCATAAGCTAAGCTGCACATAAAGGGAACTTAAGGAGAATTTTGATCACTTCGCACTTAACTAAGGAATTGATTAGGGACTTGTACAAAATTGTGCAAGAACTTAGTTAATTTAATTGGTTAGGAAGGCATACTTATACAAAATTGTGTAAGGGGTTTAATTTGATCAAGAGAGTAGAAATTAACTTAAGCCTAATTTAAAAGAGTAGACAAGGGATCTAGCATCCCACAACTCTTAGGACTTCGCTTTAGAAAGGGTTAAAACACTCCTATTTTCATTTCACTAGTTAATTAGGTTTTTAATTAAATCTGTCTACTTAGTTTAATTAGTTGAAATCAATCAACTCTTGGTTAGTTTAGCTTACTGGTTTAGCCTTAATTAACCTCAGTTAGCTTCCTTAATAAAGAATGGTCTAGGTTACCACTAATACTATATTAGTGTTAACATAACTATTTTGGAGTGTAAGTGACATATACTCACAATCCCCACTAATACCCTTTTGGCCTGCATCCATGTTCCTGAAATAGACGTGGTGTTGGATGCCCAGAGGGTCATTCAATTTCAACTTAGTTGGAATACTCTTCTGCTTCTTGAGCAGAATTAGGAGGAGATGATTCAGGCCATTGATGTTTTGGAGAAAGTAGTTCCTATGCCTAAGCTAGAGTTCCTCCACACCCAAGTCCCGAAATGCTATGACATCATCAATCGCTATTGTATGGAGCTCTTACTCTTTTCAAGCTATCTAACAAATAGCTAGTTTATTAAGGATGAGTATCTTGATACCAAGGCCTAAGCTACTACTACCAATGATCGAGTCCAGTAAGTTGCTCCTCGCGTGGACCATCTCCATTCACTACAGGCTAAGATGGCTAACTTGAGGCATCAATTGGCAGCTGTCGAAGAGGAGCTAGTAAGGGCTAAAGAGGTTAATGCGTAGTCCAAGTTGGAGTTAGCCAATTAAGCATTGGGTGATACATAAGCTATCTTAAAAGAGAAGTTTCATTCAATGTTAGAATTCAAGATGGCCTTAGGTCGACATCAATCACTATCTACTGAGCTGGACACAACTTTGGCTATGCCGGATGTCCTTTATTCTTTTATTATTTTATTTATATTACTTTCCCCTTATATCATATTTTTTGTGAATAAAAGGACAACATTCTTTTTCTCTTACTGTTTGTTTTGTTTCATCCTGAGGCTATTCTAGGCCTCAGGTCTTTTTACTTCTTTGTGTTTCGAACCTTGGTAGTTTGTTATTATGACGGCCAATATTTCTTTAAGCATTTTTTTATTTATAGCCTGTCTGTGCGGAGTCCCATTGAGGCTAGATAATCAATACGCATTCCCTTTAAGTACTTTGCTAGCTTTAAATGGTCCTTCCCAATTAGGCAAAATTTACCAAGCATTCGGTCCTTAGAACTAAGTCACAGCACAAGTTTCCATATGAGCTCACCTATCTAAAATTGTTTCTCTTTTATTCTTTGTTAGATCACATGGATTTCGACCAATCTACTCCTTTCCCTAGGCGAACTCCCGCCAATAATCATGCTATGCACATTTCACACATAATATGCATTTCAACATTCATTACTCAACACATGAACTCACATAACACGTATGCTTCACATTTTAACACATAATTCATCATAATTCTCCACCTATAGTAATAAATCACAATTAATTTCATAAAACATTAAGGGTGATAGAATCAAGGTTTTTCTTTCTCGAAACCATTTCATACTCAAGCATTTGCTATATGCATCATCAAATTAACTCACAAATCACATTTTACAACATAATTAACATTTAACTATAGAAATTAAGTTTTCCTCGATTACCTTAAAGCTTTGAGAGGTCAAAGGTTTATCCCTCACTATATCAACTTTCAAAGCTTCAACAAGCTTGAAAGGTGCCAAGACGAACCTCTCTACAACCAAATCACAAGGATATTATCATCATCTAGCTCTTCAAACTCTATCAATATAAAACTCCTCATACACTATTTTACCAACTCATAACTACTACCCATTTATACCCAATGGGCTCATTAGATTTTATTAATTCACATTATCATTAACAACACCTCAAACCATCATTAATTCACATTAACCTCTCCCAACTACCTTAAAAATACTAATTTTTGGATATTAAATGTTCATATGGACCAACCACTTCTAATATCATTAATGTGGTGTTCCAATACATTAAATCACTCCCATTAATCTCATTTTAACCAATGGAATCAGACTCATACTCTTATGGACTGAAAATTCATCTCCCAACTTAAACCCTATTATAAATAATCATAAATGAGGGAGAGAAAGGAAGAAGAAGGCAACATGATCTTACCTTGGGTGTTTAGGAGCTCCAATCTATCAATAATGGGGCCAAATATCGTGGCCTAGCAGAGCCAAAACTAAGCTCTTCATTTTCCTTCTCTTTCTCTCTTCTATTTTCATGTAGCTCATGATCTGATTTATTAGATTTTTGGCCGTGCGCCACGGCGCACGATACCCTCCGTCACAATACATGGCATAAAGGAGCCCATTACATTTAAATTGTGTCCGTGTGCTGTAGCGACCCAACCATGTGCTGTTGTGTGTGGCACAAAACACAACTCTTCACTTATTCATCCTCTTTCCTTGCTCAGGTGGCCCACCATCAATCCATACCCACTTCTAGGGCTGAAATCACAATAATTATGTCAAGTTAAGCCCCTCTAGTCACACACCTCATTAACTCACTAACTACCTTAATTAAGTTAATAAATCAGGATTAAAATTTTTCATTGTTACAACTCTCCCCTCCTTTTAAGAATTTTGTCCCCAAAATTTAGTAAATCATATAAATTTTACCTTACTGAAAAAGATGGGGATACTTTTGCCTCATTTTCTCCTCCATTTCCTAAGTGGCATCACTGGGAGTCATTCCTTTCCATATCACTTTCACTAAACAGATAGTCTTGTTTCTTAGCTGCTTATCTTTCACATCAACTATCCTTTCCATCTCAGTTCGGTAAGTCAAATTCTCCCGTAGCTCTACTTCTTCTAGTTCAATAATGTGAGACAGATTGGGTTAGTACTTCTTGAGTTGTGAGACATGAAACACATCATGTACACCTGATAAATGTATAGGTAATGCAATTCAATATGCCAAAGGCCCAATCCTCTCTAGAATCTCAAATAGACTAATATATTTGGGAGTCAACTTCTTGGCTCGAATAAACCTCCCAATACCAGTCATTGGCAATGCCTTCAAGAACACATGGTCTTTGACCATAAATTCTAGCGGTCTCCTCCTCTTATTCGCATAACTCTTCTACCGACTGTAGGTAGTCAATAACTTCTATCTAATTACCTCTATCTTCTTTGTGGTTTAATCCACTAAATTCAGACCCAAAATACTTCTCTCACTTAACGCAGTCTAGCAAAGAGGCGATCAATATTTTCATCCATACAAAGCTTCATACATAGCCATATGAATACTTGTATGAAAGCTATTGTTATAAGCAAACTCTGCAAGTGGTAAGTGTTTATCCCAACTTCTATTAAACTCAATAGCACATGCTCGCAACATATCTTCAAGAGTTTGAATCATTCTCTCAGTTTGTCCATCGATCTATGGGTGATAGGCCATACTAAACTTCAATTTAGTACCCAAAGCCTAGTGTAAAGCTCTTTAGAAGTTTGATGTGAACCTTGGATCGCGATTTAACACAATCTTTTTCAGTACCCTATACAACCGTACTATCTCTTGGACATAAACCTTAGCAAATCTCTCTAAGGTATAATATGCTCTAATAGCTAAGAAATGAGCTAATTTAGTCAGTCTATCCACAATTACCCATATAGCATCATGACTCACCTGAGTACGAGGCAATCCCATTATAAAACCTATAAACACACTATCCTATTTCCATATTGGGATTTCTAAGGGTTGTAATAGCCTAGGTGGCCTTTGGTGTTCTATCTTGACTTTCTGACATACTAAACACCTAGAAATAAACTCAGTCATATCTCGCTTCATTCCGTGCCACCACCACCACTTCTTCATATCTTGGTACATCTTAGTAGCACCAGGGTGTGTTAGCTTACTCTTGTGAGCTTCTGATAGTGTAGTCTCTCTAATCTCCTTATCATCAGACTAGTTCCCGATTCTAATGGTCACTGTCAATACCACATGAATTTTGACTAATCTATTCATCTCCCTAGGCGAACTCCCACCAATGATCATGCTATGTACATTTCATACATAATATGCATTTCAACATTCATTACTCAACACATGAACTCACATAACACGTATGCTTTACATTTTAACACATAATTCATCACAATTCCCTACCCATAGTTTCATAAAACATTAAGGGTGGTAGAATCAAGGTTTTTCTTTCTCAAAACCATTTCATACTCAAGCATTTGCTATATGCATCATCAAATTAACTCACAAATCACATTTTACAACACAATTAACATTTAACTATAGAAATTAAGTTTCCCTTGATTACCTTAAAGCTTTAAGAGGTCAAAGGTTTACCCCTCACTATATCAACTTCCAAAACTTCAACAAGCTTGAAAGGTGCCAAGACGAACCTCTCTACAACCAAATCACAAGGATATCATCATCATCTAGCTCTTCAAGCTCTATCAATATAAAACTCCTCATACACTGTTTTACTAACTCATAACCACTACACATTCATACCCAATGCGCTCATTAGATTCCATTAATGCACATTATCATTAATAACACCTCAAACCATCATTAATGCACATTAACTTCTCCCAATTACCTCATAAATACCAATTTTTGGATATTAAATGCTCCTATAGACCAACCACTTCCAAAATGATCAATATGGTGTTCCAATACATTAAATCACTCCTATTAATCTCATTTTAACCAATGGAATCAGACCCATACTCTTGTAGACTGAAAATCCATCTCCCAACTTAAACCCTACCATAAATAATCATAAATGAGGGAGAGAAAGGAAGAAGGAGGCAGCATGATCTTAGCTAAGGTATTTGGGAGCTCTAATATATCAACAATGGGGCTAAATATCGTGGCCTAGCAGAGCTAAAAGCAAGCTCTTCATTTTCCTCCTCTTTCTCTCTTCTATTTTCACGTAGCTCACGAGCTGATTTATCAAATTTTTAACCGTGCATCACAGCACATGATACCCTCTACAGTGGCGCATGGCATATAGGAGCCCGTTACATTTAAATTGTGTTCGTGCTCTATGACAGACCAACCACACTCCGCGGCATGTGGCACAGAACATAACTTTTCACTTATTCATCCTCTTTCCTTGCCCGGGTGGCCCATCATTGATCCGGACCCATTTCTAGGGCTGAAATCACAACAATTATGCTAAGTTAAGCCCCTCTAGCCACACACCTCATTAACTCACTAACTACCCTAATTAAGTTAATAAATCAGGGTTAAAATTTTTTAGATGTTACAAATAAAATGCCTAAGATAATTGACTTGGCTTAAAAACCTTTGAAGCTCTTTCTTTTTGCTTGGAACCTTTGCTTGCAAAACAGCTCATGCTTTATTTTAGTATACTTCAATCCCCTTTTTGTAGACTAGGAAGCCAAGGAAATTAGCTGCAGTTACACCAAATGCACACTTAAGAGGATTTAATTTGAGGCCTACTTCCCTCATTCTGAGGAAGCTTGTCCTCAAATGCTCGATATGATCGTGTTCTTTTTTTAATTTGATTATTATATCATCTATGTATACCTCTAGATGTTTTCCTATCATATTGCAAAAGATGGCATTCATAGCCCACTGATAAGCGGCCCCGATATTTTTCAAACTGAATGGCATAACTACCCATTTGAATATCCCGATAGAGCCTAAGCACCTAAAAGCAGTTTTGTGAATGTCCTCTTTTGCAATAAATATTTGATTGTATCCTGAGAAACAATCTATAAATGATAATAATGCATTCCCAGCCCCAACATCTATCAACCTGTCTATAATTGGCATTGCATACACTTCTTTAGGCGTGGTCGAGTTTAGGTTCTAAAAATCTACACAAATTCATGGATTTTCATTTTTCTTAATTACTGGGACTATATTTAAGAGCCACTGAGCATACTTGTAGGGCTATATAAATCTGGCCTGTAGGAGGCATTTGATCTCCTCCTTTACTTGTAGCTCTACTTCAATTGATATTCTCCTGGTGGGCTATTGATACGGTTTGTAGTTCAGCTTTATAGGAAGCTTGTGTTCAATCAATTGTCTCACCAACCCTAGCATTTTATAATAATTCCTCATGAATCAATCCTTGAATTCTTATAGCACTTGCTTGAAGGCATTCTTTTGTTCTTTGTCTAATAGTAGCTAATGAAGGTGATCCTCAGTTCCTCTGAAGACTTGAGGTTTACTTCTTCTAATAGACCCTATACCTCTGGGGCTATGTCTTTAAACTTTAGAGGTGTAAGGTCGAGCTCATGTAGTTGCATTACTTTCTCGGTTTTATCTTCATATATGACCTCGGTCCCAAAAGTCTCAAGTTTGTAGTCTTTTAATCTTTCTTGTATGTTGTGTAACCATAATTTTTGGATGCTTATGGCTTCTATAGCCTTTCTGTGGTCTGACTTAATCATCTATTAGTTCTATGATGGGTTTACACCTTTATGATGTTAGAGGCATAATAGCACACATAGTTGTTTTGCACGGAAGGGCTCTATTAAGATCCTCTTATGCCCTTCAAAATGTGAATGGGCCCACATCAACATCATAATACCTTGTATGCATGAAGTCAGTGATCCTCGTGAACAGTTTGTCTTCAGTCTAAACCACTTCTACCTCTTCCCCTTTCCACATGAGAAGCATTTAGTATAGCAAGGAAGGGATGCACTCATTGGAATGAATCTAGTCTTGACCTCACAGTGCCTGGTACTATGCTATTGTACTGATCATAAAAAAGGTCATCAGAAAGGATTTGGTCTTGACATCTACCTATAACGGTAATATACCAAGGACTTCAGAAGCAATTTTGGTGAATCCTACTACAAATACCTTGGTTTGCATCAGGTCTCATTCATCTCCCCCATCTTGAGTGTTATACAGGCTAGCGGCATATTTACCATCGAGCTATTGTCCATTAGTACCTTGATTATTGGCTTCTTATCGAAGTGCACCTTAATGTACAAGGGCTTCAGGTGTTACATCATCTTAACACTTTGCTTCTCCAGGATAGCCCGTTTTAGCTTTCCTTCTATAGCTTGTAAAGTAACCTGGCAAATAGGCTTTATAGCCTTCCCCTTCTGCATCTACATCTTTACTAATTCAAGTTTTTCATCCTCCCTAGGTTCCATCAGGCAATATCGATATGGACTCATGTACATTGCTCTTAGGATGTTTTCCTTAGACCAATCCTGGGTCCTACTAGTGGTAGACTAGAATTGGGATGGGAGTATTAATGAAACCACACAGCAGAGATTAAGAGGTATCTCTCCAATGTGAATGGTCCTATTACACTGATTTTCATTCTTGTTCCCTTCATCCTGATCCTCAGTGGACTTCCTCCTGAACTTGTTAATTTCTTGTATGTCAAGGCCTTCCTACTCCTCAGCGTTCTGCTACTCAAGGCATCTTTGTATAGCTTGCTTTCATTGAAGATGCCATTTTTAAGTTTTTATTAAGGTAGTTAGGAATTTTTTTGTCTCATGACTCTCTACTTCAGAGGCAGCACGTTACCAGGTGGTGTAACAAACCTACTCTAACTTTTAGCAACCTTTAATTTTAAAGGATGCTCTATGGTGCTCTCTGATGATGTTAATGACAAATTGTTGGGGTCTACAACCTAACCCGTCAGTGTCCTTGTGAAAGGTTTACTTGTTCCTGGTAGTGCTGAGTACTTGATGAAGTAGTCAAATTTGCTAGATGGCTCTCTCTCAAATAGTCCCAAACCAGTTTAGACCTATTTTATTCCATCATAAGCAATCCCCCAAGACTAATGTCCCATTTTAAGGGTCGTTTGTTGTTCTACTTTTTTGTCTACTCGTTGTCAATCTCTGAGTTGCCTGTAGTTTCTCCCACACAGTCCCAGACCACCTTAGATATGTCTGACCTTCTCACGTTTTGCCTTTCTAAGCTAATGTCCCATCTTAAAGATCTATTCTTATTTGATTAGCCCATAGGTTCCTCTAGGTTGTCCCACATTGTTCTTAAGCTCTCTTGAGTTATATCTCCTTGGTCCAGACATTCCAAGGCTTCCCATCTCTTCGCCTACCATCATTTCTTTGAGTTTTCCATCTTTGGAGTTTATCTCTACCATGTTTACTGTGGCAAATAGCAGAAATGGATCCACATCCATGACTATGGATTCCTCCTTTAGGAACTTGAGGATCCCTTTATTGATCCAGTCTTATAGCCTCAACAAGACTTAGTATTGTGACTCCATGAGTGATAGCTCTTGTAGTACTCCTTCCCTCTACTCCTCTTTTGAAGGAATCTTGTAGTCAGCAAGCAATGAGATGAAGTTCTCTTTGAGTAGAAAATCAAAGATCTCCTCATCTTTAGTGGTATTGAAGGTGTATTGTACTGTGTTAGGCCTTTTAGGAGTCTCCCTAGCCTTCCTTATCAGGGCCGGGCACGTGTAGTTGCCTGCATTTTTCAGCTTTGCTACTGCTATGTTAAGGTCACCAAAGTATATTCCTACTGTAGTCCATCAGCGATAGTCTTCCTCTTTCAACAATTCCTCATATCCCAAAACCTTGGCTGCAAGCTCATAGAAATCCTAGGATTACATCCCTTGGAACTTCTTCTGAAGCTTTACATCAAGGCCTGCCTGGGCCAACTTGACAAATTCAGTCTTTATAAGCAGCATATGGCACCTGTTCCTTAGCCATTTGAACCTTACCAAATATTAGTCCACTATCTCCCTAGCTTGTTCGATGAGATTACAGAGTTTTACTAAGTTGACCTCTAGCTCTACCTTATAGAACTGTACATAAAACTTCTGATCCATCTCTATCTAGCTAATGATTGAGTTGCGGGGTAGTAAAGTATACCATGTGAAAGTGTTTGGGAACAATCTCAGCTTTAAGTTGGTGAAGTTCTTATAGTTGGCAATCTCCCCACATTGGATTGTAAATCTCTCAATGTGCTCCAGGGTGGACTGTGTTCCATCTCCTAAGAATAGTATGAAGTTAGGGATCTTGTAACCCTAAGGGTATGGGTTACCTCTATCTATATACTTCAGCTACGGCTTTGAAAAAGTGGGACAGCCAATTGGCCTTAGCCCAAGTTCATATATGTCCTAAATAGCATCCCTTAGGGCCTCCATGTTCACCAATCAGTTCAGAGGCTTATTTCAATGCTTTAGGACTATTCACATGCCCCCAAGCCGCTCATGTCAGGTTCCTGTAAATAATACAAGGGATTATTTAAAGGATTAGTGTTAGTAAAAATCTAGGGATTAAGGTAGTCCCTTACAACTGGGCGAACTCAAAGGACAGTGCCTGTATTAATTCTTACTTGTTGTCCTTCATGTGGCCCCAAGTTTGAGCCTACTTCTAGAGGAGTTCTACATGCCATCATGAAAAGCCTATATCATGATTTGCTATTGTTCTTTTTCCTTGCGTTCTTATGTTTCCAAGGATATAGTAAAGGACTTTTGGTTTTCTTCCAACTGTTTATCCATTTAGTCATGAATTCCTCATAACACTACTACTACAGGACCATTGGATATGATTAGTAGGTTTGCCTGTCCACTTCCTGGCTTTGATCTAAGGCTTGTGCTACTGCTACCTGTTGACATCGGCATTATGTGCTCACAATGTTCAGTTTTCTCAGCTTTAGGCATCAATTATTTTGACCTTATAAGTGTAGAGTTCCTTTTTGGTTCATGAGAACCAGTACCTATTTTATCATCAGTCCTTTTATCCTTTCTTGTCCTTGCCACCTTTGTTACATAGATCCTACCAAGCATGCTAAAAATTATTCGTCTGGTGACAATAAATAACCAGGCGTGCCAGAGACATTGAGTCTCAAGTGATAACAAAAGGGTCCTGAGCTCCCTTACCACAGTTTACCTGGATGTAAAAGATACACAAGACTTGGTAAAATAAATGTTTTTGATTATTACTAAAATGTGAAAAAGTTACAAGTCTAAATTGAAGATGAAAACTAAATGATAAACCTAAAAGCTATGAGTGCAGAATGCAAGTCTTTGTTGAGTGTTGACTGTTCTTCTTTTGTGCTTTCGTATTCTATTTATAGTGTTAGAGTGATGGTAGCCTCTCTCTTAAGTCCTAGAATGTTCTACCAAAGAATTAGGGATTCCATGAAACTTATGGCATGGTCTTTACTCATTGTCTTCCATTTTTGGCAATTGACCCATCTCACCGAGATACCTGAGCATGATGATGCTACTCCTACAGATTTCAAGATTACTTGGGATTGTGTCTTTATGAGCCAATAGTCTAATGTTTGCAATTGGCAGGATTTCGGTATGTTCATCCTGTCATGGCTTTCTATTGAGCTCGGGGCTGGTCCCTCTATTCAGATTGTTGATTGGATTTGACTCTTTAGTCACTTGGACCAAATAGCTTTATGACCTACCTAAAGCTTTGGCGAGTGATGTTTGATATTTTAGCCAAGACAAATATCTTTTTCATTAGTTTGTAATTTCCTTTTTCTAATTCCTACTTAGCTTTGAGCACCATTGTCGCCATCCCCCAAATTGCATCTCTCCACCATAACGAAGAAAATGGATCTTCTTCAACCATGAATTTCTTTATTTCTACAATAGTTACAAGATTTCTTCATAACATTCTCTTTGTTTCTATGGCTATATAAGGTATTTTCTTTTCAAATGTTCACCTCTGTTTGCTGTTTTGAAAATAGAGCTAAACAGGGTATCGGGTCTTTTAATTTTTTTTAAAAAATATGCTTATCTCTCTCACTAGTTAGACCAGTCATACTAAACTAGTATAAAACTAGCATTGAAATGATGTATATGAACTAAAGATTGTCACTAAACACCTACGTTTTACTATTCCACCAACTGATCAAATCAATAAGCATGGTCTATGTTTCTTCAAATACCATCTCCATTTCACGTTCTTCAAACACCATTGTCATCTTCTCTATCTTCGTTGCTTTTTTTACTATCTCTCAAGTTTTAATTGGGGCATGTTCAGTGGGTGCAGAATTAAGGGATGAGGAGGGACAATGATGCATATATCAATACTACATACATGGTGTCTAGAAAATTTGAGGGGGGGGGGGGCATCTGCTCACCCTGAAATCAACGTAGGTCCACCACTGATCAAGGGAATATGCAGAGAGCACACCTAAGACTTGGCAGTGAACTTCTCCCTAACTCTACTTCTTAACATTCCTCCAATCTTCTCTGTGTAATTTTGCTATTTTTCCTTCATTTTTCTTTTGGCATTTTGTGATATTCTACTTTCTTTTATTTTTCTCATTTAGCTTACATGCTCTCTATATATCATGTATTTGAAATTAATGGGTTTATTAACGTTCTAAATTGTGTTGCCCTTATTTTGCAGTTTTTACGTTAGTGGTTAAATTCAATGGGCATACGATATTTTATTTTAGTGACTTGTTAAATTAAATTCATTAGTTATGCTATGTATTTTTAGTAGTGATGTTCTATAATTAAGTACTTATATTACGTGCATTTTTCAGTATTTGTGTTATGGATCTGTAGAAGTGATGTTCTTGGGGTCAGTAGTGATTTTCTATTTTTCCAGCACTCATGTATATTTTTTCAATACCCGAGATATGTATTTTCAATAGTGATGCTTTATTTTCTCAATAGTTATGTTATGTATTTTTATTAGTAATGTTTTATTTTTTAATACCTATATCATGTATATTCAGTACTTTAGATAAAGTTTTTTGTACTTTCTTATATTTTTTTTTTTGGAAGAACGACAAAGAGGTTCTAAAGAGACCAATTAATTGAACTTAAATTTTAATTGTCAAACTTCAGGAATTTACAAATTTAGTTTTCAATTTCGTAATTTTATTGTGATGAATTTACAATTTGTGTTCAAAATTTTAACAGAAAAAATAAATTTATTTATTTTTTAATTATATTAAAATTTAAAAAAATAAGTTACAAATTCATCACAATAAAATTATAAAATTAAGAGTCAAATTTTTAAATTCTTGGAGTTTGGTACTTGAGACCTAAATTAAATTAATTGATTCTTTTTGGGACCTCTTTGTTATTCTCTCTTTTTTTATACTATTTGTATATGTAGGTGAGAATAAATGGTGAAAGGGAATTCATCACAAAAGAAAAATAATTGAGTGACTCTGTCCCCTAAACCAAATGTTACTTCATTGTATAAAAATATACAATATCAAGTAAGTTATTTGGTTTTTATAAGTAACTCTTTTAAAAATTACAATTGATGTTAGGAGATATTAATAGTGAATATATAGTTGCTATTAAAAGAAAACTTTGTGCTATGCAAAACTTAGAATATTATAACATGAGGATTTCACAAAGCCAAGTTTTCATGATTTCAAAAGTGATTCTACCATAATTTCCATCCCATGTTAGGCGATTTTAATAGTCATAAATATATTTGATAAAAAACTACTCCCTTTGATCTTATTTATAAGGTATTTTTTAAAAATAATTTTTTATTTAAAATATAAGATACCGTAGAATAATTAAATCACTTTTTTCAAGTTTACCTCTTATTGATTAGCTTGATGATATTTAATGTAATTGTATTATTATTTAAAGTGAAAGATAAGAATGAAAGCACGTCACACTTTTTTTATAATATCAAAAAAAAAATTAACTTTTTTTAGTATGTGCAAAACAGTTGAAAGTATCTTATAATAAGGATCATAGGAAATATGTTCTAAACTTACTTGGTGTTAGGCAATCTAACATAACCTTTTTTTTAAATGGGTTCCGAAGATTTCACAGGTGACCTTACCATGATTTCCAACCCTTATTAGGGAATTTCAATAGCCATACACTTGATAATTTACATGAATTTTGATATAAATATAAATTACATCAACTATATTTCAGAATGTAACAAAAAAACTTAAAAAGAAGCAAGAAAATGTCACAAACAAAAAGAGCCTATAATATGTTACCACAAAAAAAGAGCCCATAATATGTGCGTTTTTTTCCCCTGTGTCGTTGGTTGGCCATTGAATAGACATCAAAGCTTTTGAAATGACTTGATATAGCAGCCGATTATCAACCAATGCATACAAGGCAAAAAGGTAAGAATTACTAAAATTTTTATATTTCCTTAATTTAAAAATATAAAATATTTTTTTAAAGAGTTAGATGTTAAAAAATATAAAATATTTTTAATCTTTTGAGGTGCAGTTATTGTTTTTTTTTTCTTTTTTAAAAGTGCCTTTATTGATGAATGACTTTATATTTATTGTATGGTGTTTAATAATGATAAACATAGAAAGGTAAAGTTAGTTTGAATGTAGATAACTATTTTATTAATGAGTGAGAGTCGATTAAAAATATCTTATATTTTTTAACAGAGGGAGTATATGATAGTGAATATCCAGAAGAGCTTAAAATAAAATATTACTAGTGAACATTTGTAGCATAACTATTGTGAAAAAATAGAACATCATTACTAAAATTTCATATCATAAGTACTAAAAAATAGAACATTTCTATTGAAAATCCATAATATAAGTATTGAAAAAAATATACTAGTATTAAAATGCCCCTGCTGATAATATATGTTCCAAGTACTGAATATATATATATATATATATATATGTATAAGTAGTGAAAATACAAAACATCACTATTGAAAATCCATAATATCAAGCACTGGAAAATGCATATAAGTTTTGAGATATAGAACATAGTATAAATAACATAATATAACTATTGAAATTTAGTTTAACAAACTATTGAAGAAAGCATAACCATAAAATTAAACTATTCATGTCATAAAATGCAAGTATGAGCTGCAAGATCTAGAAAGTAAACAAATCCACTAATTTTAATTTAAATCCATAATCTATACAGATCATGCAAACTAAATGTCAAATAGGTATTTAAGAAAGTGGAACGTCACGAAATTAAAAAAGGCATTAGAAATGAAGGAAACAAGTTGCGAGATTGTAAATATAAATTGAAAACAAATCAACAAGAAGTCAAGAAGTAGAGTTAGAGAGAATTTATGGTTTATAAATCACTTTCAATGGTAGTGGAAAGGTAAGGAATGAAGACAACGATAACGAGACAGAAAATAAAAAGATATAAGGTCCAATCAAATTCAATTAATCTTAGGATGCATTTCAGTCCAATCAAATTCTTTTTAATTACCAATAGGGACCATATTTTTAAATGGTATTTCAATAATTGAAGGTCTATAATTGTAATGAATTATTTCATAAGGCCTGCAATTGTCATTTTTCCAAACTAGAGAGACACAGGTGTATTCGCTATGTTACATCACAGTTTATCAGTACATGCAGCTTCTCAAACGGATTTTCACGTGCGCCTAAATTACAGGCGATGGGTACAATCTGGAAGCGAGGAGCACCTAAAAGTGAAACAAGTTCACAAACAACGAGTACAATTTTTGAATACAAGCGGCAATTTATTTGGGTTTTCTCTTTAGTTGATTTGGACTTGTGAGTGATCTGATTTGAGATCTGTGATCTGATTTGAGATCTTTGAATATCTTTGACCTGGTAAACAAATGTAAGTACAGTGAACCAGAATCTGAAAAGTCGGTGAAGAGGGAGGGGAGGACCACAAGCCCCTTGAGTGTTTTTCGATCTTGAACGCAAGAGAAACACAACATGGGATAGTCACGATACTACCCCAAAAATTTCCATCTAATAATATTATTTCATCAGAGTAATAAAAATTAATAATCTACAATAAATAATTAGTAATCACATGTTCCTATCTCTCGTACTGATTTCTTTTTGTTTCTATTCTATTTTTCACCATTGAGAAGGAAGAAAGTCTTGTTGCCACTCAAGTTATAGGGCCTAACTTTCCATTGCTACAACATTCTGAAATCTATATCACAAGTTTAAGATTCTGATATCCTCTTAACGGACATTGGTGTTACTCTGTTGATGAGTGACAGCATTCCCTGTAAAAGCTCTTCAAATGAGGGGCGTTGCTCTGGATCACTGCTCAGATTCATTTTAGTTTTGGCTTAGAATGAAATCAATACCTTGCAAACATGAAAATGAAAAATATATGTGTAGACGAAGCACCTTTGCCAGCAGTCCTGGATGAGTTTTGATCCGCTCTGGCAGGTCCAGTCTTCGATCAATAAGCCCACGACTCCAACAATCTTCGACACGGAAGCAAATGTCACGCTCACCAAATGTGATAACAAATAAGAACACAAAAATATGCTGGATTTGGATACTAAAGTATTTTACCTCAGTTTCTAAATGACGTTTACATAAACAAACAAATAGCCACTGACATAGAGTACGAATATTGCAGAAGAAATTGACAGGAAAGGAAAATTAAAGAACAACAAAGTAGAAAGAAGAAGGTACAGGGAGACGAAGAAATGAAACACAAAAGGGAAAGGGACCACCAAAATTCTTCTCTCCCCTTCCAGTTTCTGAGACTCAGCCTAAATAACATCACACCACTAAGTCCACTACCAGATAGCCCAATATTTATATCTGGCCCAATAGTTTGTAACTCCCAACCCAGTCCAAATTTCACATAAAGCCTGTTCATTACACATCCTTCCCCATAAAAATGGACCTTGTCCTCAAGGTCCAGCAACAATAAAATTCCTTTGAAAGTAAGCATAGCTGTATTTAATGGTGGATCTAGACCATTCCGGGAGGCCCAATAAACATCCTTGAAAATAGACGAGTGAATTCCATATTTGAAAAATCCCATAATCAAAATAGCAGCAATCATAAACTGACTTGTATCAGTACATTTCCTTCAAAAAACACCTGTTGAAGACCCAAGCATATATTGAAAAAACAGGGACCGCAATTGAAAGAAAAGTAAGGATTGTCGTGTATGGAGTGGCTCGCCTCGGAAGTGGCTTCATGATGTTTAACCTCACCAGAATTAATTAGCAAATACTGATACAAAACAGTTTTTAATAACCCTTGGTTTTGAACATAAGCCAAATAAAAAGATCCACCATTAAAATAAATTGACCCATGAAAGTAGCAGTCAGCCTTCACCCAACAACAATTGAAATATGCACATACCATTATTGAAATGAAATCTGGAACCTAGTCTCAGGGGCACAATCCAATGTAGATAGGTGCAACAATTTCTAGCATTCTTTCCAAGCTCAAGCTAGCAAGGACTCCCTGATGTAATGCACCAACACTTTGCAAACCTTCAACGCATGTAGCCTCACCATGATCAAAAACAAAGTTGGGAAGTTCAAGCCCAATGCCACAAGTTTCAAGCACAGCAATTACTTGAGAGGTCATAGCATAAATATGGAAGCAACAATTTCTATGTAAATTTCCAATGTCAAATTGAGTCCTACATATAATCCAACAAAATCCAATTCATTAACTTGCTTGGGTAATTCAGTTGCAGGGATACAATGAAAATTAATGGCAATTCTTGCAAATATGGCAGAGACAGACTACATGGCATTAAGACTTCAAGGAAGACACAATAGAGGGGTGTACCAATTTCTTCATAATCCATTCGTCTAGAATGCGAAGAGCTAAGTGAAGCAATACAATATAAAGTATTCCTTATCCTTGTAACTATAATTGCAGCAGGTAAAATGGCTAATGAAAGCAAGACCTCAATAACACAGTTCAAGCACCCACTTGTTTTGGCATCTCCTGGATCATACAGCAAGATACAAAGTAGAGACCATAGTTGAAGCTCAATTGTAAAACTGACAGATGTACAGCAGTTAAATAAATCCCATTGAATAAGATTCTCAAATTAATAAATCCCATTGAATAAGATTCTCAAATTGAAGCACATTCAAGAAGGGCATATACATTTCTATCAAACTGATAAAACTCAAGCGCTTCTCATAGTCCGAATTCTTAATAATGCTAAACTCATGCATTACATTATGTCGCCCACAGAAATTGACCTTGTCCTCAAGGTCAAGGATTGCATATTGAGAGGACCAGTGTGAACTAGTCATTGAGTCAAAGAAATTCCCACTACTATGAAATATATAGGCAATACAAGCAGTTAGTACTGGAACAAAAGAGGGAAGCAGGAACCCTTCATATATGAAAGCCAAATATCCCAAAATGCCATATCAGATGAAGGAACCCAAAAGAAACATATAACAACTCCACACTCAACTTGCTGTATGTTTGTATTGGTGCGAAACTCTCCAAAACTCAAACTAAGATGCAATGAATGGAGAGGTTTAATAAAGTCATAGTTGTGTAACGCCACTGTGGCACCATTTGCAGTAGACAAAATAATTATTAGATGATAGATCTCAACATCAAAATTCGAGCACCAAGGTGTCGAGACCCAAATAAAAAGGTAACATTGAAAATTGAGTGAAATATTGGGATCAAATATTAGCCTATCATGCCACCAAATATTTAATAAATGTTGCAAATCAGTAGAAACTCTGGGCACCCATATGGCAACAATTACAGAAACTGGAAATAGCAATTTTGCATCAACAAAAAGCAAGTACATATTCCTCTTTACCTCTCAGATAAAAAATGAGTCTAACGTTTAAGCCAACAAGATTCAACACTGGTTTGGTAATAGGAAGTAATACCTTCTTCCCTTCAAAATTTTTATCAACCAAAGAGACTTTGAGAGAAGCCAAGTTGAACAGCCAAGTAAATTCACCAGAGTAGGTTATTGAATCCCCTATACCATTAGTTAAGAATTGAATAATCTTAGAAGGACAGGATCAAACACCAATGATACATACACACAGGCATGGATTATACAACAGCCACCAATGTTTACAAAGCCGAGAATGAAATTATCAACAGGCCTTGGCTGAACCATATTCCCAACAAAATCAATTCTATACTCATTAAATTCCCTATGTCCCTTAGACCAGACCAAACAGGCTTGTAAATGGCAGATCAAATTCAGTGAAAATGGAAGGGAAATACCCGGATCAAATGTGGTGTAGTGAGTCAAGTCACAGATAATTATTTTTCTATTCGTTGCCAAATCTTGCTGGGGTAATTGACTCAAAGATAGAGGAAGTACAGGCAGAGGAAGTAGGTTGTACTCCACACCCACTCGCGACTTCAACAATGGAACAAGAGCCAAGTACTTATCCTCGTTATTCCAACTTTAGTGTTTGCGGAATAAATGCCGTCTCGACGAAGCTTTCTGGAAGAGTTCATCAACATCACAATCAAAATTCTAAAATTCTGAGAGAACTTCATCGATGGATGCATCATTAGTCGAAGATGAATTAGGCTCTTTAAGTGAAGATAGTATTAGATTTCAAGTGCGCTAGACCTTTAGCGCCTACCTCTTTGTCAATGGCGGTTAATGAGGAGATGATTTGCAATTCTGGTACGGTCAGCGTCGACGAATAGCATCCTATTTCTGGAGATTCAACCATGTCACCTATCCTAGAAACTGATTGTGGAACGCCAATGGAGTTGGAACTCAGAGGTAAGGTCGGCAATAGAGACTACGATTCCTTAGTGGTGATTGTCCTCGAGTCCGAAGACCCAGTGGCGGAACGCTAAATAAAAAACTCACTGTTGCGAGATATCTCCATTAAGTTTCGGCGTAGCTCGCCATGGTCTGCTCAAAGTGGTCCGTGTGATTAGTGTCTTTCGCCATTCGGTCTCTTAATGAAGGCACCTTTGTCACGGTCACCAAATCTGATAACAAAATACGATCACGAAAATATACTGGATTTGGATATGAAAGCATTTGCCTCGGTTTCTAAATGATGCTTACGTAAACAAACAAATAGCCACTGACATGAAGTACGAATATTGCAGAAGAAATTGAAAGGAAAGGAAAATTTAATAACAATAAAGTAGAAAGAAGGTACAGGGAGACACACACAGGAATGGAAAATTTAATAACAATAAAGTAGAAAGAAGGCGCGCGCGCGCGAAGGGCCACCAAAATTCTTCTCTCCCCACGCACACGCACGCACGCACGCACGCACAGAGACACAGACACAGAGAGAGAGAGAGAGAGAGAGAGAGAGAGAGAGAGAGACAGAGAGAGAGAGACCTGTAAGGAATTCAAATTGTTCCATGGGATTGATTGAGTCATTAGCTCCCAGGGGATGAGAGAGAGAGACAGAGACCTGTAAGGAATTCAAATTGTTCCATGGGATTGATTGAGTCATTAGCTCCCAGGGGATGATGTTACGTTCTCAATTTTAAACAACAAATATCAAGGCAAGAGAAGCGTTAAACCAGCTTGAGGAATTAACTGATAAAAGTCATAAGTAGCAGAGAATTACAGGGAGAATAACAGATGGAGATAGCAACAGAAAGAAATAGAAATATAATAGAAAGGAGAGAAGCCAAATTCACAATCAACATGACACTCATGGGTAGAGCCTCAGACTATATATAACTACCCTTCGCACACTATTTGCCATTTCCCTCCCTCTCCCTAAGTTTTCACTTGACCTGCCTCGAGCGGTTACTCCTTCTCAACACATGGGACCCCACTTGGGCCAGTTAGTTCAGTATTGGTTCTCGGCCCATCAGGTTCATCCTCATGAGGCATGACAATACTCGCGTTTACGAGTTTGACCTTGTGCTTAAGGATAAAAGTGGGATAGGCCGACGCAATGGTCAAGGCATCTTCCCAAGTGGGATCCAGGGAGCCATCCCAACGCAGCAGAATTTGTCACACTCGCTCACGTCCATGACAAATATGGCGAACAGCAAGAACCTCAAGAGGGTGCATGACGGGGCCTTCCTCCGCAGTGGTTAACAGAAGAGGAATATAGGAATCCATGATATCACCATAGCAGCGCTTGCGAAGGGAGACGTGAAACACGGGATGGATCGGTGCTTGTGCCGGAAGAGCTAGCTTGTAAGCAACAGGCTCAATGCGTTGTACTATCTGAAATGGTCCATAAAACTTAAGACCCAATTTCTGGTGTCGATGCAACTCAACAGAATGTTGACTGTAAGGTTGCAGTTTCACAAACACAAATTCACCTTCGTTAAACTCCTCAGGTCATCGATGGCAATCCGTGAACTTCTTCATTCAAGCCTGTGCACGGAGAAGGTTCTGCTTTAAGAGCTCAAGGATAGAATTGCATTCTTGTAACTGAAAATGCAAATCAGAAGGTGTGTCAGCAGTTGTTTACCCACGTAATAGGGGGTGGATCACGGTTATAGACCGTTTTGAATGGTGTCATGCTGATAGAAGAGTGAAATGAAGTATTATAACTGAACTCAGCCCAAGGAAGTAGGTCCAACCATCGACGAGGGCACTCATGGACAGAGCATCGGAGGTACATTTCAACACAATGGTTGAGAGCTTTAGACTGGTCGTCAGTCTCTGGGTGATATGCCGTACTCATGGTCAATTGAATGCTTTGTAGAGAACATAAAGAACGCTAAAAGGAGCTGTAAAAAACTTTGTCGCGATCAGATATGATGTTTAGGGCATGCCGTGCAAGCGTATAACAGTGCCAAGAAAAGCTTCAGCGACACTGTGACTCGAATTATTGGTCTTTAATGGTGTGAAATGGGCATACTTAGACAGTCTATTGATAACCACCATAATAATAGAGAAGTTTCGAACTATCGGTAGAAAAGTGATATAGAGAAAAGTAGACACAAGACTGGAGATGCTTAGAAAAAAGGGTGCCTAGGGCTGGCCCCTTCCATTGTTATAAATGTACACTGGATACAAATACAACCAATATATGAAAGACACGTATACAAGCAGATATACAGGGAATATTTGTTCAGTACAAAATCCTAACTAATTACACAATTAATAACTAATTACATTCTCTAACATTTCCCCTCAAACGGGACGGGGTGGTGACTAGTCCAAATTTGTCTCTGCAAATGTTGAAATTTCCAAGAGTAAGAGATTTTGTGAGACAATCTGCAATTTAACTATGTGAAGGTATATATCTGACATTAAGAGTCCCAGCAAGCACTTGATCTCTAACAAAATGTAAATCAATCTCCATATGTTTTGTTTGATCATGCTGAACCGGATTTACAGCAAGTGCATTAGTACTAAGATTATCACACCAGATTGTAGGAGGTTGTCTAGGAGCATAGCCTATCTCATGTAAAGGTGAACACAACCAATTAATTTCTGCTATTGTGTCTGCTAAAGCTCTATACTCAGATTCAGTACTAGACCTTAACACAACTCTTTGTTTCCTAGATGCCCAAGTTATCAAGGTATCACCCAAATAAACACAAAATCCGGCCATAGATTTTTGATCATCCACATTTGTAGCCCAGTCGCCGTCAGTGAAGGCATTAAGATGAAACTGAACAAGAGGTTTAATATGTAGCCCAAGACAAAAAGTTCCTTTGAGGTATCTAAAAATCCTCTTTATAGCTTGAAAATGCACATCAGTGGGCTTAGACATAAATTGACTTAATTTATTTACAGAGAAGGCAATATTTGGTCTGGTGGTTGTAAGATACTGTAAAGCTCCTATGGCTTGACGATATGTGGCATCAATTAAAGGATTGCCATCAGAAATCGACAATTGTCTGCTAGTAACCATTGGAGTAGGAACAGGGGCTGAATTAAGCATGCCAAAACGTTTTAAAATATCAAGGACATATTTAGCTTGACTAAGATAGAGTCGTGAAAGATTTCTCATAACCTCAATTCCTAAAAAATAGTGAATGGACCCTAAGTCTTTTAGAGAAAATAGACTATTGAGTTTGTGAACAAAGGATTGAAGATAGGAAGTGCTGTTCCCAATAACAAGTATATCATCAACATAAATAAGAATAAAAACTATCAAACCACTTGATTGCGGCATAAAAAGAGAAGAATCACTTTGAGAATTTTTAAATCCTCATTGCAACAAAGTTAAACGCAACCTTTCATACCAGGCGCGAGGAGCTTGCTTCAATCCGTAAATTGCCTTGACCAGTTTGCAGACATGATTGGGTTTCTTGGGGTCTACAAAACCTTCAGGCTATTGCATAAATACATCTTCTTGCAGAAAACCATTCAAAAAAGCATTGTTAATATCTAACTGATGAATTTCCTAGTTAAAAGTGATAGCAATGGCAAGAACAACACGCACCGTAGTAGTTTTGACAACAGGATTGAATGTTTCGGTGTAGTCAAAACCTAGTGTCTGCTGAAATCCCTTTGCGACAAGCCGTGCCTTGTGTTTTAGAACAGAGCCATCAATATTGAATTTTGTTTTAAAAACCCATCTGCAATCAATCACCTTTTGCGAAGGATGGGAAGGCACGAGACGCCATGTTTGATTTTCGTCTAGCGCCTGAAATTCGTTGACCATTGCTTGCTTCCAATGAGAAATCACTAGGGCTTCAAGCAAAGAAGAAAGTTTAAATACCTGCTGGAGCAATTTCAGATCTTCACTAGACAGAAGCCCCATGAAAGGATACCTGGGCTTAAAAACTCCAGCTTTGGCCTGAGTGACCATGTGATGTGTATCAGTGAGATCACGTGATGCATCGTGAGTAGGAGATGTCCTAGTTTACGATGCCAATCAAGAAAAACTGCCGAATGAGAAACTGGTAAAACTTCATCTAAAACTTCTGCAAGATGTATTTTAGGTGGAGGCTACCCTATTTGATACATGCCCTGTCGAGGTTTCCCCTGTATTAGCACTTGACCCATCACTTTATCCTTCACAAGACAACCAAGATCAGTGAACAAGATGTCAACCATATTATCATCAATTAATTTATGAACACTGATCAAGTTTTTAGTTGCTGAAGGAACAACTAAAACATTATTAAGTTTAAGAGCATATGAAGTTGATTGTAGAGTGGTAGAACCTACGCCAGATATAGGAGTTTTCTCACCAGTACAGGTAAATAAGTGAGACTTACCAACTCCCTGGTTGTTTTTTCAAGTTGGTCGGCAAAGGAAGTTATATGATAATTAGCACCACTGTCCATGTACCAAGCAGAATCATTCACAGTGTGTGGAGAAGCATAATACGCTTGAGGTGAGCTAAAATTAGAGGCAGATGGATAGTTACGATCAAAACGATGAAAACATGTTGCCACCACATGACCAGGACGCTGACAAAGAAAACAAAAACGTCCACTGCGACCACCTTGAGAGGTACGGCCACGACCACAAGATCCACGTACGGTACGATTTCCTCACCAAACGTCAGATGAACGAGCACTATCACGCTGAGCCTAGCAGAAGGCTGAAGGGATAGGCTGGAAAGGGCATTGAGCTGTTCAAGGCGACTCTCAAACGCAAGTAATGATGCCTGGAGATCAATCCAAGTAAGATTAGGCATGTCAATAAGCTTGATGACTACAGCATTATATTCAGCATCAAGTCCATTTAAAGCTTGAATAATGAGATCTTCCGTGGAAATGGGAGCACCAGCCATGGCAAGTTGGTCAGAAAGAGTTTTGAGCTTGCTTAAATATTCTTCCATATGAAGACCATTTTTGTGAGTCCTCTGAAGTTCATATTTGAAAACCATTGTGCGAGCTTTAGTTAAAGCAGAAGCAAGAGCTTTAGTACCACTCCAAAGTTCCTGAGCAGTGCAATAGTGAAGGAGTTAAGCGCCAACATCCATGCCCATAGTGTTGCGGAGCCAGCCAACAAGGAGACGATCAATAACACGCCAATCTTCATGGGTAATAACCGAAGCAGCAGCAACTTCTACTGAAGGAGGAGAAGTGCTTGGAATAAAACCAACACCGTTGATAGCTTGTTCCTTTCAATTAAGTGAAGAATGATAGATTCCTAGAATAAATAATTACCTCGCTCCAGCTTAACCGAGGTGATCTGGCTACTAAATAAGGGATTAGTTTTTGAAACAGTAGTAACAGTAAGAGAAGAAAGAGACCCTGAAATATTAGTAGCTGAGGAAGAAGACGACATATTGGAAAAGAAAGCAAGAAATTCCTGCGCTCCGATACCAAGAGAGAAAAGTAAACACAAGAATGGAAATGCTCAAAAAATAGGGTACTAGGGCTGGCCTCTTCCATTACTATAAATAGTACATTAGATACAAATACAACCAATATATGAAAGACATGTATACAAGCAGATATACAGGGAATATTTGTTCAGTACAGAATCCTAACTAATTACACAATTAATAACTAATTACATTCTCTAACAGTGATAAAGTCCATAGTAACAGATTCCCAAATAAGAGTTGGGATGGGTAATAGGCATAAAGACCTACTAGAGAGGTTTATGAGGACTTGGCTCGTTGACACACCAAGCATTATTTCACGAAACCCTGGGCATCCCTACGTATTGTCAGCCAATACAGATTAACTGCCAGCCTATGGAAAGTTTGAAGTGAACTAGCATGCCCACTAATGAAGAACAATGAAACTCATGAAGTATACGATGAACCAGGTCCAACATATTCATGAGGGACAACCACTCGGTCATTAAAATATAAGAGACCATCTCATATAGTATATGATGGCATCTTATCTGGTGTTGTTAATAACTTGGAACAAAGTTGCTGCAACCAAACAGAGGAACAAGTCACAGAGACAATTTCTTCAAATAAAAGGGATTAAACCTCAAACAGAGCTATATAAGTGACGCGTGATAAGGCGTTCGCTACCAAATTTGTCTTGCCAAGTCGATATTCAATAGTGAATCTATAACCTAACAACTTTGGAAGATAAAATTCTTGCTCAGGGATTTGCAATACTTGTTTGTCTAAGTGTTTCAAAGCTTTCTTGATCTGTTCGAATCACAAAAGAATGACCAAACAAAGAGTGATTTAACTTGGCCACTACTTGAGTGATGGCATACAATTCACGTACATATGCAGACTAAGCTTACATCCTTAGAGAAAGTTGCTTTGAAAAGTAAGCCATTGGATGGTTTTGTTGGCTAAGAGTAGCCCCAATAGCACTACTCGAGGCATCTATTTCAAACATAAACTACTGAGAAAAATCTAGCAGAGTCAACACAGGTGCTTCACTTAAAGCCTGTTTGAGATGAACAAAGGCCTGACTTGCTTCCTCAATCCATATGAAATTATTTTTTTGCAATAACTTCGTAAGAGGTATAGTAATCTAGGCATACTTATAGATAAATCTTTAGTAATAGCTAGTGAGGCCAAGAAAACCCCAAAGCTGAGAAACGTTGGCTGGAATTGGCCTTGTTGGACAACAGTAATCTTTGATAGATCTAGGGAAACTCCCTTGGCTGACACTGTGTGCCCTAGATAGTCGACTTGTGTGTGGCTGAAAGAACATTTGAATTGCTTGACAAATAAATGATGAGTCATCAATTGTTCAAGGACTTGTTCAACATGCTTAAGATACTATGACCAAGTGGCACTATAAATTAAAATGTCATCAAAGAAGATCAAGAAAAATCTGCATAAGAAAGGCTGAAAAATAGAGTTCATTAATGCTTGAAAAGTGGCAGGAGCATTGGTTAAATCGAAGGGCATCACAAGCCACTCATACAACCCTTGATGAGTCCGGAAAGTAATCCTTTCCCTATTGTTAGGATACATCCTTACTTGAAGATGTCTAACCCTCAAATCTAGTTTAGAATAATAAACAAAGCCCCCTAATTCATCAAGTAGTTCATCTATGGTAGGCATAGGGAATGAATCTTTCACAGTAACTTTGTTCAAATCTTTGTAATCTACGTATAGTCTCCACGATCCATCTTTCTTTTTTACTAGAATTACTAGAGCTGAAAATGCACTGGTGCTAGGTTGAATAAAACCATCTCAAAATAATTCTTCTACCGTCTTCTCAATCTTTGTTTTCTAACTATATAGGTAATGGTATGGATGGTCTTTTCGGGACCTATACCTGGTTGTAACAAAATTCGATGATCACAGTCCCTAACCAGAGGCAAACCATGAGGAGTCTTAAAAACCGTGTGGTATTTGTCAAGAAGTGTAGAGAGGTCTTCAAGAACGTCATCATTTGATTTAGGTTCATCAACATAGAGGAGGTGCATAAAATACACATCAGTTAAGGCCTCAACATCTTGCAAACGATGAAAATGGTGGTATTGGGTTGGCTTACGGTTAGTTTTCTTTTGGCTCGTTAAGGTGATAAAAGTCCCATACAAAAAAAACTTAATGGACGCATTACTATAATCAACAGTATGGGGACCTAGCCTAGTAAGCCATTTGGACCCAATAACAATATCTGACCTTGTTATGTCCACAACATAGGTCGAAATTACAATAATATGACCATCTATTTGGATCAAAAGGTCACGGACTAGTCTTAATCCTTTCATTATTTGTCCATTGCACACCAAAACCCTTATAGGATGGATTAGTCCCATGGGCAGCCTTAAGTGCTCTACCAGCCTCAGCTGCACATAACTATCAGAGCTCCTATCGTCTAATAATATCTAATCCTGGGTTCCCTTCAGCTGACTAGAGAACTTGATTGTGGTGTTACTCGTGATACCATTATATGCTTGCAACGATATATGATGGAAAGTTGCTATCTCGACTTGTTCAGAATTTTTCATTGACACATTCATCAGAGGATCTAGCTTATCGTCCTCCCCTTCATTGTAAAGCCACATAAATTGTCAATTAGCACATTTGTGTAGTGGCGAGAACTTTCTTCACAGGCATAGCATAGTCCCTTCTCCCTTAGGATTTGCATATCAGTTGGGGTAATTTTGCATACTAACTTGAATGGTTTGCTATTCAAAGTTGGAAGTAAAGGAGCTGAACTTGGTTTGGACAGCAACAATGAAGAAGCCATTACAACAGGGATTGTCGTCAAAGGTTTTACTACCAGATGAGCTGGACTACCTATCATAACTGTACCTCTGCCCTTATTCAAGATATAACTCAAAGTGTATTTGTCATTAAACAATCCGGCCAGACTCACAACTTTCAATAAATCTTTTAGACTTCTTGTCAACACCTCCTGTTTTAATTATGCCTTAAGCCCATTGACAAAACAATCAAGAATAGCCTCCTTGGAAACTCCCTCTGTTTGATTTGCTAGTTCCATAAATTGCTGGTGATAACATCAAAGGAATCAGTTTGTGTTAACTTGAACAATTGTGCTCTTGGATGTTCAAATTGTGTTGGGCCAAAATGAGCTTCAATGGCATGGGTTAAGCTCTCCCAAGAGGTGACCATATTAGATTTCATCATCATCTGGATCCATGTTACTGCCACTCCATCCATGTGAATAGAGGCAAGTATAATTCGCTGTGGGCTAGATAACTAATAAAACTCAAAATATTGCTCTACATGAAAGATCCATCCATGGGGGTCAATTCCATCAAAATGAGGAAAGTCAATTTTTACCTGCCCATGTGGTGTACCGTATGAGTTGCTACTCAATAATCCTAAGTTTCTTGAGTTCTAACCCATGTTTTCCACTAGACGCACCAATGTGTCTATTTACATTTCGAGTTTATCCACCTGGGCATTTGAGGAACAAGCCAAAGTAGTAAGTGCATCTTTCAATTTTTCCATTCGCTGATTGGCTCCCTTGACCATATCCCTGAAGGCCTGTTCTAGTTGGTTCAAGCCACGCCACCAACTCTCTCATAGTGTGTACATCATCGTGCAGGCTCTTGACATCATTTGTCAATTCCTTCAAACAGGTATTATCGGCCATAGTTCAGTCATCTCTCTTCTCTCAATGAAAGCACCTTTATTACGTACTCAATTTTAAACAACAAATATCAAGGCAAGACATGCGTTAAACCAGCTCGAGGAATTAACTGATAAAAGTCACAAGTAGTAGAGAATTATAAGGAGAATAACAGAAGAAGATAGCAACAGAAAGAAACAAAAATAGAATAGAAAGGAGAGAAGCCAAATTCACAATCAATATGACTCTTACGGGTAGAGTCTCAGACTATATATAACTACCCTTCGCACACTATTTGCCATTTCCCTTCCTCTCCTTAAGTTTTCACGTGACCTGCCTCGAGTGGTTGCTCCTTCTTAACACTATGGGACCCTTACTTGGGCCAGTGAGTTCAATATTGGTTCTCGGCCCAGCTGGTTCATCCTCATGAGGTATGACAAATGATGCCAAAACTGAACACATCAGACCTGTTTCAAGAAAGAAATGAAGTCAAATTTATGGGGGTGAGTATTCTATTTGGAATTATAGAAGGTTTTAACTTGTAAAGTTTTAAAGTGAGTAATGTCTCAGACAATGTAAATCACTTCTCATTCATTAGTTCATTTCAGAGGACTTCAGGAGCCATCTACTGAGGCTACATATTGATAATTAAAAAAAAAGACTCTTGTTGGCTAAAAAGATCAAACAACAAGCAAATGGAAATGCACTAACCAAACAAAGCTTTTAAATTAGATATTCTATTCTGTGTAAAGTGTGTAAAAGTGAGTGCATCATTACAATGCCTCTTCTAGATTTTTTATTCAAGAAAGTTCCATCCTTCAATGTTGACAAGCCCTAGTCTTTGTTTATCACTTGATAAACTTCCAATCTACCTGATTCCATTCCAATGATGGCATTCACAAGTACACATTACCTTAACAGTCGAGTTTTTATCTACAAGAAAGTTAGAAGACTTCAAGTCCCTATGTACACTTGGTGGATTTTTGTGATAAAGGTAATTCATGCCTTTAGTCTGAAACAAACAATAGTCTAGTTGATCCATGAACACTTAAAGCTGATGGTCAAGCAAGCTACTAGCCTAGACAAAATAAATTTGAGAGCAAAAAGGGGGAGAGAGAGAGAAGAACAACATTAAGGGCCATCCTAAGACGCCTTCTGAAGTCTAATGTCTAATTGTTCATGTGAAGATTTTGAAGAGGCTTCCCCTAGCATGCATAATAAACATCAATATAGAAAGATAATATGGAATGAATATGGATATTGTGGCGCATAATAATGTTTAAGCTTGGAAATGCCATCTCTGGGAAACCTGAATTTAAATACATCAACAAGAAGATCGACTTGTCATTACCTGCTTATATCATCGTAGAAGACAAAAACTCAACAGAAAGTAGACGTGAATATGCACATCTAAATGCAAGTCCATTGACCACAATTGATATATAATCAGCTTCAAGCTGAAGATGTCCTTAACTCTTACCTTGGCAAAAACTGTGACAATGGCAACTCTTTCTTGTGAATATACTGCTCCCATGAACAGAAAAACATTAGGATGTCTCAGTCTCTTCATCATATCAATCTAAATTATGCATACAAGAGGTTCAGGGACCTAGTTTTGTTCTATCACATGTATAAAAAATAAAAGATTAAAGGGAAAATTTGCTTTAGAAGTTTTAGGGCATGTGCAATTGATGTCCTCAACTTTTGATTTGCACAATATTACCTCAAAAGTTTCAAAAATAGTGCAGTTTTGCCTTATAATAATGTTTGACCAATGTTGATAGTTAGATAAAATTTTTGATTGGAGTTAAAGAGTAATTTTGCCCTAAAAGTTTTTCTAAAGAAGTAATTGGTATCCTAAGCTTTCTCTTAGCATATTGTTTTTGGATTATTAATATTCAAATAAAAAAAATCTAGCAACTTATTATTATTGTTAAAAATGGTTCATATTTATGGATTTTGCAAAAAAGTTATACTAAAATTGCTTTACATATTCAACTCTATCCCAAGTACTCCACATATTCTTTTGAAATTCAAACTTGCCCTTATTACTCATGAGCAATTTTCAACTTGCATAGGCTTAAATAAAAACTTGTTCAATCCAACCCTTAGGCAAAATAGACTAGCTTGGATTTTGACTTACAGACATTCAATGTAACTTAGCCTAAAATCTTTTGCTAATTTTAGGGTATAACAAGTTGTGTTGAATTTTTTTTAGAAGTTGAAAATTCCAAAACATTGCCTCAATCAAAAGTTTAGATACCAATTACTTTTTTAGACAAACTTTTAGGACAGAATTGCCTCTAACACTTAGAATAATGGTTAATATTGGTCAAACATTATTGTAGAGCAATATTACACCATTTTTGAAACTTTCTAGGTAACATTGCACCTATCGACAATTAAGAATACTAGTTGTACTTGGCGAAAAACTTTTAGAACAAATTTGCCTTTTAACCCTAAAATAAATAACAAACATTTTGAGATACCTCTTTTTTTTGTAGGCTCATAATGTATCCTCAGTATGTCCATTGCCAAAATAAACATTCATAGCAACATCCCAATAAAAAAGAGAAGTTTCAGGGCAAGTGCCAAGTTAATACTCCCACTGTAACAGAGGAATATGTAAACATGAATTTATACTAATCCATTCCAGATTCCTCAGTAAACAGTAGCATTAGAACCTGCAGGGTAGACTAGATAAATATAGATACTTTAAGACTCTTGCATTAGAATTTTCTTTGGCTTCCCTACTCCATAAAAATATATATCAAATATTTTCCTTTAGTTTGTACCATAATCAAATAATCATGCCCTTAACGTAGTATTTGCCCTTGAAGAAGAGATTAGGCTTACTTGTGGCATAAGGTGTGAACACTGTATTTTATCCAAGCATTTTCTCAATTTTCTAAAAATAATAATAAATAACAAAAAAATATATAAAATACAAAAATAAAATTTAATCCTTTTTTGGATTATATTTTTAAAAAAATAATTAATAGGGTTTAATTTTATTTTATCCTAGATAATCTTTTGTTGATTAAGATTTCATCTCTTTTGATTCATTAAAATAACCAAAAAATATATAAACATACAAAAATAAAATTTAATCCTTTTTAGGATTATATTTTAACAAAATCAAAAAAAATCTTGTTTAAATCTTTAAAAATCTCTCTCAAATTATCCCAATTATTCAAAAATATTAGGAGTCAATTTTTGAGAGTTAACTTTTCTGTCCTTGAATCTTATGTTTCACTTAGAATATATATGTGTGTGTTAACAAAAAATAATAATAATAAAAACAAAAAAATAATAAAATACTGGAGGACCGAATGATCACAGCCCTCAAGGGGTTCCTCTTACGTGCAGAAGAAAGAAGGGCAGGGACCGAAACATGTAGTAGAGAAAGCCGAAAAAGCAAAAGGGAAAAGCATTCTTGATCAGACGCTTACACGGCCGCACCCGAAACAAGAGTTACAAAGGCAGAGAAGAAGATTAGACGCGTGCACAGAGATCAGAAGAAACAAAGATGCGCATGCATAGAAGCTTTCACTAGACATGAGGAAGAAAACACACGCAAAAAGAGAAGAGCAAACTTTTGGCCACACGCATTCGAATCTCACACGAAAGGTCATTTGCTTTCCCTTTCTTTCTTTTAAGTCTTTAATATAAGGGAGAGCGAGAGAGAGATAGAGGGACCGAAAAGAGGGAGAACAGAAGAAAAAGAAAAAAATAGAGCACCAAGACGTGACCGCAGACACAGGAAACTAGACAAACAAGAAAAAACTGGAGGAAGGAGAGAGCTGAGAAGGATAGAGGAAGATAAGAAAAAAAGGAGGAGAGACAGAGACGGAGAGAAGAGAACACAGCTGGATGAGAAAAAAAATGGAAAAAAGAGAGCACTGAAAAACTGAAGAAGAGAGAGCATGAAAACGAGAGGAAGGAGAGAAAAAAAAATTTCAGCACAAAAGGAGAGAACACAAACACAGCATGCACGCAAGAGGAAGATCTAGAGAGAGCCCAAGAAAAACAGAGCATGGAGGGGGAAGCAGAAAAAACTCGACGGCAAAGTAAAAGAGAGAGAGGAAGAAGACAGAAAAGAAAAGAGGCTAAGAGAAAAATGGAAAAAGATATGGCTGGACAACGTTTGAGCGAGATTCGAGCAGAGACAAGAGGAGAGAGGGAGCAGTGGTAAAGATAAAAAAAAACAGAGAGGAGAAGGAGACCGAGGGAGAGAGCATGAAAAAAAACAAAAGAAACACAGCCATGTAAGGGGGGTGGGCACGTCAGAAATAGAGAAAAGGAGAAAAAGCCAGATGAAAGAAAGAAGAGAACAATTGAGGACAAAGAATTTTGTAAAACTATCTCCCTAAGTCTGCCTCTCCTCTTTCTGATAAGCACTTGGTAATATATTTTTTATCTTTTCTAGGATTATCCTGGATATTTTATTTTATTTTATACCATGTCAAACTATGTGGGTTATGATTAATTTTCACAAATTGCAAAATGGAGACATTAAAGTGACTAGTTGCCTTATGTATGATCCTCCTTGCTTTCCTTTAAGTTTATGTGATTGTTGTTTTAAAGGAAGAATGTTATCGCATCATTTATTTATTTTTCTTCCTTTTGAATATCTTTGAAACATCAAACCATATATCTAAGACTATATGGCCAAAAAAGACAAAAAGAAATGGTCCACTCCTAATTTGTTGCCTTTACAAATTTTTATGTTTGAATGAATTATTCTTGAGTATGTGCATCTTTTAGTGCCTGTATGGTAAACATAACTATCATTTTTAAATTTTGCCATGTGAGATTTTAAGGAATCCCCCATAGGCACTAAGAATGATCTCATATCGTGTAAATTAATAAGATTTTGCGAGTATGAAGATCTGACTTGTATATTAAAGATGGGTTCTAATAGCTCACCATTGAAATTAACTCTCTTTTTATAATTTAAATCAATAAAATATTTAATGGTATCATGTGAGATTTAAAAAATCTCCGCAGATACTGAAATTAATTTTCTTATCGTGTAGGATAATAAATCCTTGTAGATATCATGATTCGCAATTTATATGGTAAATAAATAAATAATTTTTTAAAAAAATAATAATTTTTTTATACTATTAATTGATTAAATTAATAAATTTAAATTATAATTATATTGTCTAATTGGATCTTTTGGTCATGTGAGATTTTTGAAACTCCATAGACCTATAGCATAATTGTACTACCGTGAGAGTCAATAAGGCTTCGCAGGTATAACAATTAAGATTTCTATATTTAAAAATATGCGTTATATAATTACGCATTAGAATACATTTAAAGTGAATATTATTTAATTCTTTTATCGTGTCAGACTTTGAATCTCTATAGATATTCAGGTTAATCTCCTATCATGTAAATCAATAAGATTTTGTAGATATGAGAGCAAAACTTATATATTAATATGGGTTCTAAAGGCCTACCATTAAAATTAACTCTCTTTTTATAACTCAAATTAATAATTTATTTAAGTCTCATGTGAGATTTTAAGAATCTTCGTAGAGACTTAAATTAATCACATTATCGTGTGGGATAATAAGTCCTCAAATATAGTGATTCTCAATCTCTATAGTAAATAAGTGATTTTTATAAATAATCATATAATACACAATTAAGAAAAATTAGTTAACCAAATTAATGCATTTAAATTGTAATCATATTTACCAATTATATCTTAGTCATGTGAGATTTTTGAATCTCCATAGACTTCTAAGATAATCGTATTATCATGACTCAATAAGACTTTACAGATATAATGATTAAGTTCTTACAATACATATATAAATTATATATATATATATATATGAAAATATACATAAAAATATAAATAACTAAATTTAATTCCTTTATCGTGTGAGATTTTAGAATCTCCACAGATATTTAGGATAATTATATTACCGTATAAGTTAATAAGGCTTTGCAGGTATAACGATTAAGACTCTTTAAAAACATGTACATACATGCTTAAATAAATTAATACTAGCATTTAAAAATAAATAAATTAATTAAGTTGCTAAATTCATTTATCGTGTGAGATTTTGAAATTTTTGCAGATACTTAGAACAATTGCATTACCATATGAACCAATAAGGCTTTGCAGGTATAGCAGTTAAAATTTCCAATTATAAAATATAAAAAATATAATAATCTTAAACTCTTTTCTTTTTCTTTATTCCAAAAAATTCAAAAATTGAGAAAATAATTAAAATTAAATTATTTTTTTCAATTTAAAACACACATTAAAATTTCAGAAATTATTTTGTTTGCAAAATGGTGAATTATTTCTAATTAATTTCTCTTCAAAAAAATAATTTCACCACCAAACTTTCAAGTCCGAACTACGTGAACTTTGATCCCCATCACAGGGTACGTAGGCCTCAGAGTCTGATTTTGAGTCAAGTCCTTTCTCGTAAATAAATCAATATTTCTCACTTAATTCTTATTATTTTTTAAACACATGAATATAAAAGGGATAACTTAAATAATTATAAAACTATATTAATAGAGCACAACAAATTTCAAGTAACCATTTTCATGAACGGGTGTTGTGGGGTGGCGCCTATCACCTTTCCTACACTCAATCGACTTCTGAACCTATTTTCTATTTTCGCAGACCATTCTTATCCTTCTTTAACTGGTTTTTCAAGATTTTTCTTAAAATCTCGGTGGCGACTCCTCGTTAGATTCGGTTCCCACCCAGAAGGCTAGGACCTCCACTCCCGTGCCGTCCGTGTTGCATTTTCCAGGTGCGACAGTTGGCAACTCCACTGGGGAGAGGTAGAGAGTCAAGCCTATATAAGTTTTTTGTGCGCAAAATATAATATGGTTTTTCTTTTTTTATTATTATCCCTTTTAATTTGTGTATGCTTTTCCCCCCTTCTTTTTCTCTTTTCTCTCTCTTTTCATTTTTTATAACATGTCTTAGGATAGATAACATGTGGAATAAATCCTAGGATAGAAGACTTTTATTTGTACATGTATCTGTCTCAATGTTTGACTTGATTAATAGTTGAGGGTTGGGTAGCATATAGGAATAAGATAACATGCTTGCATGCTCTCATCACACACTGTGCACTTACACTATTTGACACACACATATTTTGGGCCTTATACTTGGGTCTGTGAGTACCATAGGTTAGTAGAGGTTAGTAAGTATTTCCCTGTGGAGTTTTTGAACTCTCAGAGGTTACCATGAATACTTCACCCAAGTTATTACTTACTCAATAAATTCGGTCCTTGTAGAGCTTATGTTCTCAGAGGGTCAAAATTACTAAGTAAGGTCTTCACCATGTGGTAAGGGCATCTTGGGAACCTTCTATCTATCAGGATTATGAATCTACCCTGGAGCTACACATTTTAGATAAAAGCTAGTAGCCAACCATGTTAGCTCATAGCTAATGATTACAAAGATAAATAGACTTAAGCTTCCCTAAATAGGACACAAAATGAGAGCATGTTTTATTGCATCATTATCATCATCATGACATATCATTTGTTCTTACTACCTTAATGAAAACAGTTGTTGGGTATCTTATGCTAGAACGGGTATTGAGTGTCATTACACTAATCAATGTTAATGTGTCACAAGGATGGTACTAGCATTAAATAACTAAGCTTTACCCATGGGTCTTTGACCCTAGTGACTATAAATTCATAACATTGAAAAGTTGATGTATTTTGTCAGCTAATTCCCATTAAACAACTTTTTTTGTTATAGGGTAAAATAACACATTTCATTTTGAAAGTGAAACATTAGCCATATATTAGTTTTGACTATTTATAGACTAATTGTTAATCCTTTCTCCCTATAGTGCAATAAGCACCTGGAGGAGATTGGAAACTTCTCATTCCCAAATAATAAATTGAGCTTTGTTTACCAAGAATTAGTTGACTCTTGTGCATAAATGTCTGAAAACCAACTATCCTTGTTTTTTTCTCTTTCCTTAAAAAAACACAAAACAATAACAAGTTATAAGGCTATTATTCTCATGACTTTAATCATGTAGGAATTTTGGTCCCTTGTAGGTTAATATTTATTTTCCATTTTCCTATGATGCAATAAGCATATGGAGGAAAGGAAATTTTGTTTGGCATAAATAAGGTATCCTTATAATCACTTAAAAAAAACAATAACAAGTTATAAGGCTATTACACTCATGACTTTAATCATGTAGGGATTTTGGTCCCTTGTAGGTTAATAGTTATTTCCATCTCCTTATGATGCAATAAGCATATGGAGGAAGGGAAATTTTCTTTGGCATAAATGAGGTAGCCTTATAATCACTTAAAAAAAAACAATAACAAGTTATAAGGCTATTACTTTCATGACTTTAATCATGTAGGGATTTTGGTCCCTTGTAGGTTAATAGTTATTTCCATTTCCCTATGATGCAATAAGCATATGGAGGAAGGAAAATTTTCTTTGGCATAAATGAGGTAGCCTTGTAATCACTTAAGAGAATGCATAAAATAATAATATTTTTAATTCCCAAACCCTTTTATAGGGATTGCCGAATCATCTTGTGCTTTCCTTAGCATAAAGGTTTAAGGCACGAGTAAGCATAAGTAAGCACACTTGCTTATTTAACCCTTGTTTATAACAAGCAGCAGAAATGATTTCAAAATTCTTCCAATTCAATTACAAACCCTACATCTCTGAGTGAGAATCAATTTTTTTTAATTTATCCCTTACACTAGCGTAAGGCTATAAATAAATTAATACTATACTTTACATCTTCCCATCCCGACCTCCCACTTGATTCCATAATAATCATCTATTAGATTAGAATAAGGCCATATATAGCAAACAAATACATTTGCATCCATGCATTTTCATATCACATGCCATGATAAAAAGATTTTGAAATTTTTGAAATATTAGATTTTTAGGTCCTTTACATGGGAAGGTCAAAGTCCCCCACCTTACTTGCCACAATGCCAGTCATTTTCTTACTCCATGCCTATTGTCATTATCTCATCCATTCAAAGCACATCAATATTTCACAATATACTTTCATACCTTTGCCTTGACTATCAAAAATGATATGGTAGATGTGGATGCTAGCAATCACTTGGGGCATATTGTTTTCCTAATAAAGTTGTGTGGTAAAAAAAAATAAAGAGGGGAAATAAATAAATCAAGCCTAAATGTCACATTCATCAATAAGATCATTCACTACTGAAGAGAGAATTCAAAGATATTGTTTCTAACATGTCTTATCTTCATTAGGTAATGTTTGTATAGTCAAACTCTATCACTGAAAATAATCTTGTTTAACTTTGACAATGTTGTAATCATACTTTTCCATTTAACACCTCTATTTTCTTGTTTTATCCCTTAACCATCAAATTTCTCTTATCCCATCTATTACTCCTTTAATGTTTGGTATTCCCAATGAAAAAATCATAATGGATATAGAAAAGATCAATTTGAGAAAAAATGCCCTTAATTCATGAAAATATGAAGAAGAGTGAATGAATTGAAGAAAAAAAAGAGAAAAAAAATAAAGATAAAAGAGACTGATTAGAGAGATTAGATAACATGCTCCATTAGCAAGTTAAGTCAAAGATATAAGGCATTTTTTTTCTTCTTCTTTCCTAAATCTTGCAGGAGTTCCCTGTAACATCCCAACAAAATTTTAAGACTTAGATTTATTTTAAAAAAAATAAAATAAAATATCAATAATTAAATTAAAATTTAGAATAATTTGAAAGAGGTCCAGAGTTTGAATTTTTCTCAGCAAAAGTTTGGTTTTATTTGATTTTTAACTATGAAAAAAATTACCAAAGTTGACCTAAGCTTTTGTGCTATAATAAAAAATGTTTGGCCCTTTATTGTAATTTTCCCTAAAGTTTAATCTCAGCAATTTAAAAGGAAAAACGACTGAAAAGAAAGAAGGAAAGAAAGAAAAACAAACGCATGAGAGAGAGAGAGAGGAAGAAGAAAGGAGAAAGAGAGGGAGTTAGGCTTGGATTTAGGAGGCTTTGCGGCCATTGCGAGCTCAGCTACGCGATAGGTAAACTCCCTACTTTAATCCTCTTCCCTCCCTCTTTGTTTTCTCAATTTTGGAAAAGGAAATTTTTGAAATTTGATCCAAAATGCTTTATTTTTGTAAGCTTTAGTTTCCTTGAGTTCTAGGGAGGATGTTTTAAGTTTCTATATGATGTTCTAATGTTTTAAGTGGATAATTGGATGAAGAGAGGTGTTTTGGGCACAAATCAAACCCCAGAGGTTGGGTTTTGCTCTTCAATGATTTAAGTCTATTGATTTTGTTATAATTTTGCCATTTGAGCCCAATAAGATTTAAATTAAGGTTTGGTTTTTATTATAAGGGCTAATGGTAAAAGTTGGTGACATTAAGTAAAGGTTTTTAATCGATAAAAAATTATATAAATTGAAAATTAGCCTAGTGATGGGTAATAAGTGGTTTTGGTGGTTAAGTGATACTATGTGAATGGTTGGTTTAATATATGAACCATTAGGATGGATTATGACTCATTAACCCAAGTTGTGTGGTGTGAGTTATAGTCTTCATTAATGCTATTTGACATGATAAGTGATGTGGATCACTTATATGTTGTAGGAATTGTTGGTGGAATTTATTCAGAAGTTAAGGAACAAGCTGAGCCCTATTTTGTATAAGAGGAACCCTTTTGGTACCAAAAGGTTGAGGTAACAGGGAAATTTATATTTTTTATTACTTTGTTTTAGCTATTTTTGAATAAATATTACTAGCTATCATGCATTACATGTTTTAAAAGATTAAATGTGCTTTATAAAGGGTTATGGGGTACTATATTGATTATAGTGTAAATATGTTTTCTAATTGTTTAACAACAATGTTTTTATGGAAACGAGATTTGTTGCATGTATTGTAATCATAAATAATAGAAGTTGCACTTAAGGAAGTGTAACTAAGTAAGGTACCTTAGATAGGCTAAGGAATCGTTTAGGGAGGTTTATAAATGTTATACTACCTTAGAGTGTTGAAGTGGTCAATACTCGAAAAGGTAGACATGAATAAAAGGCATGATCTCGGTGGGAGTTCACTAATGAGAAGGTGTGGACTTTTGATATTCTATTGCACATTGCCAGTACTCAGTGTTGCCTTACATATTGTGGGCTCAGTGCACTAAAGTGGTTAGTGTATTGAATGTTCGACACCTCTCAGTGGGGGAGGGAATTTGACATATGAAGTGTGAGGTTGAGTGCCTAGGTTAAGATAACCTTCACATGGAGAGTAAGTCGGGCTGGCTCTAGGAGGGAGTTAGCTTTGATTGCTCAGGATTCACATCGAAGGGGCATAGGCGGTTCGGTGGATTAGATCATGCCTTAGATTATATTTTGTGCTTGTGGAGGTACAAGTAGGTATAAGGTTTACCTGTAAGTTAAAGAGTACTAGGGGGCATTCTGTTGGTCATGAAAGGCCATATTGGCCTACGTCATGCATTCATGCATTTTAAATGGCTAAATTATATATTATGTTAAATTTATTATTCGTTTATTCAATTATGGCTTGCTTTGTAATAATCAATGTAGATTTCTCTGTTACTGAGACTGTGGTTGTCTTACCCCTTTCTTTTTAATATTTCTAGGTCCAGGCAAAGGAACCAGTGGAGGATGGGGAAAGGAGCAGAGCTAGGGATTGTTTGTGAATTGTAAAGAACTGCAACCCCTTTCTTTTGAGCAAATCTATTGTAATGTATTTAGAATTAGGGTGCTAGTAGGATATGATTATGTATATGTGCGTGAATATGTGTGGATTGTATGGCTTGTGTATGAATTTTTATCTGCTTGTAAACTTGTGGCTAGGAAACTTGGCTATGGTGTGTGGTTTTGATGGAGTTATTTAGTAGACTAAGTTTTCACTACAAGCAAATATTTATTTTGGTATATATGTGATTTCACAAGCAAATGCAAAATGATTGCATTGCAAATGGTGTGTTATGGGCAAACATATACCTTAGATAGAGAGAGTGGGTGCGTGGGCCCCACAGAGATCTCTGAGCCAAGTAAAAATATTTAGCGTGTGTATTCATATGTGTATATGATATTTGAAATAGTTTTTGACCACTCTTGTGTGATTTGTGCATTTTAGGGGGTTTAGGATTCATTTTGGAAAATGGCACCCGAGTAGTCAAATTTTGGTATAAAGGGTTTTCTATCATTTAAATGTCCTATTAGGTGTTTTTAGCCCTATTTGACATGTCCAAAGTGTTCCCACAAGTTTGTGACTATTAGGATGAGATTTGGACAATTTTGAAAATGGTTTTTATCAAAAACCTGCACTTTTGCATCCGGGTGTCCAAATCTTAATCCGACCGTTGGATTTCTCTAAAATTTGGATCACAAGTAAAAAATTTTATAATCGTGTGGGTTTTAAAATCATGTCGATTCGATATCGGACAAAGAAACAGTGCACTCCAAAATTTGGTTTGGAGGAGCTGTCATGACAGCAAAAGTGCTGTCATGATAGCATTAATTGATAATGTTGCAACATACATGAAATTTAATCCGTCCATTGGATCTTTCCAAAATTTGGTATGCTAATAGTACTATTTAAAAGTGACATATGGGCTTTGGAATTGCTCCAATCAGAGGTCGGATGATGAAATGGTGTACCTTGGAAGTTAGTCTGGAGGTGCTAGCTGTCATGACAGCAAAAATAGCCAATCTTTTAACATATTTAATTTTTAATCTGACCATTGGATCTTTTTGAAATTTGGTACATTTATAGTACCCTTTGAATGTGATATGTGAGCTTTAAAATTACTTCGATCGGAGGTCAAATGGTGGAACGGTGCCTCTTGAAATTTGTCCCGGGATGGCTATCATGACAGCAATTTGATGTTGTCATGACAGCATCTTTTTATTCCACTTTCGTCTAGCTTGCTTCTGTGCGCTATAGGTAGAACCTATAATTTTTTTCTTTAAAGTTTTAAATGATTTATTTCTTAAGTTGGTTAGAGGATCAACTCCTTAACTACATTTAGTTTATTTGAATTATGTGATTTTTGGATAACACTCAGGGCAAGTGTTACATTCCCCCAATCACCTATATTGATCCAGAAGTAGTGTTTCTTTCATTCACCTGGTGACAAATATCACTGGGGTAGGTACTCGAACATATGTTTATACTGAATTTTCAAATTCCAATAGAGGATCAAGACTTTCTTTCACCCAATTGAAGCTTTTTTTTAACCCTCCAAATTTATCCATTCAAATAATTTCTTTCTATTTCCAAGCTCATGAAATCAAAGTTCAAGAGCTAAGAATAAATAAAAAAAAGAGAAAAAGAAAAAAGAAAAAAAAAAGCACTCCTACTGATGAAAAATCAAAATAGAAGATTATCCCTCCACTAGCATTCACTCATTGAATAGGACATGAAGAGGAAAATTGAAAAGGAAAGGAAGACAAAAAAACAAGAAGAAGAAGAAATAGAAGAGAATATTTCTCCTTCCCAATGATAATTCCATTGAAATGTCAAGTTTTGCAAGATCACATGTCCAAAAAAATTCCATTGTGATTTTGTACCTATATTTAGACCATCACATCCTTTCCATTCTCAACCTGTAATGTTATCCTATTCTTCTATATCACAATTCCTGAATATCCTCTCTTGTTAGGTGAATTTTAGCATAATTTTATGTTAGAGTTGAAGAAGAAAAAGGTTGAAGGAAGAATTTACATAAGGGCATAGAACTTTTAAGCCAAATATCATTTTATTTTATGAGTCCATTTACCCAGACAACATTACAAACCCCATAAGTCCTCATTGAGATTTGACTTGTTTAAATACAATTAGGGTAGTTTTCTTATTAGAGATCATTCCAAGATGCAGATTGTTGAAATTGGGGCAAGCTTATAGCTCAACATAAGATCTTTTACTCCAAAAATTGTGTCATTTTCAAAGGGACATACCAAATCAAAAGGAGACCCTCCTTTCAATTTCCATATTCATTCCCTTTCATCTTTATACTATACAAAGATAGATCATATAAAATTTAGGTAGTCTTCAATTTTACCATTCCATCATTTTCCACTTCACACTTTGGCTTATCCACATGATGCCTATTCTTCATATGTTTCCTACACCCAAATGGAGATGCCTCTAAATATTCCCAGCATTCCATTGATTGGCTACTCTGTTTCATTTCCAGACATGGCCTTTGTTTACAATGATTTTTTACATTGACATTGTTAAATAAAAATTAGTGCCAATTTTACTTATTGACTATACGAGCATTAATGATAAGGATAGATAAGATGAAACATCCATGTCTAACAAGTATTTCTTATGGGCAAACAAATTGTCTTGAAAATTTTCAATATGGCAAGAATAAATAGTTTTAAATATCTAAAAGTGTGACCCCTTAGTGTCCAATTCTTGTGTCAAAAGTTATTAAGTCATTGACTTGCAATTTCATTAGACGAGACCAATGACTTTCTCATTGCAAATGACCAAGAGGACCCTAGCATTTGCTAATTTCAAGTTTTGTTTTCCTCTTGCATCAAAATCATGCAAATAAAAAGAAATACATTTTCCAATTTCAAATGCATTGAGCATTCCATATCTTCACATGAATTGAAAAATTGCATCTTTCACATCAAAGTGAGCCTTAACTTAGATTGAGGTAAATGAGGAGTTGAATTTTTTTAAAAAATAGTCAATCATGCATTACACATTATCCACCATTACATATTTCACATAAAAATTGCCACAAGTTAAATTAGGGCAAATCAAAAGTAAATCATTCACTCTTCCATATCACTCATGGCATGTATTGCATCAAAATTGCCACAATTTAAATTGGAGGCATGAAAAAATTAAACTTTGATCAAAACATCATGCATTATGCATCATCCATCCATTACATGCTCAACATAAAAATTTTCCTTCACTTAGATTAGGGCAAATAAAAAAAATCATGCATTGCACATCACCCCATTGCATGCATTGCCACAGAAAGTATGCCCCATTTAGATTAGGGCAAACCAAAAATTATGGAACCTAAGGAAGTAAGAGAATAAATAACAAACCTCACATGTGAGTTTCTCATATTTGCAATGTGAGATGAAACCTATTCCCACAATCTTAAAGCTCAGTACCGACTGGCATGATTCTTTAAAGCCTTGTAACGACAGACACCCTAAAGCCCAGTACCGGTTGGCATGATTCTTTAAAGCCCTGAAATGGCAGACACCCTAAAGCCTTGTAATGGCTGGCACAATTATTTAAAACCCTGTAACAGCAGGCACCCCAAAGCCTTGTAACGGAAGGCACCCTAAAGCCTTGTAATAGAAGGCACCCTCAAATCTCAGTACCAGCTGGCACAATTCTTTGAAAGCCCTGTAACAGTAAGCACCCTAAAGCCCAGTACCGACTAGCATGATTCTTTAAAATCCTTGTAATGGTAGGCATCCAAAGCCTAGTACCAACTGGCATGATTTTTTAAAAGCCCTGTAACGACAGGCTCTCCAAAGCCCAGTACTGGCTGGTACAATTCTTTAAAAGCCCTGTAACGGCAAGTACCCCAAAGCCCATTATCGGCTGGCATGATTCTTTAAAGCCCTGTAACAGCAAGCACCCCAAAGTCTAGTACCGACATGATTCCTTAAAAGCCCTGTATCGATAGGCATCCTAAAGCTAAGTACCGGCTGGCATGATTCTTTAAAAGCCCTATAACGGCAGGCACCCTAAAGCCCAGTACTGGCTGGTATGATTCTTTAAAAGCCCTGTAATAGCAGCACCCCAAAGCCCAGTACCTGCTGGCATGATTCTTTAAAAGCCTTGTAATGGCAGGCACCCCAAAGCCTAGTACTGACTAGCACGATTCTTTAAAAGCCCTATAACGGTAGGCACCCTAAAGCCTAATACCTGCTAGCACAATTCTTTAAAAGCCCTATCACAGCAGGCACCCTAAAGGCCAACATTTTTTATTATAGCACAAAAGCCTGGGTCAACTTTGGTAATTATTTCCATAGTTAAAAATAAAATAAAATCCAACTTTTACTTAGTAAAATTCAAACTCTGGACCTTTATCAAATTATTCTTAATTTTAATTTAATTATAGATATTTTAATTTATTTTTTTAAGAATAAATCCGAGTCTTAAAATTTCAAGATGTTACAAGGTATATGATATAAATACTATTTTATGAGATTTCAATGATATACTATATTTACTTTCATATTGTTGCATATGATAGTCAATAAGAGTAAGTTATTTGTTACTGAGATTTTTTTCTCACCCTCATGGTTACATGTTTATAGGACTGAGAAGCAATCAGGGGAAGGGAAGAAAGTCTAGACCGGCTTGAGTTGTGAAGCCGTGTACTCTGGGTTTGTGTAATGAACTGAATTGAGATATTGTATATATAAGTGTATATGAGTTGCTATAGGGATTTCATGCATGAATTTAATTGAGATTTTATGAAATCAAGCCCAATTATATGTATGTGTGTTGTTTGAGATAAAGGGGCTTTGATTTGAGTATGTTTGCATTAAAATGGTTCTTTGTGTTGGTGAATCTTAACCCAAGGGATAAATTATGATGAAATAAGTAATTTGGGGGCTAAGATTGTATTGTGAATATGATTGCATATGTATGAGTTGAGAAATAGCCAAGTGAGCTAAGTAATGCCAATAAATGACATAGTATGTTAAGTTAGTGAATTGTGGAAATCGACCGTAGAAGGGTTAAATTTTGATATATAAGTATGATTGTGATTAATTATAGTCAATCAGGTGTATTAGATCCTTGGGACTTGTTTCAAGGCCTAGTATGGTTTAATGAGAGAAAGGGATGGATTTAACTGCTTGGATGCACAAAATTTTAGAAACAGTGACTTTTTACGCTTAGGTGTCTAAATTTTGATCGGACCATTAGATCGTGTCTAAACCTATCTCATTAGTTAGTATACAAGCTAAGCTTCGTGTGGGCACTTGAATCACTCTGATCGGATATCATATGTAATGGTGCATGTCGAAAGTTCATCATTTTGCTGTCAAAATGATAGTAAAAAAATGGACAGGCGCACCACGGCGCATGGTGACACATGTTGTGGTGCACTACATAAAAAGGGCGAGCGTGTGGCTCTGTGCCATATGTCGTGGTGCACAAACCGCCCGCCATAGTGCACACACCATTTCTTACTTTTATTTTTATGTTAAAATGCATGCAATTGAGATAGGAATGTGGGGGTTATGTCTACTATGTAATTATGGAGTGTATGATTTACTTTAGTTGTGTTTTTCTTTGATTATTTTGAGAACTGATCAATTTTTTAAAACTAAGTCTTCAGCTGAAGCTTTTGAAATGAAATTTGATTAATGCTGATTGAGGTGAGGTAGTAGTAACATTATAGTCTTCTTTATATTGAGTTGATATAGGAGGAGGTTACATTTTGGTATTAGTTTCTTAATTTTCGAGACTTGCTTGTTATCGATGCCTTCATTTAAACATATGACAAATTATCTTGTTCATTACACAACTCTTTCCCTGATGTCCTTTGTGTTTCATATATTCATCCTTAGAAGGGGAGGAAATAGTATAGTATGAGAGGTACTCGTACGAGAACCGTAGTGTCTAGACAAGTTGTAAAGGAGGAGCAAGAGCCAAAAGTTCAATCGGTTCAGCCACAAAGGGATAAACGTGATGAGCTATTGGACGAGCTCAGAGATATGGTTATTAATGTAAGACAAACTATCAGGGATCATGACACGATCCTAAGGAGTAGAGAGCAAGAAGACAGAGTTGAAGCTCAGAATATTCCAATACAGGAAGCACATAATAGAACTAGATCGTCTCAGAATTCAGGTAGTGGACTAGAGATTCTTGGCACTGATCCATCTATTGATCATGCTTGGAAGATGTTTGTTCGATTTAACCCGCTGACATTTGATAGAAGTATGAAAGAAAGTGAAGCAGAATTGTGGATAGAATGAATGGAAACCATCTTTGAGGTGGTGATCTATACTTCAGAGAAGAAAGTTATTTTGGCCACAGTGTAGTTGGTCAGTGCTACTAAGAGGTGTAGGAATCTATGAGACCAATTGGTGGTATTCAATTGAATTGGGATGAGTTTAAGAGAGTATTCTTTGATCAACACTTTCCAATCTTATTTAGAACTGAGAAGGAAGAGGAATTTCATGCTTTTAAGCAGGAAGACTTGGACGAGGAAGAATTTATAAGAAGATTTAATGACTTATCAGCTTACTCCGCATATCTTTAACATAGTAATGACTCGAAGTGGAAAGTTGAGAAATTACTTGGAAAGATGAGACCCAAGTATCGGCAATAGATAGCATTGCTTGATGTGATGACATGTGAGGAGATGTGCCACAAGCTGAAGGTAGTAGCTAGGCGTGGTAGAGAGGCAGAGACTGAAAGAAGGCGTGACAATATAGGGAGATTTTCATCTCATATGGGTCTAACTGGTGGAATGTCAAAGAGGCTTGAGTTCAGTGCGAGTAGTTCTAATTCTTCTGGAAGAAGAAGTTTTAGTCGAGGATCATAGTCTTGACCTGTGTATAGAGGGTCAATAAAGAGGGGTAGAGGTGTGAGAATTAAGCCTCTACAATCTTCAAGTCAAGCATTGAATGTTCTAGCTTTGACTTTAAATACTGGAACGATGCCCCAGTGTAACATATGCAGATCTCATATGGGAAGATGTTGGGCTTGCTACAAGTATGGTAAGTCGGGCCATATAGCAAGGCAATGCCCAAAAGGCAGAGTTGAGGGGATTGAGTAGAGATCGATGGTTCCTAGCTGAGTATTTATAGTTACACAGGAAGAGGCCAGAGTATCTCTGAACTTGATTAGAGGTATGATTTTTGTCAATGGTCACAAAGTAGAGGTATTGTTTGATTCTGGTGCCACCCATTCTTTTATGTCTAAGGAATGTGTGGATAAATTAAAATTTTCTTTACAAGAATTGCCTGTGCTCATTAAAGTGATGAAACCTTCTGGATCATCTAGTATTACAAGTCAAGCTTGTTAGAATGTGGACATTCAATTTGAGGATAAAGTTTTCAAGATCGATTTGATTTGTATTCCTATGAGAGAAATAAATGTGATAATTGGCATGGATTGGCTAGCAACAAATAAGGCCACGCTTGATTGTTCTAAAAGGGTGGTGTTACTACCAGTGTTATGTGCAGCTGTGGAATCTTTGGAGCAATCTAAGTTTTTATCGGTAGTAAGTGTTGAGAAGTTGATTCGACAAGGTTGTGATACCTATATGATATTCTTTGTAGCCAGCACAGTGTATGATGGTGGGATTAAGAAGATTGGGGTAGTAAATGAGTTTCCAGAGGCATTTTTAGAAGAAATGACTGGATTACCTCTTGAAAGGGAAGTTGTGTTCTCAATTGATTTGGTTCCTGGAACCAACCAATATCAAAGGCCCCTTATAGAATGTCACTGTCGGAATTGGCTAAGCTAAAGAAGTAGATTGAAGATTTACTAGAAAAAGGATTTATTAGACTAAGTGTATCACCTTGGGGATCACTAGTATTGTTTGTGAGAAAGAAGGATGGTAATTTGCGACTGTGTATTGATTACCGACAATTGAACAAGGTAACTATGAAGAACAAGTATCTTCTACCAAGGATAGATGATCTTTAAATCCATTAGCTGGTGCCTCAGTTTTTTCTAAAATTGATTTGAGGTCAGAGTATCATCAGTTGAGAGTTAGTGTAGTAGATGTACCTAAGACAGCGTTCAGGACTCAGTCTGGCTATTATGAATTTTTGGTTATGCCATTTGGTTTGACCAATGCGCCAATAGTGTTTATGGACTATATGAATTGAATCTTTAGGCCACACTTAGATTAGTTTGTAGTAGTCTTTATAGATGACATCTTGATCTATTTTGAGAATGAGGAGCAACATGCAAAACATGTGAGTATAGTACTATAGATTTTGAAAGACAGAAAGTTGCATGCCAAACTCAGTAAGTGTGAGTTTTGGTTAAGACAAGTGAGATTTTTAGGACATGTTGTGTCTGCGGATGGATTTTAATGGATCCACATAAGGTTCATATAGTGTTGGATTAGGAACGTCCTAGTTCAGTCATAGAGATACATAGTTTTTTAGGATTAGTTGGGTATTATCGATGATTTATACATAGATTTTTTCCAGATAGCTTCTTCTTTGACTAAACTAACTTGAAAGGATCAGCATTATATGTGGGACGATTGGTGTGAAGTGGTATTTTAGAAACTAAAAGAGAAATTAACCATGACACTAGTGTCGATTATCCTTAATTTGAGGTTACCTTACGAGGTATACATTGATACGTCTTTGAAAGGTCTTAGTTGTATTTTGATATAAGACAGTCAAGTTGCTTCATGATAATTGAGACCACATGAGGAGAACTATCCTACACATGATTTAAAACTTATAGTAGTGGTGTTTACTGTAATGTCCACCTTAACATTATCAAAATTCACCACACAATCACAACAAGCAATCATAATTAGAAGTAAGGATTACTCCTAAGTTCACATTATCCATATAAGGGTTAAAATTAATAACCTTTTAAAAATAATTGAGGAATATTTGGGATCCCATGAAAACCCTTTAAATTGATAGTTTGAGCTCAAATTTAATGATTTATAAAGGTATTAATGTCATTTTTGAGTGTTTTGGTCCATGCGCCGCAGCTCGTGGTCCGTACGCCGTGGCATGTGGCACAGAATGCCAAATTTTCTCATTGTACTGTGCACAGTGGCTTGCACAAAATGAGCCACGGCTCACATGTCCATGACAGCTTTTCTGGACGAACTTCAAACGCACGCCATTTTCACATTCGATGTCCGATTGGAGTGATTCACATGCCTACACGAAACTTATTCAATAAGCTAACTAATGGTATAAGTTTCATTGCAATCTGACCGCTATGAGAATTTTAGATACTTGAATGCAAAAATCAGTTTTTCAAAGAAATTTTCAACTATCCAAGTACCCAAAACTCATAACTTATACCATTAACCCATTGTGAGGCTTGAACCAAGTCCAATAGACTAAAATACACTTAAATGACCAATCAAACACACAAAAACATACCAAACACAAACTTTGGCCACTCAATGACCATTTTGCCCAATATGGCCAAAATACACAAATTAACACTACAAGCACTATTTAGCCTCTATTGCCACATAATACCCTACAAATACATTGTCACCACATAGATAAAAAATTCCTTGTACTTGTATTAGTATTTTAGCCCATCACCATAAAAATTAACACATATTCACCTCATATACAATATTGGCCTAAAATACACCACAACATAGTATGAAACAAGTGCAACCAATCAAAATGATATGCATTTCTAGTTGGCAACATATAATACCATATAATAAGTTTATGTACACCACTCAAATTGAAATCGGGCTTTACAAAGAGTGTAGCAGATATGCTAGCCCCTGCCCGATTCCCTCCCTGGCTTAGTCTCACTGGTAACAACTGTAAAATGTTAACCACGGGGTGAGAAAAAAATCTCAATAACTAAGATAATCTACATTATTGATTAACAAGCCAAGTTATAAATAACAATTAAAATAAGTAATATAATCACATCATATAATATCGCCACAAATTTGCATGTATGATCCCTAACCATCCGGTCATCCAATACTCCTGACCAAACCAGTAGGCTATTTCACAAAACTAAACCACATGTATGGTCCCCAAGCTCACCATCCATGGTAGGACTACCAGGCCAAGGTGTCCTAAACCACTTATGGACTACCGTTTCCCCCTATTACAAGTAATTGGGGTGTCGTTACTCTAACACCGCATCCTACGGATGCTAAGGAGCATAGTCTCCAACTCCGCACCCTTTTGGGTACCAAGGAGAGTAAGTCTCCAACACCGTACCCATTTTTGGGCACTAAGGAGAGTAACTGCTACACCTAGCGTCCCGAGGTGCCAGCAATGCCATATGGACTTAATCTTTACTATCTCTACTAGGGTGACCTCCTACCCTCTAATATGCCACATTTCACTACATATCTCTACTTGAACATGCATAAACAACTTTCTAAATAAGTATAACAAAATTTACCATTTACTTCAAAAATATAGAATTTTACAAACTAATACTCTACTCATTTTCTAAAATAGTTAACTATTAAAGAATTTATATATATATAGTCAATAAATCATAGAAAAGCAACTTGAGAATAACTTATTCAAGGTAATAAACAATACAAATTATCTAGTTACCTCAACCCTTTTGTTACTAAAAGGGTTACCCGTGGTACTAATTCTCTTCTAGTGTTAAGGTAAGTCTTCCCACTCCATAATCTACATCAACAAGTACTATATGTTAATTTTCAATTAACACAAGCACCATTAGCTAATAATAACGTCTAATTTTTTCACTTCTCACTCAAATTCTCAACAAATACGTTTGTCAAGATTACAATTTGTTCACATCATCCCTTTAAGCCTCCTTCTACTCTATCACAATATAAAACTTAATATCTCAACTTATCACACTTCAACACCTTATGATCAAGTTAAGGCTTGATCCAAAATTTACCAAACAAGAAAGTAGCTTCCTATTACCACATATTCAAGATCAATAAACCTAAATTAAACCTTTAGAGTTAATAGAAACCTTCAAAACATTGACTCATGGCTTAATCTAATTAGACCAAATTCTCACTCTTCCAAATCCCATGAAAAATGAGATAAAAAGGTAGAGAAGAAGGGTAGGAAACTTACCCAAGAGTTTGGAGACTCAAAGTATCTTCAAAATCCTTTCAAATTGATGCCCTGACAGTACCCAAAGTTGCCCCTTTCATGCTCTAGATTTTCCACCCTAAAATCTGTCAATTTCTGATGATTCTTGAAATTTTAAGTTGCCTGCTGTGCCGTGTGCCACAGCACACGCCACGCAAGCCGTGGCTTATGATGCAGTGAGCAACAAGTTGATTTTGCTCCCCCCGATGCCTTGTGACTTGATCTGACTTTCATCTTATATCAATTTAGAGCCAAATATGACCTAAAAATCCAATTAGCCACCAAAAACATAATTAAATAAATTAATCATATTTTTAACTAATTTATCCCTTAATTAATCAAGTTTTTCAGATTTAAAGTTTTAGGATGTTACATTTACTCTAAAGATTTGGCGCCATTACTTGTATGGTGCAGTGTTCACTGTGTTTAGTGACCATAAGAGTTTGAAATACCTAGTGGATCAAAAGGAATTGAATATGAGGCAAAGAAGGTGGATAAAGCTTCTTAAAGATTATAACTTTGAATTGAAATACCATCCAGGTAAAGCTAAAATGTAGTTGCTGATGCTTTAAGCCAAAAGACTTTTCATGTGGCATGTCTTGTGGTCAAGGAATACAGATTAATAGAGTTGTTCGTTGAGTCACAGCAGTATGTGCCATTGAAGGCATTAGTTGGTGCCTATTCCACTAAGATTAGCAATGATTTCTCGAAGAAATTAAGAATGGCACAACTAAAAGATGAGAGTCTTTTAAAGGTTAGAGAAGAGATTTGTAATGTCTACCTTGACATTACCAAAATTCTCCACAATCACAACAAACAATCATAATTAAGAGCAAGGATTGCTCCTAAGCTCACATTATATATATAAGGGTTTAAAACTAGTAATCCTTTAGAAATAATTTTGAAAAATTTGGGATCCCATAAAAACCCTTTAAATTGGTAGTTTGAGTTCAAACTTAATGATTTATAAAGGTATTGAAAGCATGGAAAAGTTTTAGGAAGCAAAACACTTTAAAATAGGGCTAAAGATGTCATTTTTGAGTGTTCTGGTCCATGTGCCGTGGCTCGTGGTCCATGCGCCGCGGCATGTGGCACAAAAAGCCAAGTTTGCTTGCTGTTCTATGTGGTACGGCTTGTGTGAAATGCACCACGGTGCAAGTGTCCATGACAGCAATGCTATCATGATAGCTTTTCTAGACAAACTTCGAATGCTCGCCATTTTTGCATCCGATGTTCGATTGGAGTGATTCAAGTGCTCACATGAAGCTTATTCAATAAGCTAACTAATGGTATGAGTTTCATTGCAATCCAAAACCATATGAGAATTTTAGACATTTGGATGCAAAAATCAGTTTTTAAAGAGATTTTCAAGCATCCAAGTACCCTAAACTCATAACTTATACCATTAACCCATTGTAAGGCTTGAACCAAGTCCAATGGACCAAAATACACTTGAGTGACCAATCAAACACACAAAAATATACTAAACACAAAATTTGGCCACTCAATGGCCATTTTGCCTAATATGGCCAAAATACACAATTAACACTACAAGCACTATTTGGCCTTTATTGCCACATAATATCCTACAAATACATTGTCACTACATAGGTAAAACATTCCTTGCACTTGTATTAGTATTTTAGCCCATCACCATAAAAATTCCCACATATTCATATTATATACAATATTGGGCTAAAATACAAAATAACATAGTATGAAACAAGTGCAACTAATCAAAATGATATGCATTTCTAGTTGGCAACATATAATATCATTCATATAAGTTTATGTACACGACTCAAAATGAAATTGGGCTTTACAACGAGAATGTAGCTAGCCCTTGCCCGATTCCCTCCTTGGCTTAATCTCATTGGTGGAACCTGTAAAATGATAACCACGGGGTGAGATAAAAATCTCAATAACTAAGATAATCTACATTATTGATTAACATGCCAAGTTATAAACAAGCATTAAAATAAGTCACATAATCACATCATATAAGATCACCACAAATTACATGCATGATCCCTAACCATCCTGTCCTTCAATACTCCCGACCAAACTAGTAGGCTATTTCATAGAACCAAACCACATGTATGGTCTCAAAGCTCACCATCCATGGTAGGACTACCCGGCCAAGGTGTCCTAAACCACTTCTGGACTACTATTTCCCTTATTACAAGCAATTGGGGTGTCGTTACTCCAACACCACATCCTATGGATGCTAAGGAGCATAGTCTCCAACTCCACACCCTTTTGGGTACTAAGGAGAGTAAGTCTCTAACACCGCACCCATTTTCGAGCACTAAGGAGAGTAAATGCTGCACTTGGCATCCCGAAGTGCTAGGAATGCTATATGAACTTAATATTCACTATCCCCACTAGGGTGACCTCCCACCCTCTAATATGCCACATTTCACTATATATCTCTACTTGACCATGTATAAACAACTTTCCAAACAAATATAACAAATCTTACTATTTACTTCAAAAATATAAAATTTCACAAAGCAATACTCCACTCATTTTCTAAAATAGTTAACCTTTAAGGAATTTATACATATATACTCAATAAATCATAGAAAAGCAACTTGAGAATAACTTTTACAAGGTAATAAATAGTGTAAATTATCTAGTTACCTCAACTCTTTTGTTACTAAAAGGGTTACCTTAAGGTACTAATTCTCTTCTTGTGTCAAGGTAAGTCTTTCCACACCAGAATCTACATCAACAAGTACTATATATTAATTTTCAATTAACACAAGCACTATTAGCTAATAATAACCTCCCAATTCTCCCATTTCTCACTCATATTCTCAACAAAGAGGCTTGTTAAGATTAAAATTTATTTATATAATCCTTTCAAGTTTTCTTCTAACTCTATCATAACATAAAACTTAATATATCAACTTATCACACTTCAACACCTTATGATCAAGTTAAGGCTTGATCCAAAATTCACCAAACAAGAAAGTAGCTTCTTATTACCACATATCCAATATCAATAAACCTAAATTAAACCTTTAGAGTTAATCAAAACCTTCAAAACATTGACTCATGGCTTAATCCAATCAGACCAAATTCTCACTCTTCCAAATCCTATAGAAAATGAGATGAAAAGGTAGAAGAGAAGGGTAGGACACTTACTTAAGAGTTTGAAGGCTCAATTTGTCTTTAAAATCCTCCCAAAATGATACCCTAGCAGTGCCCAAAGTTTCCCCCTTCGTGCTTTAGGTTTTCCACCTCAAAATCTGCCAATTTTTGATGATTTGTGAAATTTTAAGTTGCCTGCTGTGTCATGCACCGCAGCGCACGCCACGCAAGCCACGGCTCATGACGCAGCAAGTAAAAAGTTGATTTTTCTCCCCCTGATGCCTCCCAGCTTAATCCAATTTTCATCCTAACTCAATTTAAAGCCAAATATGAGCCAAAAGTCCAATTAGCAACCCAAAAACATAATTACATAAATTAATCATATTTTTAACTAATTTATCCCTTAATTAATCAACTTTTTCAGATTTTAAGTTTTAGGATGTTACAAAATTGAAGCAGATCAAGCTATTGAGTTTGGATTCAATGATGATAGTTTTGTAGTTTACTAGGATAGGATTTGTGTTCCTAATGATGTAGATTTGAGAAAGGTTATCTTGAATGAGGCTCACTGTAGCAAATACATGATCCATCTAGGAGCTACAAAGATGTACCAAAATGTGAAGCGGTATTGGTGGTGGCTTGATGTGAAGAAAGATGTAACGGTATTTGTGACTCGGTGTTTGACCTATCAAAAGGTTAAGATAGGGCACCAAAGACTTTAGTATATGAATGGCACCATATGAGGCATTGTATGGGAGAAAATATAGATTGCCTCTTTGCTAGACAATGTTAAGTGAAAGGAGTATGTTAGGACCGTATATTATAGATCAGATAACTCAAAAGGTTGAGTTGGTTAGGCAAAAGCTGCTAACAGCACAGAGTAGGCAAAAGAGTTATGCAGATAGGCGTAGAAGGCCACTAGAGTTCCTATTGGGAGACAATATGTTTCTGAGAGTTACACTAGTGATAGGAATTGGGAGATCGATAAGAGCTAAGAAATTAACTCCTAGATTCATTGTCCTTTTAAGATTTTGGAGAGAATTGGACTAGCATCTTACTTGATAGCTTTACCACCACAGTTATCAGGTGTGCATAAGGTGTTTCATGTGTCGTAGCTTAAGAAATATCAACCTAATCCTTTACAAATGATAGAACTAGAGGAAATTAAACTCTAGGAGAATTTGACCTATAAGACTAAGCTAGAGCTAATTATAGATGTGAAAGAGAAGTAGTTAAGGAACAAGACCATATGATTAGTTAAAGTTTTCTGGTGAGGCATAGCTCTTGGTAATGCTACCTGGGAGACAGAGGATAGGATGAGGCAACAATACCCTTGCCTATTCCCATAGGTATATATTTATGTCTTTTATGAATTTTGAGGGAAAAATTCTTAAAAGGAGGGGAGAACTGTAACATCCTGAATTTCTTAATCCAAGTTTAAAGGTTAATCGAGGGTGAAGTGAAAATTAGTGTGGGATTAGAAATTCAAATGATTAATTGGTATTTTAACTTGTTTGTGTGTTGTATGAATAGATATGGGTGATAGGAGTATGTTTTGAGTTTTAGCAAGTGTGCGTGATGAGAATAAATCTCACTGTGCCATGTAACATCCTGAATTTCTTAATCCTAAGTTTTGATTTAAATCAAGGGTGAAGTGAAAATTAAAGTGGGATTAGAGATTTAGAGGACTAATTGGTATTTTGACTAGTTTGTATGTTGTATGAACAAATATAGGTGTCAAGAGTGCATTTCAGGTCGAAGCAAGTGCGCGTGGTGAGAAAAAGTCTCACTGTGCCATACGCCGTCGCTCATGCTTTATGCACCACGACACATGGACTAGAAATTCACTTCATAAGTCATGAATTTTAGAAAATTTTAGAAGAGAGAATTTGAGAAACACATGAAACAGAGAGAGGAGAAGGGCTGAGGAGCTAGGTCAAGTCATTTTAGAGCAGTGGAAAGTGATTCAGATCGATAACTTGCCAGGTAAGCTATGTATAACTCTTACCTTCTATTCTACATAAATTTCTCTGAAAATGAGTTATAGGGAAATTGAATCAGTAGAATTTAAGGGGTTTGATTCTTTCCTAATAGTAATAAAAAGGTTCCTGAAAGCTAAATTAGAGCTCTGTGATTGCTTTAGAGCTGAAGATAGAGCTTTGAACCTAGAGGCTTAATTTTAAGTCTTTAGAGAGAGAAGGTTAGGGTAAAATCTGTATTGAGTGAAATAAGACCAGTTGAGGTGATGTAAAGTAGTAATTGGATAGTTATAGACTTAGAATGGATAAATGGAAAAGAGTTTATGGATGAATATAGCCCTAAATAGTAAAAATGAGTTTTCGGTGAAAATGGGCCAAATGACTAAAATGTGCCAAATGTGTTCAGATTGGCATATTAGATGCCTGAGTAGAGAAAGGAAGCTTGAGATAAGCTTGTACGATAGTGAAAATCCATAGCTAAACTTTCTAGTGACAGAAGGGTTAAGTAACCGAATAACTTTCTTTGTTTGACTGTTTATTATAACTGTATGCTAGTATGCTATGTAATGCATGAATTGGTTTTGAATTGAGCATGTTTTGTGGCATAAGTGATTATGTGTGTAAAATGACCTTTGATTGAAATGAGCATTGAAATTGTTTTTTGTAATGTAAAGTGATGTATATATATATATTATGTATAATAAAAAGTAAATTATGAAAAGGGAACCTTAAATAGTTCGAGAAACCATGATCTGAGTGGTGGGAGTTCACCCAAGTATAGGGGATGATAAAGACCATATGACAAGGTTTCTTTAATACCCTGTTAGGGTGCGGTGCTAGAAACAATTCTCCTTAGTGCCTTGAAAGGTGCTATGTTTGAGAAGATCTCCTGAGTGCCTATTAAGATACTGTGTTGGAGATGAGAGATTTCTTCATATCTTTATGATACGAGTGGGAGTCAACGATGCTCCATTATGTGTATTGGGGCAAAATCATAGTTCGTATTGTGCATTAGAACATCTTTTGCTGGGTAATTCTACCATTGTAGGTGAGCTCAAGACTAATGAGAGTGTACATTAGTTTGAGATAAGCCTATGGTTTCATGTCGGGGTAATTTGGAGGACTGGTTGGTAGAGATCATGCTAGTATTTTTATGATATAATGAAATATCTTGAGATAGCAGAGAATCCTTCAGGATTGATATAAAGTGGAAAAGGAAATGTGATATGATGTAAAAACTACTTTATGAAGTTTAAATGGTATACTATGCTTACTTTCATATTGTTGCATGTGATAGTCAATAAGAATGAATTATTCTATTACAGAGATTTTTATCTCACCCCTGTCATTACATGTTTAAAGGATCGAGAAGTGAGCAGGCCAAGGGAAGAGAGTCTGGACCGGCTTGAGTTGAGAAACTGTGTACTCTGAGGTTGTGTAATGAACTAAATTGAAAGATTATATATACAAGTGTATATGAGTTGCCATAGGTTGCATGCATGTATTGAATTGAGTTTTTGTGAAATCAAGCCCGAATTATGTGTAAATGTGTTGTTTGAGATAAAAGGGCTTTGATTTGAGAATATGTTCGTGTTGCAATGATTATGTGTTAGTGAATTTTAAGCCAAAGGATAAATTATGAGGAAATGATTAATTTGGGGGCTAAGATTATATTTTTAATTATGATGGGTGAATGTTAAGCCAAAAGCCAAAAATTATGATGAAATGAATAATTTGGGGGTTAAGATTGTATTATAAATATGATTACATATGTTTGTATATGATTGAGTTGAAAAGTAGCCAAGTGGGCTATGTTATGCCAAGAAATGGCATAGTTTGTGAAATTAGTAAATTATGGAAATTGGTCGTAGAGGGGTCAAATTTTGATATTATGGTCAATCAAGTATTTTAGATCCTTTTGAACTTGGTTCAAGGCTTAGGATGATCTAATAAGAGAAAGGGATTGATTTGAGTGCTTAGGTGTACCAAATTTTTTAAAAAAGTGACTTCTTGCACCTGAGTATCCAAATTTCAATTGGACCTTTAGATCGTGTCTAAACCTATCTCATTAGTTAGTATACAAGCTTATCTTCGTATAGGCACTTGAATCACTCCAATCGGAGGTTGTATGTGAAATTGGTGCACGTTGGAAGTTCTTCATTTTACTGTCAAAATAACAGCAGAAAAATAGACAGGCGCATCGCGGTGCATAGATACACATGCTGCAATGCACATCACAGACAGGATGAGCTTGTGGTTCTGTGCCACATGCCGTGGCACACTGATCGTCTGCCGAGGCGTATGGACTAAAACTCAGTTTTATTTTGTGTGTTGAAATGCATGCATTTGAGTTAGGAATGCTAGTGGGTTTTGTCCACTATATAATTGGAGGGTGTATGATCTATTTTCACTATGATTTCTCTAATTGAATTGTGATTTAAATTATTTTATAAATTAAGTCTTCGGCCGAAGCTTTTGAAATGAATTTGATTATTGTGAATGATGTGAGTTAATGGTAACACCGTAGTCTCCTTTTATATTAAGTTACATGCCACGCGTTGTAGCTTGTGCTACATGTACCGTAGCGCATGGACTAGAATTTGCCTTCATAAATCATGAAATTTTAAAGGAGAGAAATTTAAAAACACATGAGATAAAGAGAGGAGAAAGGCTGAGAAGCTAGGTTAAGTCATTTTGGTGTGGTGAAAGGTGGTTCAGATCGGTAACTTGCTAGGTAAGCTACGTATAATTCTTACCTTCCATTTTATAAAAATTTCTCTAAAAATGAGTTATAGGGAAATTGAATCAGTGGAATTTAAGGGGTTTGATTCATGCCTAGTAGTAATAAAAAGGTTCTCGAAAGTTAAATTAGAGCTTTGCGACTGGTTTAGAGCTAAACGGTAGAGCTTTGAACCCATAAGCTCAACTTTAGCCTTTAGAGAGAGAAAGTTAGGGCAAAAATTTAACTTGAGTAAAATAAGACCGGTTAAGGTGATGCAAAGTAGTAATTGAGTAGTCATGGACATAGAATAGATAAATGGAAAAGAGTTTATGAATGAATATAGCCCTAAGTGGTAAAAATGAGTTTTTGGTCAAAATGGACCAAATGACAAAAACATGCCAAATTTGTTCAGATTGGCATATTGGATGCGTGAATAGAGAAAGGAAGCTTGAGAAAAGCTTATGTGATAGTTGAAATTCACGGTTAACCTTTCTAGTGATATAAAGGTTAAAGTAACGAAATAACTTCCTTTATTTGATTGTTTATTGTAACTATGTGTTAGTATGCCATGTAGTACATGAAATGATTTGAAACTAAGCATGTTTTATAGCATTGAGTGATTGTTGTGTGTGAAATGACTTTGATTGAAATAAGCATTGAAATGAAAAGTATGATATGTTATGTGTAAGAAAGTATTAAATGATAAATGGGAACCTTAAATGGTTTAAGAAAGCATGATCATAGGGGTGGGAGTTCAGCCAAATGTGGGAGATGATAAAGACCATGTGGCAAGGTTTTCTTAGTACCCTTTTAAGGTGCGGTGTTGGAAATAATTCTCCTTAGTGCCTATTTAGGTATGGTGTTGGAGATGAGAGACTCCTTAGTGTCCTTGTGATATGGTGTTAGAGCCAATGATAGCCCCATTGTATGTATTGGGGGAAACTATAGTCCGTATGGTGCGTGAGAACATCTTTGGCCGAGTGATTCTACCATAATAGGTAAGCTCAAGACTATTGAGAGTGTATATTGGTCTAAGATGAGCCTATAGTTTCGTGTCGGGTTGATTTGGAGGTTCAATTGGTAGAAATCATGCTAGTATGTTATGTGATATGATAAAATATCTTGAGATAAAATGGAATAATTTATGATATGATGAAAAGTAGAGAATGAAATGAGATGTGTGACATAAATTCTATTTTATGATTTTAATGATATACTATATTTCCTTTCATATTGTTGCGTATGATAGTCAATAGGAGTGAGTTATTCTGTTACTGAGATTTTTATCTCACCCTCGTGGTTACATGTTTACAAGACAGGAAAGTGATCAGGGTAAGGGAAGAGAGTCTGGGGCTTGAGTTGTGAAGCCATGTACTCTAGGTTTGTGTAATGAACTGAACTGAGAGATTGTATATATAAGTGTATATGAGTTTCCATAGGGAGATTGCATGCATGAATTTAATTAAGATTTTATAAAATCAAGCCTGATTATATGTATGATTATATGTATGTGTGTTGTTTGAGACAAAAGGGCTTTGATTTGAGTATGTTTGTGTTGAAATGGTTGTTTGTGTTGGTAAATCTTAAGCCAAGGGACAGATTATGATGAAATGAGTAATTTAGGGGCTAAGATTGTATTGTAAATATGATTGCATATGTATGAGTTGAGAAATAACCAAGTGGGCTAAGTTATACTAAGAAATGGCATAGTATGTTAACTTAGTGAATTGTGGAAATTGGCCGTAGACAGATCAAATTTCGATATATGAGTATCATTATGATTAAGTATGGTCAATTAGGCGTATTAGATCATTTTGGACTTGGTTCAATGCCTAGTGTGGTTTAATGAGAGAAAGGGATCAATTTAAGTGCTTGGGTGCGCAAATTTTTTAAAAAAAGTGACTTCTTGCACCTGAGTGTCTAAATTTTGATCAGACCATTAGATCGTGTCCAAACCTATCTCATTAGTTAGTATACAAGCTAAGCTTTGTGTGGGTGTTTGAATCACTCCGATAGGATGTCATATGTGAAAATGGTGCATGCAGAAAGTTCATCATTTTGCTGTCAAAATGACAGCAGAAAAACAGACAGGCGCGCCGCAGCGCATGGTAACACATGCTGTGGAGCACGACACAAAAAGGGCAAGCTTATGGCTTTGTACCATATGCCGCGGGGCACGGACCGCCACAATTTTATTTTTATGTTAAAATGCATGCAATTGAGATAGGAATGCTAGTCGGTTTTGTCCACTATGTAATTAAGGAGTGTATGATTCACTTCAATTGTGTTTTTCTCTGATTATTTTGAGAACTGACCAATTTTTTAAAATAAGTCTTCAATTAAAACTTTTTAAATGAAATTTGATTAGTGGTGATTGAGGCGAGGTAGTAGTAACACCATAGTCTTCTTCTATATTGAGTAGATACGAGAGGATGTTACATAGGCTAGTAGCGTAATTAGCCTATTGTGCCAACTTCATATGGGACTATAAGATTGTATAAAAGAATAGCCCAACTCGAGCTATAATGCTTAAGTTCATTGAATTTGAAATATGTCTAGAGTCAATAAATGTAATATAGGGTGAATGAATTATATACATATATTTGAATATTTATTCGATAAATATTTATATATTTATATGAAATATAAAATTCAAAATATAATTATATATATATATTTTTGAAATATATATATATTCATATGTGTGTGTGTGTGTGATATATATATATGAATATGATATATGAAATTAAATATACATATAATATAATATATATATTCTTGAAATATATATATTCGTGTATGTAGATATAATATAATATGTATATGTGATATATATTATATTATATTATATTATATTGTGTTAGTTTTATATTTAATTTTATGTGATAGATTAAATTTAATAACTAACATGATATGAGAAATATCATGTCAGTTTTATAATATGAATTTATAAGATAAATTCAAATTAGATATGATATTATTGATTTTATTTATGAGATAAATTTAATCTAATATTTTCATTGGCCCATTAAAGGATGACTAAAACCCTAATCTATATATATGGCATAAGAGGGGTGTTCTTATTAAGAGAGAGTTAGAAAAGTTCTGACAATAAAACACTCTGAGAGCCACAAAACACCCTAAAGAAAAGGAAACTAATGTTCAAAGACAAATGGACATTGAGAGCACTAGCATGTTGTTCAAGTTGAGAAGCTATTCGTGTGGATACTAGTAGAAGGAGTAGATATACATTGTCAGCTCCTGAGATCTAAACTCTTGAAAAGAACGCATGTCAAGAACTCATAATTAAAAGGTAACTCTTTTATCCACCTTGACTTAAATGAGTTCGTTTAGTCCATATAGGGATAGGGATTCAAAAATTTCATCTTCCTCTACACCTCCCTATCCATCACCTTCTTCTTTTTCAGATCTTCTAGGTAAAGCTTGCACTTTCTCTTCTAATGACCAGGTTCATTACAAAAAAAACAAACTCCTTCCTTTAGAGGCTTTGCCCTCTTGGTTGGAGGCTTAGTTTCAGGCTTATTTGACTCTTTGGTCTTACCATATGAGCCTTTATCCTTGCCCTTGCCTTTGCCTTTCATTTTCATACCTTTTCTTTTTTGAACTATCAGAACAATGCAAGTCCTTTTCTTAATGTTTTGCTCGGCAATTTTAAGCATCCCATGTAGTTTAGTGGGATTTCTCTATATTGTTCATGTTATAGTTCATAACAAATTGATCATAACTTTTGATAAGTGAGTTCAAGATCAAAATATAGTTAACTACTGGCTTAGGGGAAATTCGAGCCTCTTAAGGTGATCAATATAGTTCTTCATTTTTAAAACATGCGTAATAACTGATGCAACCTTAACCATCTTGTAGGAATGTAAGGCCTTTGTGGTCTCATATCTTTCTTGCTTGCCTGTTGCTAGAACATTTCCTTAAGATATACAATCATCCCATAAGCCTCCATATGTTTCGAATCTCTTTAAAGTTTGGAACAATGGTAGCTAGCATTAGGCATCCTACATCCATTGAGTCACTAGTGTGTGATGGACCCTATGGCATGGATGACATGGTATTAATGACAACGAAGCTTGAGGATGCTAATCATCATCATGGTGGCATGAAAGGAGCCCAAGGAAAGGAGCAAGGAGTCTAACACTTTCAATCCAACATGCCAAAAGACCTTTTACAACATATTGGAAGTCTGATGACAAGAGCCCGAACTAAAGCCATGAAGCAAGCCTTGTTTAGCCTTGTATAAGAAGTCCAAGAGCTTGGAGAGCATTGGGGCACTCCTCTCAAGCCTAAAGGAGATCCTCTAGGCATGTATAATGTGCTTAAGATGCAAACCCATGAATATTCAAACCTAAGAAGTGCAAATCCTAGCCTAATACAAGGAAGACTATAAATGGAGCCCCTTGCAAGCAAGAAGGCATGAAACCTTAGTGAAGAAGTCAAGGATGGTGTGATTTTAAATCCTTTATGATCTCTTAATTGTCTCCTTAATTGTTTCCTATTTTAGTGATCCATTGACTTGACTCCCTTTCTTAAGGAGCAAGACTAGTCATAGTTTCCTATTTTGAGTCTAGTCAAAGATTAAGATTAATTATATTATTTTTAATTTCTAAGTTTTGTAATACCATAATTTTAGGATCACATCTCCTAAATTATGTGGCTAAATATTTATTTTATATTATTTTCTTTCTCCCTTAAGTATTAGAAAATTAGGGTTTTAATTTTAGGAAATAGTCTTCTTCATGAGCCTATATATACTAGGTATGCTCTCTCCTGTAAACGAAAGAGAACTTGAATGAAATTATTCATTTTAGAGTTTATAACTCTTGTGAGCCTTAGTGTATTGTGGTGGCATCCCTTATGAGAAATAAATGTGATCAAGAGCATGATCAACTCTTATGGTGTCTACAAAAGTTGAGGTTCCTAGAGACAGGTGCTCTAGAGGATCTTATCCTTGATCATTACCGCATTGTTTATTTCATTTCTTTCTTTATTTTCATTATAAATTTCATCCCTTTCTTTTTGTTCTTGTGTTTTTGTCATGTTATAAGATTCTGCCTTAAACTAGCACGATTTTGCTTCTGCGTCGCCTATCAAATTGGTATCAGAGCTTTGGTAGCTAGTTTGCTAGTTGTGATTCAAATTCTCGTCCTTTCTTCTTCATTTTTGTTACTTTTCTCTTCTTCTTCATCTTGAGTTATTTCTTTTTGTGATCATTTCTTATCTATTCCATCTACTTCTATCTTTTAGTTTTCCTCTTTTTCACCTTTTTGACTTTTTCATCTTATGTGAGTTCTCATTTTATTAGCCTAGTCAAAAAAAGGAAGAAAAAAATTATCTAGAAATTCATGCAAAAAAAGGCAAAAAAAAGTGTTAGTATGTTGAAAAAAAAAATTCTAAAAATTTAAAAAAAATTACAAAATTTATATATATATTGATGTGAGTTGTGATTGTAGGAAAAGGTTATTCATGAATTCTAAGTCACTAAAAGGTTTCCTGAAGAGAAAAGTCAACTTGGGTTGTAAGAAAATCTTCTACTTTAGTCACTTTCTTATTTTTTATTTTTAGTAGCACTTTTGAAATTCCTTACTCTCCTATTTTGCTATTTGTGCTGCTTTCTTATTCTATTTGGCTTCCTATTTTTGTCTTTGAGTATTTGGCTCTTTGACTTTCATTTCTTTCTTTTCTATTTTTTTTGTCAAGTATGGTTTTTCCTTTTGCAAGCTTGATTTAATTTGAAAATTTTGCTTTCCTATTTGTTTCAAAATTTCAAAAAATTAGCAATATATATATATATATATCCTCTTTCATCTTGTGCTAGTTTTATAGTTTCCTTAATTTATAAGATATTTACTTGATTGTTTCTTAGTCTCTTGATTTATGTTTGGTTTCACCATTGGATTCTATCCACAAGCTTATTGAGTGGTAAAAGGCAAGTGTGTTTTTTTCATCATTAAAAAGCCATTATTTTTAGTGAAACATGAGTAACTTTATTTCTTTTGAGAGTAAACATATGAGTTTATGTATGTGAGGATCCATTTTTATCTTATATAGCTTTTAGTACTTTTGTGAACATGAGTAATAAGGATCAATCCCTTAGTGTTGATATGAACTCCGTTTTAGAACTTATTAAAACACAGTTGTAGCAGTTTCGCTTGGAACTTGATCATAGGTTCTATAAGGAGGATAAAGATAAGCCGAAGACTTCCTCTTTTAAAGGGAAGAAGCGTGAGACCCTCAGTGATGATAAGGAGTATGAAGAGCTCCCTTCTCCTTAGGGAAAGAAATCCTTAAAGCGTGATGTTGACTTATTAGACTAGAAAGTAAAGTATCCTTCATTTAAGGGTAGCAACAATCTAAAAAAATACCTTGATTGGGAAATGAAAATGGACTAAATCTTCATGACTCTTGATTTTTCTGAGTCAAGGAAGGTAAAAACTGCTTCTTTGAATTTCACTAACTATGTTGTTTATTAGTGGCAAGATTTACAGTACAAAAGAAGCCAACTTGGGAAAAAGCCCATTAAAATGTGTGAAAAGCTTAAAAGATACTTGAGAAAGGCTTATGTTTTCAGCAACTACTACACAGAGCTAAATAGAAAATTTAGAATGTTTTCTTAAGGATCTATGACTGTGGAAGAATATATGCATGAGTTAAATATCTTAAAGTTTCGTACAAACATTCAAGAGAGTGAATGTGAAGCAATGTCAAGAATTATGGATAGCTTAAGGATGGAGTCAAGAGATAAGCTTGACTTGTACACTTTTATAGACAAGGAAGAGCTCATACACAAAGCTATAAAGTTAGAACAGAGAAATAAGAATAAATGTTCCAAGTCTTTTTGGAAAGACCCTAAGGAAACTTCTAAATGGAATGATTCCAAGGCTAAAGATACATCCAAGGCCAAAGAAGAAATGAAGACCAAGTATGAGGATAAAACTTCTAACCCTAAACCTTCTTCTTATTCATCTAACACTTCTCTATTAAGTGTTTCAAATGCCATGGTGTGGGCCACATGGTGAGAGATTGTAGCAATAAAAGAGCTATGATCTTAAGAGAAGATGGTGGCTATGATAGTGTGCATGAAAGTGATAAAGATGATGCTAATAATGTTGGTGATGATTCTACCTCCCATGAATCAAATGATGAGATTGAATGCAATGGTGTTATTGACTCTATCTTGGTGGCAATAAGAGCTCTCAATATTCAACCAAAGGAGGATAGTGAACATGAGCATATTTTTCACACCAGATGCTTTATCAAAGAGAAAGTGTGTAGCATGGTAATTGATGGTGGTACCATATTTTGCACTAATGTAGCTACCACTTTACTTGTAGATAAATTGTCTCTACTTTTAGTTCCACACCCTAAGTCCTATAAATTGCAATGGTTGAATAATTGTGCTAAAATTAAGGTTTCTAAGCAAGTGGTGATTACTTTCTTTATTGGGATTTATACTTGTGATGTATTATGTGATGTAGCCCCTATAGTTGCTAGACACTTGTCATTAGGTAGGCCTTGGGGCAGCTTGATAGTAAGGGTACCCATGATGATTTTAAAAATTGTTACAATGTGCCTTTTAAAGGCAAGACTGTTCCATTAAATCCTCTTAGGCCCATCCAAGCCTATGAAGATCAACCAAAAATTGCTCAAGATTACAAGCAAAGGAGAGAGATCCTTGATTGTGGCATGAGTGAGAGAGAAAAGAAAGAGAGTATTACTTTACTTGAAAATCAATTGAAAGAGAGGAAAAAGAGTGATGAGAAGGTGAGAAAAGAGAAAAATGGAATGATGAGAGTGAAAGAAAATAGTGATAAGAAAATATTATTGTGTGGGAAAAGTGAGATTCAAGAGGCTTTAATGAGTGGGCGAGTTCTTATTGTAATTCCTAAGAATATTTATTTTTTATTAACACTCTTGACACTACTTTGCCTTTTAATTTTGTCTCTGTTGTAGGATTATGGAGATCTATTCCCTGACGAGGTTCCTAATAGACTTCCTTCCTTAAGAGAAATTGAGCATAGTATAGATTTCTTGCTTGAAGTTGCTATTCCAAACAAGCCTGCTTATAGGGCTAACCTTCAAGAGACTAAGGAGATCTAGTGCTAAGTAGAGCAATTAATGATGAAAGGCTTTGTGCGTGAGAGCCTTAGCCCTTATACTATCCCTGTTATCTTGGTGCCTAAAAAATATGAATGTTAGAGGATGTGTGTTGATTGTAGAGCAATCAACAAAATCACTGTAAAGTATTGTTACCCTATCCCTATACTTGATAATAAGCTTGATAAGTTACATGATGCTTCTATCTTTTCTAAAATTGATCTTAGAAGTGGTTATCATCAAATTCGCATGAAAGAGGTGATGAATGGAAAAATGCCTTTAAGTGGTTATCTCAAAGGTATACATTACTTTTCTATTTGCATGCTCTATTACTTGGCTTTGAGATTCTAAAAGATCTTTATAAAATTGATTCTAATTTTAAAAATATTTGAAAATCTTGTAAAAATCATGGATCTAGTGATTTCTTTAGATTTGATGGATTTCTTAAAAAAAAATTATGCATTCTTATTTGTTCCATGCATGAGTTACTTACTAAGGAAGCATATGGTGGTAGTTTGATGGGACACTTTGGTGTAGAAAAAACTTTGGCTATTTTATCTGATCATTTTCTTTAACCTCACATGTGGAAAGATGTCATATTTGTTTGTGATAAATGCATTAAATGTAGACAAGAAAAATCTAAGGTCCAACCTCATGGACTTTACTCTCCTTTACTTATCCCTTCTCACACTTGGGAACATATGTTTATAGATTTTGTAATAGATTACCTAAATCTTCTAAAAGCAAAGATTCTATATTTGTTATTGTTGAAAGATCCTCTAAGATGGCACACTTTATTGCTTGTGCTAAGACTAATGATGCTGTTAACATTGCTGACTTATTCTTTAAAGAGATTGTTCATTTGCATGGTTTACCTCAGACTATTGTGAGTGATAAGGATGTGAAGTTTCTTAGTCACTTCTGGCATACCCTATGGCATAAATTGGGGATGAAGTTACTTTTTTCCATTACTACCCATCCATAAATTGATGGCCAAACTGAGGTCATCAATAGAACTATGACTACACTGCTAAGAGCAATAATTCTGAAGAATTTAAAGAATTGGTCAAATTGTTCACCTCATATTGAATTTGCTCACTATAGGGCTGTTCATTCTTTTACTTCTTATTCTCCATTTGAAATTGTTTATGGTTTCAATCCATTATCTTCTGTTGATATTTTACCTTTGCCTTTTTCTAAGTGTGCTAACACTGATAGCAAGAGAAAAGTTGAGTTTGTGCAAGACTTACATGCTAAGGTTAAAGTAAACATAGAGTGAAAGAATGAGAAATATACCAAGCAAGCTAATAAAGGTAAGAAACATGTGATCTTTGAGCCTGGAGATTGGGTTTGGTTACATTTAAGGAAAGAGAGATTTCTAATCAAAAGAAATCCAAACTTCAAGCCTGAGGAGATGGACTTTTCCAAGTTTTAAAAAGAATTAATGATAATGCTTACAAGATTGATTTGCCTAGCTCTTATGGCAATGTTAGTGCCACATTTAAGGTTTTTGATCTATCTTTATATGAGTTCGTAGATTCGAGGACAAATCCTTTCCAATTGGGAGGGAATGATGGGCCCTATGGCACAAAGGACATGGTGTTAATGACAATAAAGCTTGAGGATGGTAATCATAAGCATGATGACATAAAAGGAGCCTAGGCAAGGAGCAAGGAGCCCATCACTTTTAATCCAACGTGTCTAAAGACCCTTTATAACATATTGGAGGTTGGATGACAAGAGCCCAAACTAAAGTCATGAAGCAAGCCTTATTTACTCTTGTGCAAGAAGTCCAAGAGCTTGAAGAGCATTGGGGTACTCCTCTCAAGCCTAAAGGAGAGCCTCTAAATGTGTATAATGTACTTAAAATCCAAATCCATGAAGAGTCAAACCCAAGAAGTGCAAACCCTAGCCTAATGCAAGGAAGACTATAAGTAGAGCTTCTTACAAGCAAGGAGGCATGAAACCCTGTGAAGAAGTCATGGGTGGTGTAATTTTGAATTTATGATCCTTTGATTGTCTCTTTAATTATTTTTTATTTTAGTAGTCCTTTGACTTGACTCCCTTTCTTAAGAAGCAAGACTAGTCATAGTTTTCTATTTTGAGTCTAGTCAAAGATTATGATTAATTATATTATTTTTAATTTTAAATTTTGTAATCCCATAATTTTCGGATCACATCTCCTAAATTATGTGGTTGAATATTTATTTTATATTATTTTCTTTCTCTTTTTTAGTAGTAGGAAATTAGGGTTTTAATTTTAGGAAATAGTCTTTTCTATGAGCTTATATATATTAGGCATGCTCTTTCTTGCAAATGGAAGAGAAGTTGGATGAAATTATTCATTTTAGAGTTTATAACTCTTATGAGCCTTAGTGCTTTATGATGGCATCCCTTGTGAGAAATAGACGTGATCAAGAGTGTGATCAAACTCTTGTGATATCTTTGAAGTTTGAGGTTTCTAGAGGTAGGTGCTCTAAAGGATCTTATCCTTGATCATTATCCCATTTTTTATTTCATTTCTTTCTTTATTTTCATCTTAAATTTCATCCCTTTCTTTTTGTTCTTGTATTTTTGTTGTGTTTCAAGATTTTATCCCTAAACTAACATGATTTTGCTTTCATGTCCCCTATCAGTGTGCTTTATGTAAGCATCCATTTGAGCTCTTGGAGCATTATTCGCAGGCTCCTTGGGAATGGGTTTGTCCAGGACATATGTCTTTCTTTCCCGCTTGAGAACAATTCTCAAGTTCTTGAACTAGTCAAGAAAGTTCATTCCATTAAGTTTGTCCTTCTTAAAGATCGATCATAGTGATAGTGTAGCAGTGGTACTAGTCGACATGATTCTACAATAATAAAATACATAAAGTTAATTTTATATCTCCTATTAAAAACTAACAACCCTCAAAATTGATTAGTGGGCTAAGACCCATATTTTACTTAAATTTAAGTCGGCTTTGGGAGAATGCTTGAAAATTAAGTTATTTAGGTAGATAACTTATTTACCAATTACATAACATGTAACTCTTAGATCTTTATAAGATTAAATCATCATATGATTCATCATGTTCAATCCCATCTAATGTCTTGAGATCTAAAATTGTTTTGATAATCTTAGTTAAGTAAAATAACAATGAATCTTTGTGAGTAGCCCCATTACTCATGCTTATCTTACCAAGATAACCTAGATTTATCTACTTTGGTGGAACCTACATTTGAATGATCTAAGTTTTGATAAGTATTCATTAATTGCTAGCATTATGACTTAATATTCTGATTAGAAGGTTTAATTTATTAATTTAGAAATCGTGTAAAATAAAACACAATTGTATCTCATATAAAATCATGCATATTATGATCTAATCAAAAGCATAATTAAATGTGACACAATATGGCTCACCTAACCTATGTCCTTCCCAAGCCAATGAGAGGACCTCTCCAAGAAAATGAATTGAATAAAGAAACCTTGTTTTTACATATCTTGATTGAGATGAGGAGAGAAAGCACATTCAGAGTTTATAAAGAGAGGTACAACATACAGGCCGTATTTAAAAAAAATTACAACCTTCGTAAAACTAGAGCCATATGTTCACCATACCCAAACAATTTCAAGTTAAATAAAACACAGCAGATAAACAATTCATATGATATAGATAGTTACAAATTGTGAATTAGGTTGCGCTATGAATAGTTAGTCACAATAAACTTAATTATATTCATATAAATTTTGAATATAAAACAAGTGTATATATATGTTTTGAAAACATCACATGTAAAAACATATATGGATTTTGAAAAATGTCACATATAAATTTCAAAAATATATAGCAATGTTCTTCTAAAGAAGTCATCACATGAAGATTCATGAATGTAATCAACTAAAACCTAGCTGAAATGAAAATTCAACCTAGCTTTGGTACCATTGTTGGATAGGGAGATGCAACAGAAGATTAAAAATTTAAAGACCCCTATCTCAATGTGGATTAAATGAACTCATTTAACTCAAAGTGGAAAGAAGAGTTACCTTTTTTTCAAACTTCACATGCATTCTCTTTAAGAGTTTGGATCTAAGGAGCCTATTAGATTATGTATTTTGATGATTATAAAACAAATTGAAGAGGTATTTGTTATGTGTGCAGATATAAAGAATTCTAGATGAAGACAAAACCTTAAGAGCATGAAGAATTAAGAAATCAGTTATTATTGTTAGAGGATATTTCTTGTAAGTTCATTTTCCATATCTTGCATGAAAATGCTTGATTCTGTGATATTTTCTATGTGGTTTCATTTTCACGCGTGAAATATGCTTGGTTACTTACATGAAATAGCATTTAGGATGTCTTCACTTAATAATTGTGCTAAATCACATGTGAAGATGATAGTTTTGCTTGCATGAAATAGCCCTAAGTTGTGCTAAATCACACATGAAGAAGGAAGTCTCACTTGCGTGAAATGTCTTCCTTAGAGCATTGTATTTTGACTTGGTTGTTTCACGCGTGAAGACCACTTGTGACCACATGTGATTCTACCTATACTTTTTGCTAGATCATGCATGAAACTACCATGTCACAAGCGAGATATAGCACCTAGTTAGATATACATGCTAAATCACATGTGATACACATATCTTCTCATGCATGATCCTGTACTATCTATAAATATCTTGCTCGCTCGCCCTTCATTTTCATTTGTGAACCAATATTCATTTTTCTAGCCGTTATAGTTTCTTTCTTCTTAACTGCCTCCTTTAATCTTCTTTGGTTGTTTTAGCATTCAGATTGCTTTACCTACTTCTTCAAATCTACGTTTGTTCCTCACCTCACCTGATTTCTCCTCTTTTCTCAACCTAAATTCTTTCCCTTCTCTCAAAAAATTGTACGATGGCAAGAACTAAGGAGACTAGAAAGAGAGCTAGTGAGGAGGTAACAAGAAGAGGAAATTCACAGAGGTTTGATTAGTAAAGGAAGTAAATCACCTTTTTAATCATCTAAGAGGATCAAAACTCTAAGAAAGTCTAAGGGACTTGCTTCAACATCAGAGCCTACTTCAAATGATCAACAAGATGAAGATTGGATCAAACTTAGCCATGAATTGTCTCAAGATTGCAGCAACATGCCTCCAAGTGAAGCTTCATAGGCAAGTATTTGAGAAGGAAAGCTTTTAAGCCTTGAGCATCTAACAAGACTTAACCATTACTTCTCCTCTACTGTAGTGGCACCAATCATTACAATAAATATGTTTTTTTATCAAAGCTTATAACTTTGATATAGATGAATATTTGAGTGACTATAAAGCCTTGTTAGAGCTTGATCTCTATTACTCATTCAAAGTGGTGAAAGCCTTCTATGCTAGCTTCAAATGGGATAAAGAGAAGAAGACCTATAAGGCTAATGTTCGAGGTTGTCTTATGTACTTCACTCTAAAAAAGCTTAGGATACATAATTGGTCTTGAAGCAAGGGGTCTGGAGCTTTAAGAGTTTAATCATACAAATCCAAGCTTCAATGGTTCTTTTGGCACTTCCTCTATTAAGAGTTTGATCATACAAATTAAAGGAATGGTCCTAAACCACTTATAGACTGCTTGTTCCCCCTATTACAAGTAATTAAGGTGTCGTTACTCCAATATCACATCCTACAAATACTAAGGAGGATAGTCTCCAACTTTGTACCTTTCTAAGTACTAAGGAGAGCAAGTCTCTAACACTGCACCCTTTTTTAGGCACAAAGGAGAAATATGAGTTGCACTTGGCATCTCGAGGTGCTAGCAGTGTCATATGGACTTAATCTTTACTAACTCCACTGGGGTGACCTCCCACCCTCTAATATGCCATATTTCACTACATATCTCTACTTAACTATACATAAACCACTTTCTAAACCAATATAATGAATATTACTACTTACTTTAAAAACATAACATTTTACAAATCAATATTCCACTCATTTTCTAAAATAGTTAACTTTTACTAAATTCATACATATATACATAACAAATCATGCAAGAACAACTTGAAAATAACTTATACAAGATAATAAATAATGCAAATTATCTAGTTACCTCAACCCTTTTGTTACTAAAAGGGTTACTTATTGTACTAAATCTCTTCTTACATCAAGGCAAGTTTTCTCAACCACAATCTACATCAACAAGTACTATATATTAATTTTCAATTAACACAAGCACTATTAGCTATCCATAACATCCCAATTCTCCCACTTCTCACTCATATTCTCAACAAATAGGCTTGTCAAGATTATAATTTTCTCACATAATCCCTTCAAGCCTCTCTCTAACCCTATCATAACATAACACTTGACATCTCAACTTGTCACACCTTAAAACCCTATAATCAAGCTACGGCTTGATCCAATTTTCACCAAACAACAATTTAACTTCATATTACTACTTATCTAAGGTTGAGAAACTTAAATAAATCCTTTAGAGTCAATAGAAACCTTTAAAACATAGACTCATAACTTAATCCATTCAGAGTAAATTCTCCCCCTTCTAAATCCCATGAAAAATGACATGAAAAGGTAAAGAAGAAGGTAGAAAAATTACTCAAGAGTTTAAAGGCCCAATTTATCTTCAAAATTCTCCCAAAATGATGCCTTAGCAGTGCCCAAATCTTCCTCCTTCGAGTCCTAGGTCTTTCCCCCATAAAACTAACTTTGTCTAATAATTTTCATTTTTCATGCTGTTTGTGTTGTGCCATGCACCACAACACACACCATACAAGCTGCAGGTTATGATACAGCAAGCAAAATGCAATTTTGCTCCCCCTGATGTCACCCGACTTGATCCAACTTCCATCCTAACTCAATTTAAAGCCAAATATGACCCAAAAAGCTAATTAGCAACCTAAAAACATATTTAAATTAATTAGTCATCTTTTTAACTAATTTATCCCTTAATTAGTCAATTTTTTTCTAGATTTAAAGTTTTCGAATATTACAGCAAAGGCATCAATTTTAGAGTTCATGTTCTCCCACTTGTTACCCATACTATCTACCTTGTCCCCTAAGCCATCATACATCTTTTTATAGAAGAAATTCATTTCAATCAGTTGCTTGCGTAACACAATCACATCATTAGAAGAGTTAGAATTAAAAAACTCTCAATTGGAACAAGCCTCCTATCACCGTAAGAATTAGAAAAAGGTGCTAGAGAATTACCAATTGGATTGTAGCTTTGAGAAGAGCTACCTTGAGACAAATGAGGTAGAGGATCACGGCCAAAGGTGTTTTGATGGGATCCTCTTTGTTGATTGTCTTGTAAAGCCACATTTAGGTTTGAATAGGAGAAATTAGGATAGTCTCTCTATGAAGGGTTGTAAGTATTAGAATAAGCTCCTTGCCCTTACCTCCCATCATAGGATTGTTTCCCATTGAGATAGCATTCACTTGCTCAAACTTAATAGGACAATTGCTTTCTACATGTATGGGTGAGTCAAAAAAATTACAAGAATAATGGACAAGTGCTTAAAAAGTACTTACATTGCTCACTTGAGATATTTATGGAGACAACATTCTCCTAATCTTGGCAGCTAGCAAGTCCAAATGTGAATCATTAAGAATTGAGGAGTCCACCATATTCACATTTCACTTCTTCTCCCTTGTAGAGTATTGAGCACCACTTGAGGCCATCTTGTCAATTAGTTTTCAAGCCTTTAAGGAAGTGAGGTCAATCAAGCATCCACCACTAGCAGCATCAATATTAACTTTGTCTCCTAGAATCAAGCCCTTATAGAAATATTAGACTAAATTCTCACTAAAAATTTGATGGTGGGCATTTAGCCAAAAGACCTTAGAATCTAGTCCAATACTGATAAACACTCTCATCTTTTCCTTATTGAACCCTATAGATTTTCTCCCTCAAATTAGTGACCTTGAAATTTAGAAAGAATTTATCCAAGAAGAGTCTTCTTAGCTCGGCCCATGTGCTTACTTTCATATAAGAAGGGTAGTTGAAATACCACTCCTTTACTAGACCTTTAAGAAAAAATACAAAAGCCTTAGCTTGAACATCATCAATATTTACATACATAGGCTTCATAGTATCATAAACCAATAGGAGAGTATGCAAAAACCTATAGCAATCCTCTCTTGGTAACCCATAAAATTTAGGCAATGCATTAATCAAAGAGGGTTTAATTTCAAATTGAACATTAGTAAGAGGAACATATAAGCCATAAGGATTATCATGCCAATTAGGTTGAGTTAATTGCCTAATGCTCCTCTCCTCTCTAAGATTCTACAAGCCTTCAAATTCATTATTAACATGGCCATCATCATGTAAATACTCATTCCCATTCCTATAGCCCTCATTATGCACATGATTATGCCCTAAGATACCTTCCATTGTTGAATTACAAACTAAATGAGAATCAAGAATAAGTTGTGATCTTCTCAATCTAGAAATAGTCCTTTCAATTTCTAAATCTAATTCAACAAAAGAGGTATGTTGTGTAACATTCTAAATTTCTTAATCTTAAGATTAGAGGTTAATTGAGGTGAAGTTAGTGTGGGATTAGAGATTCAAATGATTAATTGGTATTTTGACTTGTTTGTATGTTGTGTAAGCAGATACGAGCAAGAGGAGTACGTTTCAGGTCAAAGCAAGTGTGCGTGGTAAGAATAAATCTCACTAAGCTATATGCCGTAGCTTGTGCTGCATGTGTAGCAGTGCATGGACCAAAAATTACCTTCATAAGTCATGAAATTTTAGAAATTTCAAAGGAGTGAAATTGAGAAACATATGAGATAAAAAGAGGAGAAGGGCTGAGAAGCTAAGTCAAGCTATCTTGAAGTGGTGGAAGGTGATTAGGATTGATAACTTATTAAGTAAGCTATGTATAACTCTTACCTTCCATTCTACACAATTGTGTGTATTAGGGGAAACCATGTTCTATATTCTGTGTTAGAACATCTTTGGCTAGGTGATTCTACCACTACAAGTGAACTCAAGATATTGAGAGTGTGTAATCTCTAAGATGAGCTTATGGTTTCATGTCAAGGTGATTCAGAGGTTTGGTTGATAGAGATCATGCTAGTATGTTATGCAATATGATATGTGTAACATCCAAAAACTTTAAATTTGGAAAAATTAATTAATTAAGGGATAAATTAGTTAAAAATATGATTAATCTATTTAATTATGTTTTTAGGTTGCTAATAGGATTTTTGGGTTATATTTGGCTCTAAATTGAGTTAGGATGAAAGTCGGATCAAGTCCGGAGGCATCGGGGATCAAAATCTACTTGTTGCTTGCTGTGTCATGAGCTACCACTTACACGATGTGCGCTGTAGCACACGGTATAGCAGGCAATTAAAATTTCACAAATCATTAAAAGTTGACAGTTTTGGGGTGGAAAACCTAGAATACAAAGGGGACAACTTTGGGCATTGCTAGGGCATCAATTTGGGGGATTTTGAAGATAATTTAAGCCTTCAAACTCTTACGTAAGTTTTCTACCTTTCTCCTCTACCTTTTCATCTCATTTTCCATGGGATTTGGAAGAGTAAGAATTTGGTCTAATTGGATTAAGCCATGAGTCTATGTTTTTAAAGGTTTATATTAACTATAAATGTTTAATTTAGGTTTATTGATCTTCGAATGTGGTAAGATGAAGCTACTTTTTTGTTTGGAGAAATTTGGATTAAACCCTAACTTGATCATGGGGTTTTGAAGTGTGATAAGTTGAGATATTAAGTGTTATGTTGTGAGAGAGTTGGAGGGAGGCTTAAAGGGACTATGTGAACAAATTCTAATCTTAACAAGCCACTTTGTTGAGAATATGAGTGAGAAGTGGAAGAATTAAGAGGTTATTGGTAGCTAATAGTGCTTGTGTTAATTGAAAATTAACATATGGTACTTGTTGATGTAGATTGTGGTATGGAAAGACTTACCTTGACACAAGAAGAAATTTAGTACCACGTGTAACCCTTTTAGTAACAAAAAGGTTGAGGTAACTAGATAATTGACATTATTTATTACCATGTATAAGTTATTTTCAAGTTGCTTTCTATGATTTGTCGAGTATACATGTATAAATTCTTTAAAGGTTACCTACTTTAGAAAATTAGTGGAGCATTGGCTTTTGAAAGTTTATATTTTTTAAGTAAATGGTAAGATTTGTTATATTTGTTTGGAATGTGTTTATGCATGGTCAAGTGGAGATATGTAGTGAATTGTGGCATATTAGAGGATGGGAAGTCACCTTAGTGGAGTTAGTGAAGATTAAGTCCATATGGCACTGCTAGCACCTTGGGATGCCAGGTGCAGCATTTACTCTCCTTAGTGCCCGAAAAAGGGTGCGGAGTTGGAGACTATGCTCCTTAGCATCCGTAGGATGCGGTGTTAGAATGATAACACCTAATTACTTGTAATAGGGGGAATCAATAGTCCAGAAGTGGTTTAGGACACCTTGGCCAGGTAGTCCTACCATGGATGGTGAGGTTGGGAACCACACATGTAGTGTGGTTCTGTGAAATAGCTTACAGGTTCGATCGGGAGTATTGTAGGACCGGATGGTTAAGGATCATGCATGTAACTTGTGGTGATTTTATATGTTGTGCTTATTTTAATTGATTTAAGGCTTATTGATAACTTGGCATGTTAATCAACAATGTAGATTATTTTAGTTATTGATATTTTTATCTCACCCCGTGGTTATTATCTTACAGGTTCTACCAGTGAGACTGAGCCAAGGAAAGAATCAGGCAAGGGCTAGCATACATGCTACATTCTCATTCTAAAGCTCGATTTCGATTTGAGTCGTGTACATAAACTTGTTATATGATATTATATACTGCCAACTAGGAATGCATATCATTTTGATTAGTTGTACTTGTTCCATACTATGTTATTTTATATTTTAGCCCAATATTATATATGATGTGAATATGTGGTAATTTTTGGTGATGGGCTAAAATACTAATACAAGTGCAAGGAATGTTTTATCTATGTGGTGACAATATATATGTAGTGTAATATGTGGTAATAGAGGCCAAATAATTCATGTAGTGCTAAATGTGTATTTTGGCCATATTGGTGAAAGGGCCATTGAGTGGCCAAATTTTGTGTTTGGTATATTTTTGTATGTTTGAATTCTCACTCAAGTGTAGTTTGGTCCATTGGACTTGGTTCGAGCCTTACAATGGGTTAATGGTATAAGTAATGAGTTTTGGATACTTAGATGGTTGAAAATTGCTTTAAAAGTTAACTTTTGTATCCAAGCATCTAAAATTCTCATACGGTGTCAAATCATAACAAAACTTGTACCATTAGTTAGCTTATCAAATAAGCTTTCGCGTGGGTACTTGAATTACTCCAATCGGACATCAGATATGAAAATGGCATGCGTTCTAAATTTGTCCAGAAAAGCTATCATGACAGCATTGCTGTCATAGACATGTGCACTGTGGTGCATTTCGCGCAAGCTGTGGTTCATACTACAGTGATAAAACATGGCTTTTATGCCACATGTCGCGCGTGTATAGACCAAAACACTCAAAAATGACATTTTTGGCCCTTTTTGAAGTGTTTTGCTTCCCAAAACTTTTTCATGCTTCCAATACCTATATAAATCATTAAGTTTGAGCTCAAATTATCAATTTGAAGGGTTTTTATGGGATCCTAAATATTCCCAATTATTTTTAAAGGATTATTAGTTTTAACCCTTATATTTATAATGTGAGCTTAGGAGCAATCCTTGCTCCTAATTATGATTATTTGTTGTGATTGTGTGGTGAATTTTGGTAATGTCAAGGTGAACATTACAATGTGAGATAACATAGAATCCTTTGTGATGATGAAAAGTTGAGAATGAAATAAGTTATGTGATATAAATGCTTTTTTATGAGGTTTTAATGATATACTATGTTTACTTCCATATTATTGCATGTGATAATCGATAGAAATGAGTTATTCTATTACTGAGATTTTTATCTCACCCCTATGATTACATGTTTATAGGACTGGGAAGTGATCAAGCTAAGGGAAAAGAGTTTGGATTGGCTTGAGTTGTGAAGCCATGTACTCTGAAGTTTTGTAATGAACTAAACTGTGATTATGTATATATATATGTATATGAGTTGCCATAGGGTTGCATGCATGTATTGAATTGGGATTGTGTGAAATCAATCCCAATTATGTGTATATGTGTTGTTTAAAACAAAAGGGTTATGATTTAAGTATATTGTGTTGAAATGATTTTGTATTAGTGGATCTTAAGCTAAGGGACAAATTATGATGAAATGAGTAATTTAAGGGCTAATATTATCTTATGAATATGATTGTATAAGCATGGGTTGAGAAATAGCCAAGTGGGCTAAGTTATGCTAAGAAATGGCAAAGCATGCAAAGTTAGTTAATTGAGAAAATTGGCCATAGAAGGGTCAAATTTTGATATATGAGTATGACTGAGATATATTATTGTTAATTAGGTGTATTAGATCCTTTTGGACTTCATTTAAGGCCTAGTGTGGTCTAATGAGAGAAAGGGATCGACTTAGCGCTAGGGTGCTCAAAATTTTCAAAAAAAGTGACTTTTTGCACCTGAGTGTCTAAATTTTGATCAGACTGTCAGATTGTGTCCAAACCTTTCTCATTAGTAGTATATGAGCTAAGCCTCGTATAGGCACTTGAATCACTTCAATTATATTGTATGTGAAAACAGCGCATGCTAGAAGTTCACCATTTTTTGCTATCAAAATGACAGGAGAAATTCAAACAGGCGTGCCATGGCACATGGTGACACATGCCATGGCACACAGTATAGAAAGGGAGGGCGTGTAGCTTTGTGCCACATGCCACGGTGCATGGGTTGTATGCCGCGACGCACAAACCAAATTTCAGGTTTATTTTTGTGCTAAAATGCATGCAATAGGATAGGAATGCTAGTGGGATATGTCTAATATGTATTTGAGGAGTGTATGATTTACTTCCGCTGTGTTTTTCTCTGACTGTATTGTGAATTGATTGATTTTACAAAAATTAGTCTTCGGTTGAAGCTTTTGAGATAAATTTTGATTATGTAATTGATGCGAGGCAGTAGTAACACCGTAGTCTTCTTCTATATTGAGTGGATATAAGAGAAAGTTACAAAGCTACTATAACACTATTGTAGAGCTATAAGAGGACGTGGTAGAATTTCATGATGCACAAGGGCTCAGTATGCCCAAGATATGCAAGATTTAGAAGTGCCACTGGAACAACCTCAGGGTAATGACCCTAGTATGGCATATATGCTAGAAGTAATGCTAGACATTCAGCAAATTCTAGCTGGTCATGATGCTTTAAACCATAATAGGGATCACAAAGAGCCAAGGCCTGAGGCTAAAGAGAGGGTTGAAATGGGCAACCACCTAAGATACAATTTAATAGGCTAGCGACCTCCTATGCTTCAAGGAGTAAGCTAGTGACCAGTAAGGAAGATCAAGAGATTCCTATAGATTGAGTCTAGAGGACTTTTTATGGTTGAATCTGCCAACCTTTAATAGTAATATGACAAAGGGGGATATTGAGAACTGGATAGAGAGGATGGAGACCATATTTGAGGTTACTTCATGTTCCTCTAAGCAGAAGGTGGTGTTAGCCATGGTGCAGCTAATTGAGGATGCCAAGCATTGGTGGCATTCAGTGAGACCCTCGTCGGCTCAACCAGGAGCAGTTCAGAGAGAGGCTCTTTAACTATTACTTTCTTGTAGCATTCAAAGATGAGGAAGAAGTAGAGTTTTATACTTTTCAACAGGAAGACATGGATGAAGAGTCATTTATGAGGAAGTTCAACCAGCTTTCCAAGTTTGTGACTTATTTGCATGAGAAAGATGATAGTAAATGGAGAGCTAAGAGATTGATTAAGAAGATGTGACTAGAGTATAGAAGGCGGATTGCCTTATTGAGGGAGGCTACATATGAGGAAACTTGTAACTACCTTCGTATAGCTGCGAGGCAAGGTCAAGAGGTAGATATTAAGAAGAGAAGACATAGCTGTAGGTAATTTTTCCCTCCATTAGGCCCGATTAGAGGAATATTCGAGGCAGTTCTAGTACCAGTGATTCTAGATCTTTAGGCAGAAGGATGCTTGGAAGAGGATCACAGTCTTAAGGAATGATTGTCCAAAGCAGGAGGTTTAGTAGAGCAAGAGATTTTAGGGCTCCACAACAATTGAGTTAGATCGCTACTTGTAACACTTGCCCCGATCGTCTGTAAAAATCAAATCACACAATTCAAATAAACTAAGTGTGGTTAAGGAATTAATCCTAAAACTAACTTAGGAAACAAACCATTTAAATCACTAAGCAAATACACAATAAAAAATTAAACATTTAAAGCCTTTAAAAAATTTTATAGGTTCTACCTATAGCGCACGGAAGCAAGTTAGATGAAAGAAGGGTAAAAATATGCTGTCATGACAGCATTAAATTGCTGTCATGACAGCCCCCCGAGTCAACTTTAGGGAGGCACCGTTCTGTCTTCCGATCTCCGATCAAAGAAATTTTAAAGCTCACACGTCACATTCAAAGGATACTATAAGTGTACCAAATTTCAAAAAGATCCAATGGTCGGATTAAAAATTGAACATGTTATAAATTTGGTCACTTTTGCTGTCATGACAGCTTTTAGCTGTCATGACAGCACTTCCGGAGTGCACCATTTCATCATCCGACCTCCGATCGGAGTGATTCCAAAGCTCACATATCACTTTTTAAGAATACTATTAGCATACCAAATTTTGAAAAGATCCAACAAAACAGATTGAATTTTGAGCAGGTTACAATATCACTACTGTAGCTGTCATGACAGCAATGAAATGCTGTCATGACAGCACCTCCAGACCAAATTCCGGAGTGCTCCATTTCTCTATCCGATATCTGATCGATATGATTCCAAATTCCACATGAAGCTTATAAAAGGTTTTACTTGTGACCCAAATTTTAGAGAAATCCAACGGTCGGATTAAGATTTGGATACCCGGATGCAAAAGTACAGCTTTTTAGTAAAAACTATTTTCAAAATTGTCCAAATCTCATCCTAATGGTCACAAACCTGTGGGAACACTTTGGACACGTCAAATAAGACTAAAAACACCTGATAGAACATTCAAATGATAGAAAACCCCCATACATTAAAATTTGACCACCCGGGTGCCATTTCCCAAAATGGACCCTAAACCCCCAAAATGCACAAATCATACAAGAGTGGTCACAAATCAATCCAAATATCATGTATTTATATAAATACATATGCTAAACATTTTTACTTGGCTCAGAGCTCCTTGTGAGGCCCACATACCCACTCTCTCTATCCAAGGTGTATGCTTGCCCATACACACCATTTGCAATGCAACCACTTTGCATTTGCTTATAAAATCACACACACACACACACATATATATATATATATCAAAATAAATATCTGCTTGTAATAGAAACTTAGTCTACTAAGTAAATCCATCAAAACCACACACCATAACCAAGCTTCCTAACCACAAGTCTACAAACAGACAAAAATTCATACACAAGCACACAATCCACACATATTCACACACACATACATAATCATATCCTATTGGCACCCTAATCTTAAATACATTATAATATATTTGCTCTAAAGAAAGGGGTTGCAGTTCTTTACAAATCACAAGCAAACCCCTAGCTTTGCTCCTTTCCCCGTCCACCACTGGATCCTTTGCCTGGACCTAGAATATTGAAAAGAAAGGGGTGAGACAATCACAGTCTCAGTAACAGAGAAATCTACATTGATTATTACAAAGTAAGCCATAATCAAATAAACAAATAATAAATTCAACATAGTATATAATTTAGCCATTTAAAATGCATGAATGCATGACCTAGGCCGGTATGGCCTTTCATGACCAACAGAATGCCCCCTAGCACTCTTTAACTCACAAATAAACCTTATACCTACTTGTACTCCACAGGCACAAAATATAATCTAAGGTATGATCTAATTCACCGAACCGCCTATGCCCCTTCGATGTGAATCCTGAGCAGTCAAAGCTAACTCCCTCCCAGAGCCAGCCCGACTTACTCTCCATGTGAGGGCTACCTTGGCCTAGGCACTCAACCTCACACTTCATATGTCAAATTCCCTCCCCCACTGAGAGGTGTCGAACACTCAATACACTAACCACTTTAGTACACTGGGCCCATAATACGTAAGACAACACTGAGTACTGACAGTGTGCCATAGAATATTAAAAATCCACACCTTCTCATTGGTGAACTCCCACTGAGATCATGCCTTTTACTCTTGTCTACCTTTTCCGAGTATTGACCACTTCAACACTCTAAGGTAGTATAACATTTATAAATCTTCTTTAAATGGTTCCTTAGCCTATCTAAGGTACCTTACTTAGTTACACTTCCTTAAGTGCAACTTCTATTCCTTATGATTAAAATACATGTAAACAAATCTTGTTTCTATAAAAACATTGTTATTAAACAATTAGAAAACATATTTGCACTATAATCAAATTAGTACCCCATAACCCTTATAAAGCACATTTAATCTTTTAAAACATGTAATGCATGATAGCTAGTAATATTTATTCAAAAATAGCTAAAACAGAGTAATAAAAAATATAAATTTCCCCTGTTACCTCAGCCCTTTGGTACCAAAGGGTTTCTTTTGTACAAAATAGAACTTAGCTTGTTCCTTAACTTCCGAACAAATTCCACTAACAATCCCTACAACATATAAGTGATCCACATCACTTATCATGTCAAATAGCATTAATGAAGACTATAACTCATACCACACAACTTGGATCTATGAGCCATAATCCATCCCAATGGTCCATATATTTAACCAATCATTCACATAGTATCACTTAACCACCAAAACCATTTATTAGCCATCATTAGGCTAATTTCCAATTTATATAATTTTTAATCAATTAAAAACCTTTACTTAGTGTCACCAACTTTCACCATTAGCCCTTATAATGAAAACCAAACCTTAATTTAAATCTTATTAGGCTCAAATAACAAAATTATAACTAAATCAATAAGCTTAAACCATTGAAGAGCAAAAACCTAATTTCTCAGGATTTATTTTGTGCCCAAAACACCTCTTTTCATCTAATTATCCACTCAAAACATTAGATCACTATATAGAAACTCAAAACATGCTCCTTAGGATCCAAAGAAACAAAAGCTTACAAGAATAAAGCCTTTGGGATCAAAATCCAAAAATTTCCTCTTCCAAAAATTGAAGAAAATCAAGAGAAAGGGAAGAGGATTGAAGTAGGGAGTTTACCTATCGTGTAGCCGAGCTCGCAACGGTCGCAAAGACTCCTAGATTCAAGCCTAACTCCCTCCCTTTCTCTTCTCTTCTTCCTCTCTTCCTCTCATGCATTTTCTTTCCTTTACTTTCTCTGCGTTTTTGCGTCTGTTTTCCCCTTATAAAAGCTGATCTAAAAGTTTGGGAAAAATTACAAGAAATGGCCCAACATTTTTTATTATTGCACAAAAGCCTGGGTCAACTTTGGTAATTTTTTTCCATAGTTAAAAATCAAATAAACCAATCATTTGCTTAGTAAAATTCAAACTCTGGGCTTCTATCAAATTATTCTAAATTTTAATTTAATTATAAATATTTTATTTTATTTTTAAAATAAATTCGAGTCTTAAAATTTGGAAATGTTACACTACTACTCTTATATCTCGTGTGAGCACTGCATACTCACCCGTTGATAGAAAAAAATAAAAAGAAATAAGTGAAGAAATTATAAGGACATTGCAGATTTAAAGATCGAAGATATTTTGCTCTCATATTAATTATGCATATTTTATTTTAATTTGGATTATTGTTATCTTTCAATATTTATTATTATCTTTTCATTATTGTTATCTTTTTATTAATTTTAAAATTTTTAGGATTTTCGTGCATTTGTTTCTAGGGATGGGTTGAGGCCTATAAATAATTCCTCAACTCATTTGATTTGTATGCACATTTGATTGAATAAGAATTACTGTTATCTTACTTCTCCTTTGAGTTTTCTCATCTCTATTTTCTCTCTATTGATCCCTTTCTTTCTTTTTTATATTCTCGCCCCCTTCTCCTTTTCCATTCTACATCAATTAGCATTAGAGCTAAGGTTTCACACTGCTTCTATTACCAAACCCACTCTAAAATACATTCTCAGTACTAAGAATCATCATATGGAAATGCTTTGGGGGATAAGTTTATAACTTAAAGCTCCTTAAGTTACTTAGTAAGGTTCTTTGATCTTAAACTTTAATCTCTGGATCTTTTGGATATTATTACGAAGGTACTTACTTTGTTCATTTGCTACTTGTTTCATTTCCTAATTCGCTCTCCATTATTCTTGACTATTTCAATTTTCCTTCATCTCAAGCCGTTTACCATAATTGTTTCTCGTGCTCTTATTTTCTTTTATTCCCTCCCTTTTCTTATTCCATTATTTTTCATATTTTCCTTGCTTTCCTTTACTCTTATGATTCTTCCTTTGATCCATGGTTGGAAAAAAAAGGGCAAAAAAATCTAAAAAAACAAGCAAAAAAGCCAAAAAAAAGGGGCCTAAAAAAAAGAGAAAAAAACAAAAAAAAAGAAGAAGTCATAAGATACCTTTTTAGGAATGACGAGTCAATCCATATATATGGTCAAGATGTTCCTAGATGTGGTCACGTAGAGGACATCACTAAGAAAGTCAAGGTAGATGCTCCTAAATTTGATGGTGCATTAAATCCGACTACTTTCTTAGGTCGGTTAGCCAACATGTGATAGAACACATTTGTTACCCACTTTTATTTATCAATTAGGACCATTTTATTAATGATTTATCACCTCAAGTGCACACATTGCATTAGATTTGGAACTTTGCTTAAGTTTCTAGGTTCAGTGCACTAGGGGCATTTTGGTCCAAAAAAAATGAACTTTTGAGAAAATGTACAAGAAAAATTGACAAAGTGCATTTTATGTCCAATTTATGAATGGTGAAATTATATTTTTAAAATTCATTTTAGTTTGGGAGTAATTAAATAAAAAAGTCAACACTTTCTTAAGTGTCTTAGTTTGTCTTAGTTTTGGTTTGCCTTTGTGTGAAAATTTTTATATAATTTTGTGTAGCCTAAAACTTGGTTAATTTAATAAATTCTCCCTTCTAATTATGAATTTAATTCTGGACATGAATTAGATTTTATTATATCATATGCTATTTAATTGAATTATGTGATTTATGTGACATAGGTGGCATGTGACTTGTGCATCAATTGGGCAATTGAGGTCAACACTCCTTGAGGTCAATGGCTGATAGTTTGCACATGAATTATGATTATTTTGAGGGGTTAAATCAGCTAAAATGATGTGGATGACACATGGGAAATTAGACACACATTGGAATCATCTACAAACCAATAGGAAGTTGCCACCTTGCAAGTGTGACAAGGCTCCCATTTACATTTTAATTTCTTTTTCCTTATTTTAATTAAGCTTCAGCTAATGGGAGACACCAAGGAGCACGCCATTTTAAGCCCCAAATGGGATCCAACACATATCTCATTCATCTTCCACATTCTCTCTCTCTTGTTCATAGTGTTCTTTATTTTCTCTCTTTTGTTCATCATTTTCCAGCAGCTTAACCTCCATTTTCAGCCACCAAACCTCCACAAAAATCATACCATTCTCCTCCTCTCTTCATTTTCGTTCCATCCCTTCCATTTTCACAAGGATTGAAGCTCATTTCCATCATTCAAGAGCTATGGAGTTTGGCCTTCACAAGCAATCACTAGGGTTCTTGAAGATGAAGATTGGCTAAGTTTCTTTGTGGAATCCTAGAGAGATGAAGATGGAGGATGAGTCTTGAGCTTCAAATTGGCTAAGTTCTTTTGTTTCCTATCCTCTTCTCTTTTTACTAGATGGTTAGATTCCTTAATCTAGGGTTTAATCATCTTAGCTTATAAATTCTAATTTGAATTTGATGTGTTGATGTAAAGAGAGAGGATTGTTTCATTTAATTTCTTCATTGGACAGCTATGACTGAATTTTGCCACTCTTTGTTTGGCACATAATCTTGTGTTTTTCAATTAGTGAATATCTTGTGTTAATATTGCATAATCTTGTGGTGTTAATGCTTGTGTTGTTGAGTAGCTTGACATAATCTTGTGGTTGCTCAATTTATGTGTTTGACCATGGCTGTTGAGAGAGGATTTTGAGTGAATCACTTAGCTAATGTCTTCACCAATTGGTTAATTGAACTAGGAACTTTAATCTAAAACCTAGGGAGGTTAGCTAATTAGGTTAATTAGCTTAAGATAATTTTCTTAAGTCATGACAGCTTAGTCAAGAGGAAAGGAAAGCTAAACTTAGCCTAATCATGAGAAGATAATGAGTCCAAAATCAACTAATCTCTAGGGTTCCATTATTGTGAAAAGGGAAGTTCATTTCACTCACATCACTAGCATTTTAATTACTTGCACATTAGGTAATTAGTTTAGATAATTAGCTAGGTAACTAAATTCCTACAAACTTTGGTTGATTTATTTCACTAGATAACTTTCAATTAGACTTAAAACCATTCCTTGGGAGATGACCTAGGGTTGGCCCTATATTGTATTAGGGTTAGCTTTAGTGTAATTTTGAGGATAAGCGACTAATTTCCTATCAAATTTTGGCGTCGTTCTCGGGAAATGGTTTAAGTTTAATTCTAAGGTTGTTTAGTACTTAATTTACATTTTTAGTGTTCCTAGAAAATTTTTTGAAAAATTATAAAAATTTGTGTTTTATGTTTTGTTTAGTGTCTTTTATGTGTTTTGAGTGTTTTTGTTCTGTTTTAGAAAAAAAAGAAAAAAAAATTAGTGCAATTTTCGTTGGTTTGGTGTAGAGTTGATGATACTCTATTTCTAGTGTCTCTGCTTGAAATTAAAAATTAACTGGGAACGAATCTGAGGAAATTTAAACTTCAAATTTATTTTATTAAAAGATCTATATCTTAGCTTCATTTTAAAATTGTTTGGTCAATTTTGGACGTGGGATGTGTCCTGTGAAAATTTTACAATTTAACAAGGTCCAAAGAGCCTTTACAGAGGACTCCTAAAACCCCTGTTTCAATTTGAGTTTTCATATCTCCCTCTCTATGCGTTCAAATTAATTGATTCTAGTTTCATTTTTCTTATCACTGTCTTATCTTTGTTTCTTGTGTTTAGGATTTTCTTCAATTTTTCCATTTTCCTATTTGAAAGTTTGTTAGAAGCTCTGAAGGTCTTCTGGACGAAATCCTGTTTCTCCAGACCTGTGGACCAACTTGTGAAAAATTCTGGGAATGATTGGGAGGAATTTGTAATCTGAAATTTTATATACTTTTTTGAATATCTCTTGTGTCTCTCATAAAAGTTTCAGGTGAATTTCTCATATGGATTGGTTGCTAAAAAATCCACAAGTTCACTATCTCCAGAAAGCCTACTGTGCAAATTCCAGAATTGTCAAAGCTTCTTGATTGAGCATTTCTAACTCTCTTTCTACTTGTCTGGTGTTGTTTTTGATTTTTTTTTCATTTTTATTGTTGTTAATTCTAATAGAAAAAAGAAAAAAAAATTCTCTTGATTTTTGTTTGCTTGCATTTCCACTCATACACTTGCAAAGGACATATCATTTGAGCTTCCTTGGTCTTTCCATCATTTTGAGCTTGAATTTGAATCATTGCTTGTGGATATAAATTTCATTACATTTTATGGCTTGGTTTCATGATCATGATTCATTCCATCATTCATTTGACATCCATTCCCATCCATTTCTAGCGCTTAACATTGACCATACATCCCATTTCCATAATCAATTTCAACAATATAACTTTGATTATCCACCCCCATATCATGATCATTTCCATCCAAGTCACAATTATGAATTTTCCAATCCCATGAGTTTTGAATCCAATCTAAGCACTCATGTTAAGCGTACACCATCCATTGACATTGAGCATCTAGAAAAATTATATGCACAAAGGGGTAAATTTTATTGTGTGCATTGTGAGGCTATCTCCCACTTCTATTATGATTGTTCTATTCTAAAAGGATATTGTGAACCGCATGGAGTAGCCCAAGCCTTATAAGAGAGAAATTACATGTTTCAAGTTGAAGACACACAAAAAGTTGCTCATGAAGCTATTGAGAATATAAATACACCTCAAGCCACTCAATCTCTAAAAGAGAAGGAGTCAATCCAACCTTACTTCAAGAGGTAATTTCTCCTATTCCTATTGAGGTTGATTCTTCTTCACATTTGACTTTATCTAATGATGAGCATAATGATTTAAATGATGATGACGTAGATGAAGAAATTATAGTTGAATCACCTTGGATGTTTGAGCATGAATCATATTGTGAAAAAGTATACCCTTGGGAGAAAAACACTTTGAGTTCACATGATAATTCTCTTGATTTAAATTCAAATATCATTAAAAGTGTTGACTCTTCACTTAGCTTGAATAAAGAAAATGAAATGGATGTTGATGGTGGCGATGATGTATCTTGTATGCTTGAAATTCCAATTCCTTCTTGTGATATTGTTATAGTGCACATGCACCTGTTTCTTTTAACCATGATGTGCTTGAGAAAGGTTGTTTACCTTCTTTTGTAGGTGAACAAGGCAATGTAGCAAAACCATCTCTTGATTTCAAGGAGGAACTTGCTCAACTTGAAGAGGCTATGGCTCCTACTAAGGATTTGAACAAGGAATTGATTTTACAAAGCCAAATAGTAATGAGAATAATATTGATTTAATGCTTGATGATTTTGATGATGAGTTGGTTTTGTTTCATAGTACTTGTTCTAATTCCCTATTCACTTGTGATTGTTCACATGATTCTCCATGCCCTATTTGTTTAGAAATTAATTCATTTGTGCTTGAAAATAGTAGCAATCATTTACTTGATAAAATAATTGATGATGCATGTTTGAGTGAAATTAATCATGAGTGCACTTCTTTGGAACCCAATATGCTTGAGGAAGGGTTCTTTGTTGATTTTATAGGTCTAAATGATGATATCGCCAAGAACCCCAATGTACTTAGAGGATTTATCATTGCAATGGAAGAGACCTTGGCTAATCATGAAGATGATCAACCACATGAAGTTATAAACCACATGTTTTAGTTTGAAAAAAAAATTCTAGACCACACTTTTGTTATGCATTCATTATTGATCTCACCTTATTTTATCACTAGTCTATACATACATTGAGGACAATGCATGATTTAAGTGTGGGGGAGAGAAATAAATATTTTGTTTTGTTTGTTTGGTTTTGCAAAAAAAATTAAAAGAATTAAAAAAAATTGCTTTGTTTTGTTTTGTTTGAGGTTACTTAATTACCTAGCTCTTAAATGGATTTTTTGATTCTTGAGATGTGGTAATTTTTAAGATTGAATAGGTGTGTAGTGAATATTCTTTTACCTTGAATTAATGGATTAGAGTGGCATATTACCCTTTCATGGAAGAGGCTAAACACTCATGTGTGATTAATTCCTTAGTGATGTTACCCTCTAGAATTTGTTTCACTTCTTAATTAAGACCACATATCTCGCACTTGTTTGATAGGAGATGAGAGATGGCATTCATAAAAAATAGCCAAAAGCCAAATAGCCAACCTATTATCAACATGGAAGACTACTTTGAGTGGTATGATATGAATGACATCCAATGAATACGTTTCACTAAAATTAAACTCATTAGATCCGTACGAAAATACTGGCAAACTATTTAAAGAAACTTGCATCACCAAGGTCAATCGTCAATAACTATATAGGCTGAAATAAAGAAGTTAAAGGAAAAGTATGTGCCGGCCCATTATATGAGCCAACTATTAGGTCAACTCCTTAATTTAAGACAAACGTCCATGTTTTTTTGACTATATATGTCATTTTGATGACCTTATAATTTGATGTGACCTAAAAGAAGACCTTGTGACAACACTCACTAGATTTATTAATGGGCTTAGATCAAACATTTAAAGAGAGCTCATAATTAAATTTTCTGAAACCCTTAAGGAAGCTTACCATAAAGCTCATGATATAGAATATTTATCTAAGTACCCCTTTGTTAGGCGACTTACCATGCAAGGCACAAAGTTTCAAATAACCTTTCTCCTACTAACTGAACTTTAGGTTTTTCCCTTGAGACAACCTCTTAACTTCCTTCTGGTCAAACCTCTAGTTTTAGGAGCAACATAAGGAAGCCTAATGAATCTATAAGTTCTAGTTCCCATCCTAACAGCTCAGCTATTGAGTATTTTTCAGTGCCATTGTAAGGGTCATATAACATCAAAATGCCCACAACGTGTATTACTTCTTGAATCACAAGAGGATGATGTACTTATTGAGGATATTCCTAATATAGTAGTAGATCCCACTGTGTGCCCCTCTATTGTGGATGAAGAGATTACTGCATAAGAGTATGAGTTAGGACACCTTAGAGTAATGCAATGTTTCCTATCTATCCCTGCAACTAAGGACTCATGAAAGAGGAATAGTATCTTTCACACCTTTATAAAATGTAGAGATAAATCGTGTAAACTAGTCATTGATCGTGAAAATGAGAGGAATGTGATTTTCAGTCAAGGAGTAGCTTGACTTGGCCTTAAGACTAAGCCCCACCTAAAACCTTTTCGTGTAGCTTGGGTTAATAATACTTCCTTCTTTGTCACTCAATAGTATCGTGTGCCTCTTTGCTTAGGAGATTATGAAGAAGAGATCTTTTATGATGTCATCCCTATGGATGTTTCTCAAACTTATTAGGACACCCTTGGCTTTATGATCATGATGTCATTAGTCATGGTCAAGCAAATATGTTAAGCATAAGGGCAAAACGTAACTATCCTACTATGTCCTGCCAAACCTAAATCAAAAGATAAGAGTCTTAAGAATCTTAAGAAACTCCTAATTAAAGATCTAAGGCTTACACCTCCTGACAAAGCAGCAATTTACTAAAGAGTCCAAAGAGGCCAATGTTATCCTTATTGTAGTCTCTAAGTTTTCTAGTAAGATTGCTATCCTAGCAAATACTAAGCTACCAAAGGAAATAGTCTGTCTCTTAAAAGAATTTAAGGACATCACCCTAAATGAGCTTCCTTCTAATTTACCACCTATGAGAGAAATCCAACATGCTATTGACTTAGTTCCAGGATCACAACTTCCTAACTTTCCACACTATAGGATGAACCCTAAAGATAGGAAAGAACTTAATAGGCAAGTAAATGGTTTGCTGGAGAAGGGTTATATCTAACATAGTCTTAGTCCATGTGTTGTGCCTGCCTTCCTAACACTAAAGAAAGATAGAACTTAGAGAATGTGTATGGATAGTAGAGCCATTAATAAGATCACCATCTAGACTTGAGGATATCCTTAATCTAGTTTCAGGTTTTAGTTGGTTTTCCAAAATTGATCTTCATAGTGGATACTACCAAGTTAGGATTAGGCCAGGAGATGAATGAAAGACTATATTTAAGACACAAGATGAGTTGTACGAATGGCTAGTCATTCCTTTTGGTCTAACTAGTGTCCCTAGTACATTTATGAGGGTTATGACTTATATCTTTCGACCTTACTTAGGCCAATTTCTAGTTGTCTACTTTGATGATATTTTGATCTTTAGCAAGTTTAAGGATGAGCACTTATCTCATCTCTACCAAGTATTCCTTACACTAAGGAAAGAAAAGTTTTATGTCAATTTTCCTAACTGTTCTTTTCCATAAAAGCAAGTTATTTTCTTGGGGTTTATTATTTTTGAACAAGGATTAGCTGCTGATCCTGAAAAGTTAAGGCTATCTGTGATGTCTTGAACCTAAATCTTTTCAAGAAGTGCATAATTTTCATGGCTTAGCGTCTTTCTATAGGTACTTTATTAGGGATTTTAGTACTATCATGTGCCTTATCACTAATTGCCTTAGAAGGATAAATTCCATTGGACCCCTATAGCATCATGAGCCTTTATGACCATTAAAGATAAATTATCTAAAGCCCCTATTCTTCCCCTCCCTAATTTCTCTAAGTGCTTTGAAGTGGCTTGTGATGCTTTTGGAGTAGGAATTGGAGGTGTCCTTAGTCAAGATGGTCACCGTATACCTTTCTTTAGTGAAAAGCTTAATGAAACTAAGTAGAAGTACTCCACATATGACAAGGAATTTTATGCTATAGTTAGATCCTTTGAGTATTGGAAATATTATCTTCTCCCTTAATAATTTGTTGTATATTCTATTCTAACCATCAAGCTCTTAGGTTCGTAAACTCGTAACACTATCTAAACCCCAAACATGCCAAATAGGTTGAATTCCTTTAAGAGTTTACTTTATTGTTAAGCACTGTGCAAGAATTAAGAATAAAGCTATAAATGCTTTAAGTCATAGGGTTAACCTTTTGCATACTATGAGTATCATTGTTGTTGGCTTTGGGAGCCTAAAGGATAACTACACCTCATGCCCTAACTTTAAAGTCATTTATCAAGAAGTTGGTAATGGAGTTCATCATAACCACACATCTGTCCTTATTAAGGATGATTTCTTCTTTCGTGGTACTAAGTTATGTATTCCTCAAACATCTATGAGAGACTTCCTCAATTGGGAACTATATGCGAGAGGATTAGCTGGCCACTTGGTAGGGATAAAACTATCACTTTAGTTGAGGATAGATTTTATTGGCCTTCTCTTAGACATGATGTTGCTTGAATTTTGTCACAATGTTGTACTTGTCATACTTTCAAGGATGGGAAAGAAAATACTTATTGGTATACTCCTTTACCTATCCCTAATGCACACTGAAAGGATCTTAGCATGCACTTTATCCTAGGATTACCCCGCACTGCTCGACAACATAACTCTATTCTAGTTGTCGTGGATAGGTTTCTAAAGATAGCCCACTTTATACTTTGCAGTAAAACCACTAATGCTTTCTACTTAGCCAAGCTCTTCTTTAAATGAGTTAAACTCTTGTGTGGGTTACCTACTTCCATTATCTATGATAGAGATATCATATTTGTTAGCTATTTTAAAAGACACTTTGGAAACTCTTTGGAACTCAATTAAAATTCTCTTCTACCTTCCATCCCCAAACTGATAGCCAAATTAAGGTGACTAATTGCAGTCTAAATAACTTACTTCAAAGTCTAGTCAGAGATAAGTTAGGGAATTGGGTTTTGATCGTACCTATAGATGAGTTTGCATATAATAGTTCAATCAATTGGACAAAAATCCCTTTTGAAATAGTCCAAGGTTTTAACCCTAAACAACCTATTTACCTAGTACCCCTTCCTGTGACAACCTATACTTCTGAATCTATAGAATCCTTAGCATAACGCCTTCATAAATTACATGCTAAAATTAAGCACAAATTAACACTTACTAATAATCAATATAAATTATCAGCTAATGCTCATCGTCGCACTCAAAATTTTAATAAAGGTGACTATGTTATGGCTTGTATCTGCCTTGAGCGTTATCCTAAAAATTCTTTCAAAAAGTTGTATGCTCAAGTATCAAGGCAATTCAAAAACATGAATTACCTCCTAATATGTGTATTAATCTTATTTTTAATGTTGAGGATCTTGTTTCTTATTGAGGCACTTTTGAGCCTCCCTTACTATTTAGTGATGAGTATGCAGGTACACAGCTTCATAATGCTCCAATCCCTTTATTGCCAACTGTTTCACCCATTAGGGATAAAATTGATGTGATCATGGATAAGCAAACAGTGTTAACCACCAATGGTCCTATTTACCACTACCTTATTCGCTAGAAAGACTTCTCAGACTCAAATGCTACTTAGATTGCTGAAGAGGAGTTTTACCAAATTGATCCCACCTTGCTCGAGTCCCACTAACTCCATACCTCTCTAAAGGAGATTTCTTTTGAGCTGGGAGAAAATGATAGGGAAAAAATAAAAGAAATAAGTGAAGATATTACAAGGATATTGCAGATTTGAAGACTGAAGATATTTTGCTCTCATATTAGTTATGCATATTTTGTTTTAATTTGAACTATTGTTATCTTTCAATATTTATTTATCTTTTCATTCTTTTTATTTAATTTTAGAATTTTAGGATTTTCACGCATTTATTTCTAGGGTTGGGTTGAGGCCTATAAATAGCACCTTAACTCGTTCAATTTGTACCCATATTTGATCAGAATTACTATTATCTTACCTCTCCTTTGAGTTTTCTTGTCTCTCTTTTCTCTCTATTGATCCCTTTCTTTCTTTTCTATATTCTCTCCTCTATCTCCTTTCTCATTTTGAATCATCTATGTGCACTATTTGTGGGTAGAATCGTCCTGAAAGGTGTTGGGCATGCTACATCTGTGGTGGCATGGGCCATTTTGTAAAGGATTTCCCTAAGAATTGAAGGGGATTTTCTAAGCAGTAGCCTATAGTGCCAGGTTGAGTCTATACTATTTCTCAAGAGGAGGCTCAGACAACACTAAATTTGATCATAGGTACAATTTCTATTCATGAGCAAAGAGTTGAGGCTCTATTTGACTCGGAAGTTATTCATTCGTTTGTGACACATGGTTTTGTGAAAAAGCTAGATTTTCTTATGCATGAGTTACCTTATGTTGTTAAGGTGTCTATGCCCTCTGGATTATTAGATAAGACTAATAAGGTATGTAACGAAGTTGAATTGTTCTTTAAGGGTAAGACTTCTATGATAAATCTGATCCTGGTTCCTATGCAAGGATTAGATGTGATCATTGGTGTCACACCTGAAAAAATGTGACGTGGACGGCGCGTGAGCGGAGGTCCTAGCCTTCGCAGTGGGAATCGCATGAACAAGGAGTCACCACCGAGATTTTGAGGTAAATCTTAGGAAACCGATTAAAAGGAGGATAAGGGTAGTCCGCGAAATTAGAGAATAGGTTCGAGAGTCGGTTGAGTGTGGGGAAGGTGTTAGGCACCCCACAACACCCGTTTGTCAGAACGGTTACTTGAAGTTTGTTGTGCTCTATTAATATGGTTTTAAAATTATTTTAATTATCCCTTTTATATTTATGTGTTTGATATAAAAATGATGATAATTGAGTGAGAAATATTTATTTATTTACGAGGGAGGATGGACTTGACTCAGAATGTGACTCTGAGGCCTACGTACCCTATGATGGGGATCAAAGTCTACATAGTTCGGGTTTATAAGTTTATTGGTGAAAATAAGTTTTTTGAAGAGAAATTAATTAAAAATAATTTACCATTTTGCAAATAAAACAATTTCTAAAATCTTGATATGTGTGTCTTAAATTGTAAAAAGTGATTTAATTTCCATCATTTTCTCAATTTTTGAATTTTTAGAATAAAGAAAGAAAAGGGTTTAAAATTATTATTTTTATGATTGAGGATTTAACTATAGTACCTGCAGAACCTTATTGGTTCATACGGTAATGCAATTGCTCTAAATATCTGCGGAGATTCCAAAATCTCACACGATAAAAGAGTTTGGCAATTTAATTTATTTGTTTATATTCTTATGTATATTTTAAGTGTTAATAATCATTTTTTAGTATGTATATACTTGTTTTGAAGAATTTTAATCATCATACTTGCAAAGCCTTATTAGTTTATACGGTAATATGATTATCCTAAATATCTGCGGAGATTCTAAAATCTTACACGATAAAGGAATTAAATTTAAATACATTTTTAATGTGATTATTTTAATATAATATATATATATATATATATTAAAAACTTAATCGTTATATCTGTAGAGTCTTATTAACTCATATGATAATATGATTATCTTAAAAGCCTATGAAGATTCAAAAATCTCACATGACTAAAAGATATAATCGGTAAATGTGGTTACAATTTAAATGCATTAATTTGGTTAATTAATTTTTTAAATTGTGTATTATATGATTATTTACAAAACCATTTATTTATTATAAAAATTGAGAATCACTATATCCGCGAGGACTTATTATCCCACGCGATAATGTGATTAATTAAGTCCTACGAAGATTCTTGAAATCTCACATGGAACTTAAAGGGATTATTTAGATTATAAAAAGATAGTTAGTTTTAACGGTTGGGTCATTGAGACCATTGATTATACATATAAATTGGATCTCTATACCTGCAAAATCTTATTGATTTACACGGTATGAGATCGCTTTAAATGTCTGCGAAAATTTTTAAAATCTCACACGATAAGTAAATGATTAAAGATAAATTTCTCTTATTCATTTCATTCATTTTTCTTTCAATTGGGTAAGAATTGAATTCTCTCCCCTCTGCCTTTTATAAAATAGGCTTGTCATAATAAATGAAATCATACATGTAATCATGATGGAGAGTGCCATACGATATAAGTGTAGCAATATTATTGACAAGTAAAGGACCTTAGGACTAATGGAGATGGAAAAAAAATCATGCTCATACATATTAATATACCCTTTCATGCTAAAACACATTTAGAGACCTTGCTTAAGTAATTACACTAATTCTTTATTTGAAATGAGGTTATGCCTAAAATCAAATTAAGTTTAGTTATGATAGCAAACAAAAATTATTATTTGCAATTTCTTTATCCTTCTTTTTCACACTCTCTTTTTTATTAAAAAAATGACAATTACAATGAAAACCATTTGGGAACTGAAAAATATGGGACAGATATTTAAACATGAAATCTATTTTTTGGAATAATAAACAAAAATTAAACACGTGTATTTCATTTCAGATTTAGAAGCATGAACCTGTGTGTAGCACGTCCCAAATCTGTCTCACTGCTTCTGTTTCAAGTCCTTCACCGCATCACTGCATGATATTATAGCCTTTGACGAACTGCTCCTTCCTCGTCCTCTCGACTTCTCTCTTCCCAACCAGAACAGCTTCTTCCCTCAACCCCTCAGTTTCTTCTTTTTCAACTAGAATAGCTCCTTCGGTCCCTCTCTCTTCGTTTCAGTCTCTTCCTTTCTCAGCCTCTATTTCAGCTTTTGATCTTTGTCTCCACCTCGTTCATCCTCAGTGTTCTGTTTTCGTGTCCCGTGACTATGGCGTTTTCTCTCTCTTTTCTCCTTCTTCATCTCTATTTCTCTTTCTCTCTAGACTCTCTCTTCGTTTCTTCTTTCTCTTCGGACTCCTCCTTCTTCATTTTTGTCTTGCCTCTCTTTCTTTCTCGTCTCCGTCTTGGTCTCTTCTTCCTCCTCTCAGTCTCTGTTTTTTTGGGTCCAGCCCCTTGTTTTTCTTTGGTTTCCCCCAGCTTCTCTTTTCTTTCGGTTACCCAGCTTCTCCTTATATAGAGAATGGAAAAGGTGAATCATTACTCTCTTGCTCTGCTTCTTCTTCTTCTTTTTTGCGTGTGAGTGTTACATTTCTGCTTCTTCTTCATTTCTACCTCTGTCTCTCTCCCTTTTTTGTGTTGTTTTGTCACTGTTTTTTCTGCATTTTTGCTTCTATTTCTTCTCACTTTTTCTATGCTGTTCCATCTGCTTTCTCTACTGTCCCGTCTCCTGCATGTGTGCATGCGTCCTTGGTTCTGTTTCTTTTCTCCTGCTAGCCGAAAGCATATGTATACGTGTTCCGGTTACTTGCTATTTTTTTTGCTCTGTTTTGCTTCTTCTGCACCCAGCCGAAAGTGTGCGTGCGTGTGTGTTCTCTTTTCTGTGTTGCATGTGTATGCTCTACATGTTTTTGTTTCTCTCGTGTGTGTGCTTGTTTCTGCTGTTTTCTCCTTTTCCTGTTGCATGGCCGAAAGTGTGTGTGTGTATGTGTATTTCATGAGTCCTGATGCTACATGTATTTGTTCCTTCTTCTTCTTTTTCTTTTTTTTCATTCTTTAATGCCCCTTTTTTTTATCAATTAGATTGAAGGGGAGAAAGAAAAGTCTAATTTTAAAACATATTTTTAAATGAAAAACAAAAGATTTAAGGAGAAAAATTTAAAAATAGTTGAGTCTCAAAAATTGATTCCCAATATCTTTGAATTCTTTTTTGAAAATATAATCCTAAAAAAGGATTAAATTTTATTTTTGTATTTATTATATTTTTTGATTATTATTATTAAAAAAAAGAGTCTGGACAAAATACGGTGTTCACAGTTGTCCCTCTTTAATTATTTCTTATGTAAGTATATGAAAAAATGTGTTTTTGAATTCTTACATAAGTGACAAGTAAAGATAGAACATGTATTTGGGTCAGCCATGCAATATCTATGAAAAGACCTAATTGCCCCTGACACGACAAGATATGATTAAATGCAAGGCTATTGCTTAACCAACACAATGGCATGATTTTTTTTAGCAATGTGATGCAAATGAAAATAACCAAATAACATAAAAGAATGCAAGCCTATAGGATAATAAACACAATAAAATGATTTTTTTAAAATTTTTTTAGCAATATGACACAAATTAAAATGACCAAATGATGCAAAACTATTGGATAACAAACACAATAGCATGATAATAATAATTTTTTTTTTGGCAATGTGATGTGAATGAAAATGACTAAATGATAATGATCCAAACAAAATATATGTTGACTAGATGCCCCCTCTTCATTTGATTTCTAAGTGAGAATTTCATGAGAAGATATTCTCATATTAGAAATGAATGAAGAGAAAAACATGTATTTTATTTAGAGGGGCAAGACTCTTAGGTAGCTACAACTAAACAAAACAAAACAAAATAAAATAAAGGATTTAAAATGAAATGTGATTTAGGAACTAAACAAAACAAAACCTCAATAGAGATGAATTGCCTATGTTCCAAAGGACTTGGTGGATGCTTGCCTTTACAAGGCTTGGAAGGTGCCTGCCATGACAGGGCTTTTAAAGAATTGTGCCAGCCAGTACTGGGCTTTGGGATGCCTGCCGTCACAAGGCTTTTAAAGAATTGTGTCAACCGGTACTGGGCTTTGGGGTGCCTGTCATGACAGGACTTTAAGGGTGCCTACCCTTGCAGGGCTTTGGGGGTGCCTACCGTTACAGGGCTTTAAAGAATTGTGCCAGTCCATACTGGGCTTTGGAGTGCCTGCCGTTACAGGGCTTTAAAGAATCGTGCCAGCCAGTACTGGGCTTTTGGGTTGTCTACCATGACAGGGCTTTGGGGTGCCTGCCGTTACAGGGCTTTTAAAGAATTGTGCTTGCCGTGACAGGGCTTTGAGGGTGCCTGCCGTTATAGGGCTTTAAAGAATTGTGCCAGTCGGTACTAGGCTTTGGAGTGCCTGCCATTACAGGGCTTTAGGGTGCCTGCCGTTATAGGGCTTTTAAAGAATTGTGCCAACCGGTACTGGGCTTTAGGGTGCCTGCCATTACAGGGCTTTTAAAGAATCGTGCTAGCCAGTACTGGGCTTTTGGGGTATGAGAATAGGTTCTATCTCACGTGGAAGATATAAGAAACTTAAAGGTGAGGTTTGTTATTTCTTCTCTTATTTCCTTAGGTTTTTTTTGTTTTTGTTTTTTTTATTTTGGTTTGACCCAATCCAAATGAGGCGTGTTTCTATGATGAGGAACGCAATGTGGCAATGCGCCATGTATGATTTTCATAAGTGCTAAAAATATGCACAATATACCATGGATGGATGATTTGCAATGTAAAAGGTTGGAACCTTTGTTTGTCTCAATTTATGAGACTTCTTTTTGTGATATATGCAAAGGGTAAGGCGCTTATTTGCCTCAATGCAAATGCATGAATAATGCAAATGTTTTGCAAAAATTTTTATTGGAAGGCTTGATGTTGACAACTATCTTAATATTTATTCCTTTTTGAAAATTTTGTGCATATTGAATAAATCATTTCGAACACAAGGTAATACCTCCAAGTCCATTATTTAACCTTTATTCATTAATACCAGCACTGAATTCCTGTAGGCAAAGTTTTTTATCAAATGCTCTTGCCATTCTCTTTTGGTATAATTGTCCATGACACATTGCAGTATGCCTTTTTTCTTCAATCATGTTGAGTTGCTCAAATCGGGTTTATACCCATTCATTTTCCTTTAAATCTACCTCAGCCAATACTCTCAAGGATGGAATTTCCATCTTAATAGGTGTGACAGCTTCCATTTCGTAAACAAGGGAATATGGGTTGCCCTATGGATGTGTGTACGGTAGTACGATAACCATGTAAAGCATAGGGAAGCATCTCATGCCAATCCTTATAAGCTACTGTCATTTTTCTAATAATCTTTTTAATATTTTTATTGGCTGCTTCAACTGCCCTATTTATTTAGGGTCTATATGGGGCTGAATTATGATGCATGATTTGGAATTTCTCGCAAAAGTTTCTGACTTCTGTTCTATTGAGATTGGGACCATTATCAATAATGATCCTTTCAGGAATCCTATATCGGCATAAAATATTTGTCTTCATGAATTTAAGGAATGTCTTTTGCGTGATGCTAGCAAATGAATTTGCTTCTACCTATTTTGTGAAATAGTCAATTGTGACAAGGATGAAGCGATGTCTATTCAAAGCTTTTGGGTTAATTAAACCAATAATATCAATTCCACACATTGAGAATGGCCAGGGTGATACCAAATTATGTAATGGGATTGGAGGAACATTTATCCTATTAGCATAGATCTGACATTTGTGGCATTTCTTGACATGCTCAAAGCAATCTTTTTCTATTGTTAACCAGAAGTAGCCACACCTTTGAATCTATTTGGCCATAGTGTGACCATTCGCATGCGTGCCACATATGCCCTCGAGTACCTCAACCATGATTTTCTTTGCTTCTTCTGAACTCACACAGCGAAGTAAGGTACCATCATAACCCCTCTTATACAGAACATCTTTACTGATAAAGAATGTCATAGCCAAACATCGAAGGGTTTTCTTTTCATTCTTAGTCATTCCAGTTGGGTATGATCTCTTAGTGATATAGTCCTTAATATCCTGGAACCAAGGATATTCTTCTTGATCTTCTTTAACATTTAGACAGTATGCTGGAAGCTTCTAGCTTCTACTTGAATGGGTTGGACATGGACTCCATAATCAAGTTAGATCATTGTTGCTAAAGTGGCTAAAGCATCAGCAAAATGGTTTTTATCTCGAGTTAAGTGATGAAAGCTAACAACCTTAAATTGCTTAATCAAATCTGTTAAGAGTTTTTGATAAGGAATCAATTTTACATCCTTTGTTCTCCATTCTCCTGTTACTTGATGAATAATGAGTGCTGAATCACTAAATACCTTCAAACACTGTATACCAAGGGTAATAGCTGCTCGAACACTATTAACACAAGCTTCATATTCTGCTATATTGTTAGTACAATCAAATTCCAATTTGATGGCCACTAGAAATTGTTTTCCTTATGGTGAAATGATTACCGCTCCAACCCTATTTCCATACATGTTGTCGGCTCCATCAAAATACATTTCCCATTCTTGCTCTTCATCATTTCCTTCATCACAACCTTCTTCTATAGTGCATATGCTTTCACCAAGAAATTGAAAATCTAATGGTTGTTCATCCTTTAAAGGATTATCAGCCAAGTGATCTGCTATCGCACTATCTTTGACTGACTTTTGCATCATATACTTTATATCATATTCAGATAGTACAACTTGCCATTTTAGTACTCTACCTGTAATGTGCGGGCTCTCAAAGATGTACTTGAGTGGGTCTACTCGCGAGATTAGCTAGGTAGTATAGTAAAGCATGTACTACCTTAGCCTTCTAGTTGCCCATACTAGTCCATAACAAGTTCGCTCAATCATTGGATAACGAGCTTCACAATCATTGAACTTCTTGCTCAAGAAATAAATTGCTCTTTCCTTCTTTCGAGAATCATCACGTTGGCCTAGCATTGCTCCCATTGAGCGAGGTAAAGTTGCCAAGTAAAGGATTAGTGGACTACCTGGTGATGGAGGGACCAAAATTGAGGGATTTAACAAATAATCTTTAATTTTATTAAAGGCCTTTTGACAATCATCATCCCATGTCTCCTTGCAATTTCTTTAACAGCTTAAACATCGGTTTGCAAGTAGCTGTTAGATTAGCAATGAATCTAGCAATGTAATTCAATCGTCCTAAGAAACTTCTAACTTCTTTCTCTGTTTGGGGAGATGGCATTTCTTAAATTTCCCTCACTTTATTTGGATCTACTTCTATCCCTTTACAACTCACAATAAATCCCAATAACTTCCCAAAAGAGTGCCAAAGATGCATTTATTAGGATTCAATCTTAGCCGATATTCACGCAATCTCATAAATAGCTTTTTAAGGACTCCAACATGACTCTCATTCTTGCTGATTTAGCTACCATATCATCTACATATACTTCAATTTCTTTATGCATTATGTCATGGAATAGTGCTACCATAGCTCATTGATAAGTTGCCCCAGCATTTTTCAAACCAAAAGGCATCACCTAGTAACAATAAGTTCCCCATTGGGTTATAAAGGTTGTTTTCTCTTTATCTCTTTCATACATAGGGATTTGATTATACCCTGAATAACCATCCATAAAGGAATAGCGATAGCTTCCAGCAAGCAATATTATTGAACAATACATCAATGTGGGGTAATGGAAAATCATCTTTCGGGCTCGTATTATTTAAATTATGATAATCAACACATATTCAAATTCGACTATCTTTTTTAGGAACAGGAATAATATTTGCCACCCATGTGGGTAAGTTACTACCTCCAAAAATCCTGTTTCTAACTGCTTTTACTTCTTCTTTTATTTACAAGGACACCCCCATATTCATTCTCCTTAACTTCTGTTTCTTAGGCTTAACCTTGGGAAGTAATGGTATTTTATGAGAAGCAATGCTTGGTTTAGCCCAGGCATATCTTTATAAGACCATGCAAACACATCTAAGTATTCTTTGAACAACTCAATCATTTGTTCCCTTTCAGGATTATCTACTATTTTGAGCATTCTTTGATCCTCCTCGGTTCCCATATTAACCATCTCAATCACTTCTTCATGTGGGCATATTCCCTTATTACTCAATTCAAGCATCTTAGAAAAAGTTTGGATTACGTCTTCATCATCAGACTCACAATCATACATATCAATGGCAATGAGTAAATCATCTTCAAAGGGTGAGAGATGGAATCAGAAGAAAAAAAATCCCTGGACGATGAATATGGAATGAGATAAAAATAAGGAATAGGAATGGAATGGGGAAAAATGTATTGAAGTAGATAAGGTGGAATAAAGAGATAAACATGAATGCAACTGAAATTCATTTTCATAAATTATGTGCATCAAAAGTTTGCATTAGAGAATACCCAAGATCTATTACTTAAACTTGGGCTTAAAAGTAGATAACAAAATAGGAACAACATAATTGAAATAATTACTCTAAGCTAATGATATCATTGGCCTCTTCGAACTCCCAATTCGCTAGGACTTTGCTAGAATCATCAATTGCAATTAAGGCACTTGTTCCACATACTACATCTTCATTAGAAGAGATCACTAAGACAGTTGGTTCACATATCACCTTGGACGGGCCTGGAAAGGATTCTTTAATGTGTGGAATCTCTAATTTACTGGCCTTTTTGCCTTTCGCCAAACTTGCTTTGTCTTTCATCTGGTCTTCTAGGGTAGGCTCATACCTTAACCCTTAGTGATTACAATTATCCAAAACCTTAATTAGACACGTAATTCCTTGTAAATGAGAGCCTAAACCTTTCCCTAGCATAAACCCACTCTTCGTCATGATTTTAGCCACAACGAATTGATGCTGTGAGTACTGTCACAAATACCCTTAACCTCCAAGCTTTGAAAGGAAACTCCATGATCCTTCTCTGTAGCCTTAATATAAGGGAGTGAGCTTAGTTTGCTCACCATGATTTCCTCCTCTCCTTTAACTGCTATAATTCCCCCATCACTGATGAACTTAACCTTTTGGTGTAGGGTAGAAGGAACAGCCCTAGCTGAATGAATCCATGGCCTTCCTAGCAGCATTGTATAGCTTAGGTCTATGTTCATGAGTTAGAAATCCACCTTAAACTTACTTGGTCCTATCTCCAGCGAGAGACAAACGGATCCTAATACTTCCCGTCTTGATCCATCGAATGCTCTTACCACAATATTGCTTTTGTATACACTTGAAGCTTCTAGTGATAATGATTCAAATGTGGAGAGCGGCAAGACATTTAATGCTAATCTTCCGTTAATTAATACTCTTGTGATTATGAACCCTTCACATTTCAAAGTGATATGCAAAGCCTTGGTTTGGCAGACAACAGTTTTTTGTAACTTCCTCTTCCGAAAAGGAAATAGAAGGGGAGGCTTTTACAACATTCATTACACTTGCCACCTTCTCAGGGGTTATATTAGGCTGTACAAAGCTTGATTCAACACTTCTTGCAATGCTTGGTGATATGCTTCAGAATTCAAAATTAAAGAAAGTATTGAGATACGCGCTAGAGTTTTCTTCAATTGGTCCACAATGCTGTAATCACTTTGCTTCATAATCGATAAAAACTCATCTTTTAATTTTTCCATTTTTTTAGGATTATCTTCCTTTGGCCTGTCCACATTTGCATTTTTCTCTCTTACCATTTTCCTAATGTAAAATGGTAAGTATGGTTTTCCACTTCGAGTAACACCCCCTGGGTTTGCTATTTCATTGCTTGTCCCAGCAATCAACGTTGGGTTTTTGAGGTTCTCCACAATGCTTTGATATCTCCACGGCACTGCTCGATCACTTTCATAGGGAAAGGGATGAGGCGTGCTTATGGTTAATGTTGGTTGTCTTGCGTGAGGTGCAAGATCTACAAAGGCTTTATTGATCACAAAAGAGACTGCGTGGACTTGCTTTTTAGGCTTGAATTAATGACAAGCTCAATACACTTTTTCTCTACCATGCACACTTTAGTGCCTCCTTTCTTTACAGACATAATCCCTAACACCATCATTTTTCTAACAGCTTCTTTAAACTATTCACAACTTTCTATATCATGGCCTATTTTCTCCTGATGATATTCATAGTATCCAGGCATTGATCATTGATATCATCTGCAAGGAGCATTTCTTGCATATAGCCATACTCCTTTAAGTGAGCATATAGCTCGTTCATAGGAATCTTGATCCTTGTAGAGCTTTTGAAACACGCATCCTCTCTTCAATAGCATTGACTCATTTTTCATGATTTGGAAGTAGATCAATAGTAATAGTAGAGCTTTCCTCTTCTTTAAGTTGGATATGATTAGAATCAACCAAGTCTAGCACATTCTTTTAAACGTCACACAGTCTTCTATTGAGTGTCCAGGTGCACTCATGTGGTATTCACAAACAGCATTTAGATTATACCATGCTGGGTAAGGCAGTCCAAGAAGCTTATAAGGTCGTGGACCTAATAATTGGGCTGCCAAAAGTTTATGGTAAAATTCAACATTTGTTAATCTAAAATTAGGCCATGGGCAACTATCCCTGGATTGGATATTTCTCCTCTCTCCATCCTGCCTGTACTTGTTAAGGCTGAACCTAAGTTATTGCTATCTTTGATTCCTTCCCTCTATTTAATAAAGGACTTGAGAATTGGTAGCTGCTTGTCTTATAGGTTGAATATAGTTCACATTCCCTTCTTTTTTTTTTGGTCATAGTTCTTTTGTGAACTACTTTCAACTTGAGAAGTGGCTATCTTCCCCTCTCGTATGTCTGTGTCAATCCTTTCTCCAATTACCATTAAACCAGCAAAATCAGTGACATGTGTTCCTATTATGTGTTGGTAAAATGGCTTAGGCAATGCACGGATGAAGTACGAGCAAAGTTTAGAATTCACCATTGGAGGTTGCACTTATGAAGCCACTATTCTCCATCTTTGAGCATATTCTTTGAATGATTCTGATGATTTCTTGGTTATTACTTTCACTTGTTCTTTGGTCGGAGCAGTATTAAGATAGAACTTATATTGTCTCATGAAAACATCCACAAGGTCTTTCCATCTTTTAATCTTGGTTTGGTCTAGTTGCATGTACCAAGTCAATGCGGCTCCAATTAAGCTTTCAGGAAAGAAGTTTATCAGAAACTTCTCATCTTGTGACCATATGGACATCTTTATGCAATAGGCCCTCAAATGATAAATTGGGTTACTTGTACCATCATATTTATCGAAGTTTGGCATTTTAAATTTCTTGGGAACATCAATTTTTGGGGTCAAGCATAATTCTTTCAAGTCTAAGGAACCCCACATGTTTGATCCTTGAAGAGCCTTCATTTGATCTTTCATTTCTCCAAGTTCTTCTTTCAACTCCTTCTCTTTGTGTAACACTTGTGGGATTTGGAACATGTAGGTATGATCTTCCCCAGGACCATCTGGTATGTTAAAGGCCCCTATCCCAGAATCTTGTTTCTCTAGCGTGGGTACCTTAGGATCTGGTCCTCTATTTGGCTCAATTATTTCGTTAGCTGTATTCTCATTTGCTGCAATATTCTGTGGTGGATTAACATCACTCCTTCCTTTTAGAGTCTCTGTTAGCAGTTTCATCATGTTGCTTATTTCAACCATTTTAGACTCTACTGCAGACATTCGATCATTTAAGGCTGCTGACTTATTCATGTTTGAATTTTCCATTGCACGACTATACGATCGCGTGTTGTATGTTCAATTGGCGGGAATCTGGTCAGCCGAGTTTTTCTTTCAAGGCGCAATATTGGCTTACCTGTGTAACATAATAATTAATTTTTATAAGTTTTACCTTTACGTTTGTTTCGTAAGATATCTAGCATTATGTAGACATAAGGGTTTCACGACACTGGCACCCTTTAAATTCCTCTAGAAATTTATTATTTAATAGGGAATTTAAAGTTGACCGTAGAATTAGAAGGACATTGGATCCCATCAAAATTTAAGATTTTAAGCAAACGACGGTAGTACAAATCAATCAACAATTTCACAACCACAAAGCGTCATATGGATCCTCATATAATGATTCAAATGTTAATATAAATTTAGAACTTTGTCACGCTATTAAGTTCTTTTACAATTTCATGGCACAAATGGAAGAATTCAACAATCTTTGATGGAGTTCCTCCTGGGAGAACCATGCCTTCAGCTTGCTTAAATGCTCTTACAAATTCTGGAATTTTGTCGTTAGCCAAATCGATTATTTGCCTACATTTCAACATCCATTCTTTAGTTTCTTCTGTTTGATCAAGGCAAAGTGATTTCCACTCCTCTAAGACTTCATTATGTTGATTAAGCCTCCGAACAAAGTTTTGTGCTGTCTCAGCTGTACTTCCTTTCACCCTAACTAGTTCATTCACCTTCCTTTCCAATTGTCTTGTGAGCCTATTGATTTCTTACTGCATCTCCTCGACGAGCCTGATGTCTTGTAATTCCTTCTTCAATGCATCATTTTCCCTGACTATTTTGACAAGTCTTGCTTTAGTACTTTGAACTTTGTCATCACTACTTTGCAGTTCTCTTTTCAGTTTGGCATTTTCCTTTTTCAATTTCTTAATCTCAAGTGTTTCTTCAAGGTTATGCCTTTCTCTTTCCTTTGCTAGCTTCCTCCGTAACTCAATTCACTCATTTTGGCATTTTTTCAATTCTTCTTTATTCTTAGACTCTAAGCTAGAAAGCTCTTGTAACTCATTTTCCTTTATCTTCAAACATTCAACTAGCTGCCTATTAATCTCTTTCAAGTCATTGCCTAATAAGGGATTTTGAGGATGGAATAAAGGATTTGCTCCTTGAATCAAACTCTTTAGCCAAATAGTGTGTTCTGAACTTGAGTTTACTACACGTATCCTTAGCTCAATCTTTCCTTTGTACCCTATCTTTTTTCATGCTTCTTTAACATTCTGGTTTGACAACTTTGTCCCGTCCTCCTCATGTAGAAAGTGTAACTCTTGCACCTCTTGCTTAGAAGGAACATTTTGCTTATAGGCTAGTTGCCTTAATACTAAGGAAGGGTTATAGTTGATACACCCTTGGGTCTAATTAAAGGCACATTGGGAAAGTCACCACAGCGGTAAATAACCTCCTCTTTCCACCACCAGTCTAATTTCCATAAGATGGAACTTTCTTTGAGTTCTGAGAAGGTTCTTTTCCAATCTATGTAGCTCATTCTATCAATCATGAATTGACCCTTAAAAGATGTAAGTGGATTATTGTCTGAGTCGTTCTTCTTTCTGAAAGGAAGCGTCTTTCCATAAAGGTGGCCAAGCATCCATATATCTAGTAATGTAATACAACAATTGACCTTTCCTTTCCTTTTATTATGACATTGTGTTAAGGTCAAGTATGTTTCTGCTAAGATTGCTGGTATTGGATTCACATTATGATACTCTACCATTTGGAATACACTAATGGCTCATAAATTAACTATGCCCATTGATGACAGAAACAAGATTATTCCATATATGCACAAGGCAAAGACCCTGCAAAACACAAGTAGGCTTCTACGTTAGCTCTACGTCAGCTCTTGAGATTCCCTTTGCTTGTCCTGGGCAAACCATTTGTACTTTTTCCTTAGGAATTTCTAAAATTTTCGCTATTGTACCTCGAGATGGTAAATACCCAGGATAAAGATATACTACCATATTCTCCTTAAGGGGCATTCTCAAAATTTCTCCGTATTCTTCCAAAGTCGGTGCCATTTGGAAGTCTTGAAATGTGAAACACCTTAACGAGGCATCCCAATATTGGCTTAATTCCATTATTGCATCATTATGTATTGTGACTAACAGAAGATCCAAGATATTTCCATATTTCCTTTTAAAATCTTGCATGATCTTCCCTTTGATATGACGGCTCAACTCAATTAAGGTTTCCAGCGGCTCTACTTTTACAGATAATTTGATCCCTTTCCCAGATATAACTTTCCAGTATGATTTAGATTTGTACTACCTTCGAGTGCCATTTATCCCTTATGCCAATTTCACAAAGATTTCGAATAACTCACGATTCCTGTTAATCAAAACAAAGGTTAATGATATGTAATTCTCGTAATTTTAGCAAGCTATCTGGCTCCCTTTTCTTTTGAAAACCTACTCCTCCAGACACTTATTGCATCATAGGGAGATGGAATAAACGATTAATCGATGAGAGGCTTAATCCCCTACATGATTAACATCGAAAGGTTTAGCCTTACAATTTTATTTTTGAGAAAAGAAAAGAAAAGAAAATTGATTTTGGTGATAGATATGCAAGGAGAAAATCCCTTCTCTCCTCAATGTGCTTATTGCCCCATAGGGAGAAAGGGATAAATCAGCCTATGTGCAGCTAAAACTGACACATGGCTAAAGTCTCGACTTTAAAATGAAATAACTCAATAACAAGGGAAATTATTTAATTTGTAGTTTTTTTAAAAAAATGCGAATACGTTATGATGACATGCTATGACAATGATGCAATAAAAGATCAATACTCTCATTTTATGTCCTATTCAAGGAGACTTAAGTTCATAATCAGGCGTTTACATGTAACTCAAGGGTAGGTGTATAATCCTAAAAGGCTCCCAAGATGCCCTTACCCGAAGGTGAAGATCTTACTTAATAATTTTAGCCCTTCGAGAATATAAGCTCTATAGGGACAAAATTTATTAAGCAAGTAACAGCTTGGGTGAGGTATTCATGGTAACTTCCAAGTGTTCAAAAACTCTACAGGGAAACCACTACTAACCTATTGTACTTACAGACCCGGGTATAGGGCCCAAAATATGTGTGTGTCAAATTGTGTAAGTGCACAGTGAGTGTTGAGAGCATGCAAGCCTGCCATTTCATTCATATATGCTACCCAACCCTTATTTGTCAATCACATCAAACAGATAGACAAATATATGTATAAATAAAAGTCATCTATCTTAAGGTGTATTCCGCATGTTATCTATCCTAAAAACATGTTATAAAATACAAAAGGAAAGAGAAAAGGGGAAAAAGAGGACCTTAGGACTTAGGACTAATGGAATCGTACATGTAATCATGTAATCATGATGGAGAGTGCCATACGATATGAGTGTAGCAATATTATTAGTAAGTAAAGGACCTTAGGACTAATGGAGATGAAAAAAAATCATGCTCATACATATTAATATACCCTTTCATGCTAAAACACATTTAAAGACCTTGCTTAAGTAATTACACTAATTCTTTATTTGAAATGAGGTTATGCCTAAAATCAAATTAAGTTTAGTTATGATAGCAAACAAAAATTATTATTTTCAATTTCTTTATCCTTCTTTTTCACACTCTCTTTATTATTAAAAAAATGAAAATTACATTGAAAACCATTTGGGAACTGAAAAATATGGGATAGATATTTAAACATGAAATCTATTTTTTTGGAATAATAAACAGAAATTAAACACGCGTATTTCATTTCAGATTTAGAAGCATGAACCTGTGTGTAGCACGTCCCAGATCTGTCTCACTCCTTCTGTTTCAAGTCCTTCACCGTATCATTGCATGATATTATAGCCTCTGATGAACAGCTCCTTCCTCGTCCTCTCAGTTTCTCTCTTCCCAACCAGAACAGCTTCTTCCCTCAACCCCTCAGTTTCTTCTTTTTCAACTAGAACAACTCCTTCGGTCCCTCTCTTTTTGTCTAAGTCTCTTCCTTTCTTAGCCTCTGTTTCAGCTTCTGATCTTTGTCTCCACCTCGTTCATCCTCAGTGTTTTGTTTTCGTGTCCCGTGACTATGGCGTTTTCTTCTCTTTTCTCCTTCTCCGTCTCTATTTCTCTTTCTCTCTAGACTCTCTCTTCGTTTCTTCTTTCTCTTCGGACTCCTCCTTCTTCATTTTTGTCCTGCCTCTCTCTCTTTCTCGTCTCCATCTTGGTCTCTTCTTCCTCCTCTCAGTCTCTATTTTTTTCGGTCTAGCCCCTATTTTTCTTTGGGTTCCCCAGCTTCTCCTTTCTTTCAGTTACCCAGCTTCTCCTTATATAGAGAATGAAAAAGGTGAATCATTACTCTCCTGCTCTACTTCTTTTTTTTTATGTGTGTGTGTTACATTTCTGCTTCTTCTTCGTTTCTACCTCTGTCTCTTCTCCCTTTTTTTTGCGCTATTCCATCTCTATTTTTTCTGTATTTCTACTTCTATTTCTTCTCACTTTTTTTGTGCTGTTCCATCTGCTTTCTCTACTGTCCTGTCTCCTGCATGCGTGTGTGCGTCCTTGGTTCTGTTTCTTTTCTCCTGCTAGCTGAAAGCATATGCATACGTGTTCCGGTTGCTTGCTATTTTTTTCTGCTCTGTTTTGCTTCTTCTGCACCCAGCTGAAAGTGTGCGTGTGTGTGTTCTCTTTTCTGTGTTGCATGTGTATGCTCTGCATGTTTTTGTTTCTCTCGTGTGTATGCTTGTTTTTGTTATTTTCTCCTTTTCCTGCTGCATGGCCGAAAGTGTGTGTGTGTGTACGTGTATTTCATGAGTCCTGATGCTGCATGTATCTGTTCCTTCTTCTTCGTTTTCTTTTTTTTTTCATTCTTTAATGCCCCGTTTTTTTTTATTAATTAGATTAAGGGGGAGAAAGAAAAGTCTAATTTTAAAACATATATTTTTAAATGAAAAACAAAAGATTTAAGGAGAAAAATTTAAAAATAGTTAAGTCTTAAAAATTGATTCCCAATATCTTTGAATTCTTTTTTGAAAATATAATCCTAAAAAAAGGATTAAATTTTATTTTTGTATTTTTATGTTTTTTGATTATTATTATTAAAAAAAGACTCTGGACAAAATACGGTGTTCACAATTGGGATGGACTGGTTGGTAAGGAATAATGCCACCTTGGATTGTGCTAAAAAGATGGTGTTGTTACCAGTTCATGTGACGCCAACGATGATTTCCACAACAACTACCAATCAATTAAGACTATTATCAGTTATGCAAATTGAAAGGTTAGTTTCAAAAGGCTGTTAGGCCTTTGCAATTTTCTTTGCAGTAGAAGGTAATGGCAATAATAATATTGATGATACTCAAGTTGTGAATGAGTTTTCAGAAGTGTTTACCAATAAAGTATTAGGTTTGCCATCGGAATAAAAAGTAGAATTCTTTATTAATTTGGCACTAGTACTAAGCCTATTTTAAAAGCTCTGTATAAAATGGCTCCTTTAGAATTGGTAGAGCTTAAGAAACAGCTTGAAGAGTTGCTAGAGAAGGGCTTCATATACCCTAGTGTGTCACCATAGGGTTCGCTAGTCCTATTTATGAAGAAGAAGGACAACAGCCTATGATTGTGTATCAATTACAGGCAACTCAATAAGGAGACAGTAAAGAACAAGTACCCACTCCTAAGAATAGATGACTTGCCTGAGCAACTAGTGGGAACTTTAATGTTTTCAAAGATCAATTTGTAATTTGGGTACCATCACTTGAGACTGAATACTAAGGATGTTCCTAAGATAGCTTTTCACACTCAATAGGGTCACTTTAAGTTTTTGGTGATGCCATTTGGGTTGATGAATGTGCCTGTAGTTTTCATAGACTACATGAACCATATATTCTATCCCTTCCTAAATCAGTTTATTATCATGTTCCTAGATGACATACTGATATATTCTAAGGATGAGGAAGAGCACACAAGGCATTTGAGAACCATGTTAAGGATTTTGAGAGAACTACTTATATGCCAAGTTAAGCAAAATTGAATTCTGGCAATGGGAGGTAAGATTTCTCAACTACGTAGTATTAACTGAGGGTATCTCAGTAGATCCTTACAAAGTGGATGCAATATTACAATGGGAACGATCAAGTTCAATAACTGAGGTGTGAAGTTTTCTAGGTCTGGTAGGCTATTACTGAAGATTCATTCAAGGATTTTTATAGATAGATATTCTTTTGACTCGATTGACAAGGAAGGATCAGCCTTTCATTTGGGAAGATCAGTATGAAGCCGCTTTTGTGAAGCTTAAGGAAAAGTTAACCTTGGCGTCGGTGTTAATTATTCCTGATCCATGGTTACCTTACAAGGTTTATACATATGCTTCTTTGAAAGGTCTAGGGTGTGTGTTAATGTTGGAAGATTGAGTTGTGGCTTATATGTCCAAAAAGTTATAACATCATGAGGAGAGTTATCTGACACATGATTTAGGGCTAGCAGCTGTAGTGTTTGCTCTCAAGATTTGGCGATATTATCTTTATAAAGTAGAGTTTAATGTGCGTAGTGATCATAAAAGTTTGAAATATCTTGTAGATTAGAAAGAACTTAATATGAGATAAAGGCGATGGATGGAATTCTTGAAAGATTATAACTTTGAGTTTAAGTACCATCTAGGGAAAGCCAATGTAGTGGCCGATGCTTTGAGTCAAAAATTACTTCATATAGCTGGATTGATGGTTCAAGAATACCAATTGTTATTATGTATGCTAGAAGTACAACTTGAGGCATTGGATTATACTTTGAATGCAATTCATTCAACCACTATTTCTAATAACTTTTAGAAAGAGATTCAAGAAGCTTAATTGCAAGACAAGTTTCTGTCAACTATACAAGAGGATATAAAAGAAGTCGGTACTACCTTGTTTTGGTTTAGTGATGATAGGTTCATCCTATATAAAGACGGAATCTGTGTACTTATGAATGAAGAGATTAGGAAGAGACTTTTGGAAGAAGCTCACCAGAGCAAATATACGATGTAACATCCTAAAACTTCAAATATGAAAAAGTGGATTAATTAAGGAATAAATTAGTTAAAAATATGATTAATTTATTTAATTATATTTTTGGGTGGCTAATTAGATTTTTAGGTTAAATTTGGCTCTAAATTGAGATAGGATGAAAGTCGAATCAAGTTGGGAAGCATCGGGGGGACCAAAATCAAGTTATTGCTCGTTGCGTCATGAGTCGCAGCTTGTGTGGCTTACGTTGCAGCGCACGGCGTAGCAAGCAACTTAAAATTTTGAGAATCATCAGAAATGGATAGTTTTTGGGGTGGAAAACCTAGAGCATAAAGGGGGAAACTTTGGGCACTGCTAGGGCATCAATTTGGGAGGATTTTGAAGATGATTTAAGCCTTCAAACTCTTAGGTAAGTTTCCTACCCTTCTCCTCTACCTTTTCATCTCATTTTCCATGGGATTTGGAAGAGTGAGAATTTGGTCTGATTGGATTAAGCCATGAGTCAATGTTTTAACAGTTTTTATTGACTCTAAAGGTTTAATTTAGGTTTATTGATCTTGGATATGTGGTAATATGAAGCTACTTTGTTGTTTAGTGGAAGTTGGATCAAGCTTTATTTTGATCATGGGATTTTGAAGTGTGATAAGTTGTGATATTGAGTTTTATGTTATCATAGAGTAGAAGGAGGCTTAAAAGGATTGTGTGAGCAAATTGTAATCTTAACAAGCCTCTTTGTTGAGAATATGAGTGAGAAGTAGGAGAAATAAGAGGTTATTGGTAGCTAATAGTGCTTGTGTTAATTAAAAATTAACATATAATACTTGTTGTTGTAAATTATGGTGTGGGAAGACTTACCTTGACACAAGAAGAGAATTAGTACCACTGGTAACCCTTTTAGTAACAAAAGGGTTGAGGTAACTAGATAATTTGCATTGTTTATTACCTTGTATAAGTTATTCTCAAGTTGTTTTTCTATGATTTGTTGAGTATGTATGCATAAATTCTTTAAAGGTTAACTATTTTAGAAAAAGTGGAGTATTAGTTTGTAAAATTCTATATTTTTGAAGTAAATGAAAAGATTTTGTTATACTTATTTGAAAATTTGTTTATGCATGGTCAAGTGGAGATATGTAATGAAATATGGCATATTAAAGGGTGGGAGGTCACCCTAGTGGAGATAGTGAAGATTAAGTCTATATGGCATTGCTGGCACCTCAGGACACCAGGTGCAGCATTTACTCTCCTTAGTGCCTGAAAATGGGTGCAGTATTAGAGACTAACTCTCCTTAGTACCCAAAAGGGTGTGAAGTTGGAGACTATGATCCTTAGCATCCGTAGGATGCGATGTTGGAATAACGACACCCCAATTACTTGTAATAGGGGAAACAATAGTTTAAAAGTGGTTTAGGACACCTTGGCCGGGCAGTCCTACCATGGATGGTGAGCTTTGAGACCATACATGTGGTTTGGTTCTATGAATTAGCCTACTAGTTCAGTCGGGAGTATTGGAGGACTAAATGGTTAGAAATCATGCATGCAATTTGTGGTGATCTTATAAAATGTGATTATGTCACTTATGTTAATGCTTGTTTATAACTTGGCTTGTTAATTAATAATGTAGATTATCTTAGTTACTGAGATTTTTATCTCATCCCATGGTTACCATTTTACAGGTTTTATAGCTGAGACTGAGTGAGAGAAGGAATCGGACAAGGATTTGTAGATTTGCTACATCGAAGAGTAATGCCTGATTTTGGTTTGAGTGGTGTACATAAACTTTTTATATGATATTATATGTTGACAACTAGGAATGCATATCATTTTGATTGGTTGTACTTGTTTCATACTATGTTATTGTGTATTTTAGCCTAATATTGTATATGAGGTGAATATGTGGTAATTTTTGTAGTAATGGGCTAAAATGCTAATATAAGTACAAGGAATGTTTTATCTATGTGGTGACAATGTATTTGTAGTGTATTATGTGGCAATAGAGGCCAAATAGCATATATGATGTTGATTTGGTATTTTGGCCATATTAGGCAAAATGGCCATTGAGTGGCTAAATTTTGTGTTTAGTATGTTTTAGTGTGTTTGATTGGTCACTCAAGTGTATTTTAGTCCATTGGACTTGGTTCAAGCCTCACAATGGATTAATGGTATTAGTTATGAGTTTTGGGTACTTAGATGGTTGAAAATTTCTTTGAAAAACTGACTTTTTCATCCAAGTGTCTAAAACTCTCATACGGTGTCAGATCGAAACAAAACTTATACCATTAGTTAGCTTATTGAATAAGCTTCGTGTAGATGCTTGAATCACTCCAATCAGACATTGGATGTGAAAATGCCACGCGTTCAAAATTCATCCAAAAAAGCCATCATGACAGCATTACTGTCATGGACAGGTGCGCCACAGTGCATTTTGTGCAAGCCGCAGCTCACAGTATAGTGAGAAAACATGGCTTTCTATGCCACATGCCGCGGCACATGGACCACGAGCCGTAGCTCATAGACCAACACACTCAAAAATGATATTTTTGGCCCTGTTTTTAAGTGGTTTGATTCCTAAAACTTTTCCATGCTTCCAACACCTTTATAAATCCTTAAGTTTGAGCTCAAACTAATCAATTTAAAGGGTTTTTATGGGATCCCAAATATTCCTCAATTATTTTTAAAAGATTATAAGTTTTAACCCTTATATTTATAATGTGAGATTAGGAGCAAATCCTTGCTCCTAATTATGATTGTTTGTTGTGATTGTGTGGTGAATTTTGATAATGTCAAGGTGGACATTACATATAATACATCCTGGTATAACCAAGATGTACCATGACATGAAGAGGCATTTGTGGTGGCAAGGTCTGAAGGGAGATGTTATCAAGTTTGAAAGCTGGTGTCTTACGTGTCAAAAAGTGAAGATTAAGCATCAAGGATCGGCTGGGATGCTACAACCTCTAGAGATTCCCAAGTAAAAGTGGGATAGCATCTCAGTGGACTTCATGTTTGGTCTACCGAGAATTTAAGTAGGATATGATTCTATATGGGTTATTATGGATCAATTGACAAAGTCAGCATACTTTTTGCCAGTTAGACCACCTACAATGTGGAAAAGTATGTAAAAGTATATGTGAGAGAAAGAGTAAGACTGCACGGTGTACCTAAGGATATAGTGTCAGATAGAGATCCCCAATTTACTTCAAGGTTCTAGGGAGCACCGCAGAAGGCAATAGGTACTAAGTTGAGGTTTAGTACCGCTTATCATCTAAAAACTGATGGACAAACGAGCACACAATATAGACTCTAGAGGAAATGTTACGATCGTGTGCCCTTAAATGGAAAGGTAGCTTGAATAGCCATTTACCTTTAGCTAAGTTTACCTATAACAACAGCTTTTACTCAAGTATTCAGATGGCACCGTACGAGGCATTATACAAGAAAAGGTACAGATTGCCCATATGCTGGGTTGAATTGAGCGAGAGGAGTATGATTGGTCTTGATATAGTAGATCAAACAACTAAAAAGATCAGTGTTATTTGGTAGAAACTTCTTACTACCTAAAGCCGTCAGAAGAGTTATGCTGATAAGCGGCATCAACTATTAAAATTTAAAATGGGAGATCATGTGTTTCTCTAGATTTCTCCTTTAACTGGTATTGGTAGATCTATAAAGGCTAAGAAAATAACACCTTGTTATATGGGAACATATCAGATTCTGAGTAAAGTAGGTCTTGTAGCATATAGGATCCCTTTACCTCTACCTTTATCTAGTATGCATGATGTGTTTCATGTGTCACAATCGAAAAAGTATCAATCGGATCCATCACATATGATTAAGCTAAAAGAAGTAGAGCTTCAAGAGAATCTCATGTATCAAATTGAACGAAGCAGATAGTGGATGTCAAAGAGAAACAATTGCGTAACAAAACTATATGATTGGTTGAGGTGTTTTGGCAAGGAATGGCTCCTGGTGATGTGACGGGGGAGACAGGGAAAAGTATGAGGAAGTAGTAACCTCATTGGTTTCAAGAGGTGAGTTTATGCTTGTCTTTGAATTTTGGGTATAAAATTCCTTTAAAGGGGGACAGAATTATAACATCCTAAATTTCAATCCTAGGAACTAGTTGCTAATCAAGGGTAAATTAGTAATTAATGGATTGATTATGGTTCAGGTGTTGAGTTGATATTTTGTGTTGTTTGGGTGTTACATTGATAGAATTGAAGGGTAGAGAGACAATCCAAGACAAAATGCACGAGTACAAGTAAGAATTTTCTCACTGTGGCATGCGCCGTAGTGCATCGTCCAAGGATCGCTTGAAGTTGACGTGATTAGCTCGTGAAATCAGAAGGGAAAAGGTTGAAGATGCATTTGGAAGGGAAAAGAAGGCCATATCTATCAGGGCAAGCTAGAATTGGAGATCAAGAGTCTGCTTCAATTAATAACATGCTTGGTAAGTATCGCAAAATCCTAAGCTTCAATTCTACCCTTTTTTCATTGAATTTCATTAGTTAAGAAATTGAATCATAAAATTATAAGGTATTGTGATCTAAAAAAAGGTTTAAAACAGTATATCGAATACAGAACTAAGGCTTTATGACTAGTATGGAGTTGAATGGTTAAATTTTGAGGATTTAGACTCAAAATGGCCTAAAAATTAGGTTAATAGTAAGAATTTGGGTGAATAAATGTGTTAGGAGGTTGTTATGGTCATTTCGATAGTCTATAAGGCTAATGACTATAAATAATGGACAAGTGAATTCAAAAGGATTCAATTAAATTGTTTTATATGTTAAGGGATTCAATTTAGCCAAATTAATGCTTGTGAAGGGTGTTGAGAATTGATTAAGGGGCATTGTGTTAGGTAGATTAAGCACCGGTGAAGTTGCTCGTGAGAATCTACACCCTTGGGAACTTAGTGTGGTTGGTAACCTTTAGTAGTAAAAGTTAAAGGTATCTGGATTAACCCTTTTAAGTTTTTATTTTATGAAATTGTTTGCAAATATTTTGATATAACTACGTGCATTATGTTATGAACTAATAGAGTAATAGCATTGTGAAAGTATATATACATGCGGGTGTGTGAGTGTTGATTGAAATAAATTTAAAATAGCACGTGCATTGACATGCATTGCATCCGCAAGATATACACTGGCTTATGGTAGAGGGACGCGACTTTACGATGAGGAGGTCTAGGAAGTCCTGATGATCTAAAGCGTAGAGCTTGACTTTGCCACGACGGACCTAGGATATTTAATGATCCATAAGGTTACCCTCAACTAGGGTAGGGGGTCATGGTCCTACTTTGTATAAGGCTAAGATGTCCAGATAATTCAAAGCGTAGAGTTTAACCCCCCATGACGGACCTAGGACACTACCCATACCTAAAAAGGACTACTTAGTCTGAGTAGTAGTATGGTGGGCCCTGTTCCTTGTGACTAAAGTCTTGGTCCAAGAGTAGAGATTTCTCTGCCAGGGGGAACCAGGAATGCATTGCATGAGCATAACAAGATTGATGGGAATGACTTCCTATATATGCATATGGTATTACTTTTATTGACACACATGCTGCATTATCGATTGTTTATGATTTTACTTACTAATCGGTAATTGGGGTTACCTTTGAGTTACTAGGACTTATGCCTCACTCCCTTACTTTTGAATATAGATGAAAAGAGCGTGAGAAAGTTGGGAAAGGAAGTGAGGAAAGAGTAACCTTGATTGGTAGTGGTATGATTACCATTAGTGTATATGAATGTATAAAGTGTTGATAGAGTTAAGTTGCCAGTTAGGGTGCATAAGTGTATGTGAACTTGAGAAAGTAAATTGTGTTATAAAAACTTTCTTGTATATGAAGTGGCATTATGTGGAGAGTGCCCGAGTGGAGGGTACTTGGGTAGGCTTAAATGCAAATTAAGCAAGTATATATTGTTTTGTAACTTGTTCAACTTGTTTATATATGAATTGATATGAAGATTATGTGTTGATTGTTAATTGTGTTGTATGTGAGAACTTAACATAGAAATGTTGAGAACTTGACACAAATGGTGAGGTGGAGACCCATTTGGAAGAGTCAAGTACATTTGTCATTCCCAACCATATGGTGAGGCAGAGCCTCATATGTAAGAGTCAAACGATTGAAAGTAGAACAAGTCTAGTTGTGTATATATGGATATGTATTGTATATGTGAATTCCTTATATAATACCACGATTGTGAAATATGGCATTGAGAGGTCAAAATAGACTACTGATGTGATATATGTGATATATAATGTTAATTATGTATATGGGGTCCCGTTGGACTTAGTTCAAGGTCTAAAGTAGTCTAATGGGATAAGGAATGAGAATTGAGCACATAAGGTTTAAGTTTTGAAAGAAAAAGAGACTTTTTGCACCTGGTGTCCAATTTTAGATTGGACTATTAGATTGAGTTCAAACTTGTTTCATTAGCTAGTATACATGGTAAGTTTTGTATGGACACTTGAATCACTCCAATTGGACATTGGGTGTGAAACAGCACACACTAGAAGTTTGTTATTTTTGTTAATATATGACAGTAGAAAATTAAAACAGGTGTGCCACTATGCATGACAAAAGAAGTCAGATGTGTGGCTCTATGCCACATGCCGCAGCCTATGTATTGCATGTCGTGGCACCTAGCCCTTTTTTAGGGTTGCAAATTATGTGTATTTTAAGTTGTTTGAATGTGTTTGCACTTCTGCTAGTCCTCTTATTTGATTATATGTTTTAAGAATTGGGATCCCGTGATTTGAAAACAAATAAACGACTGTTACTTTAATTTTTGATTTATTAATTGTGTGATGTGGAATGGTAAAGCCTAGGTTGAGTTAAGACTTTACAATCATAATGGGAGGGAGTTCACCTAGCATAGTAAAGGGATTATGATAGAAAATCTACATGGTATAGCCTTTACTGAGTTTTTGCACATTGGTTAGCATACTTCATCACTATATATGCTTAGTATTTCCAACAACCTATAAGTGATGCATAGGTCGAGCACGATGCTCAGTATCACTGATCTTGGATTGGACAATGTGGCTCAAGCACTTTTGATAGCCCAAAATTCAAGTAGGGGGAATCCATGGTCTGAGAGTGAGTTTGGGAGCCTTTGGCTAGGTGACCCTTCACAATTGGAGAGTGGGGCTAGTCCATGTACATAGACTAGACCTAAAAGAGATAATAGCCTATAAATTCAGTTAGATGATATAAGGAGTGGTATGAGGCAGCTGTATTTGATCATGTAAAATGCATTAGAAAAATACATTGTGAATAATGTTGGTTTGTCTTATGTGATATTCAATGCTTAATTGTTATGATTGTCACACTTTAATATGCTTGATTAAATTACTTGGTTACTGAGATGTTTATCTCACTCCCATAATTTAATGTTTACATATGAGGATCAAGCTAAGAGTAAAGGGGAGGCTTATGAAGCTAAAGACTAAGTAATCAATTGTAGTGTCTCTAGTTTTATCTTTTATGTGTAATTTGAACACAATATTTGCCAACTAGGGGCCTTTTATATTGACTTATGCTTATTTGAAGTCCACTTGCATTAGTAACCTTAAACATTGAATTTAGTCATTTTTAGATTGTCTTAATAATAGTAGGCTGTAAACCCCTGATCTAACCATGGTAGTGTACCAAGATAATTTGAACAAGTATATTTTAACTAGTTAAATGAGTTTTACATGTTTTGGGTGATTATTTAGCTTGAATGCAAATAATTGCATTTTCACCCCCTTGTTATGTGCTTTATAGTGGTTAGGTAGTCAATTCTTGTATAATGAGCTGTTTGATGCTTGTGGTTATTTAGATAAGTGTATTAGAACTTATTGTGTGTGGTTCAAGTCCTTGTGTTGGCTAATGGCTTATGGTTTAAGATTTGGACACTTGATTGATGGTTCTATAAGTAAAAATGTAAAATTGTGGTCCCGAGTGTTCAAATTCTTCATCTAATGTAAGATTGATATAAAGCTAAAATAATTAGCTAGATTATGAAATTGTTGATGTGTGGATGCTTGAATCACCTCAATTAGATATCCGAATCAAATGTTATGCACGTTGGAAGTTTATGATTGGGTAACTATCATGACAGTTGCTGTCATGACATCTTTGGCCACAGCCAATAGATTCTCGGCTGTGGCCAAAGGACTTCCCAAGACCACTTGGCTGCAGCCAAGAGAGAATTGGTCATAACCAAAACTTCACTGGAAGTGTTAGCCACAGCTTAATGTTCTCTGGCCACAGTAAAGTACCCCTGTTAAGTAAAAATGACTCTTTTTACCTCATTTTGACTTGTTTTCAACTCTAATTATTTTTCATGCTTCCCAAACACTTTTAACTTTGATTGATAATGGCTAAATGACCTTTTAAACTCAATTTTGAGATTTAATGATTTATGGGATCCTATTTGTAACCTCCTCCTATCCTATATCCACTCAATGTAGAAGAAGACTACGGTGTTACTACTACCTCGCCTCAATCACCACTAATCAAGTTTCATTTCAAAAGCTTTGACCAAAGACTTATTTTATAAAATTAATTAGTTCTCTAAACAATTAGAAAAAAAACACAGTGGAAGTAAATCATACATTCCTTAATTACATAGTGGACATAACCCACAAGCATTCCTATCTCAATTGCATGCATTTTAACACAAAAATAAAACTAAGAAATGGTATATGCACCGTGGCAGGCAGTCCATGAACCGTGGCATGTGGCATAGAGCCACACGCTCGCCCTTTTTGTGTCATGCACTGTGGCATGTGTCACCATGTGCTGTGGCACACTTGTCCATTTTTCTGTTGTTATTTTGACAACAAAATGATAAACTTCTGGTATGCACCGTTTTCATATATGACATCCGATCGGAGTGATTAAAGCACCCACACGAACCTTAGCTCATATACTACCTAATGAGATATTTGGACATAATTTAATGGTCCAATCAAAATTTAGACACCCAGGTGCAAAAAGTCACTTTTTTTGAAAATTTTACGCACCCAAGCGCTCAAGTCGATCCCTTTTTCTTATTAAACCACACTAAACCTTGAGCCACGTCCAAAAGGATCTAATACACTTGATTGACCACATTTAATCACAATCATACTCATATATCAAAATTTGACCTTTCTACGGCCAATTTCTATAGTTCACTAATTTCACATACTATGCCATTTCTTGGCATAACCTAGCCCACTTGGCTAATTTTCAACTTATACATATACAATCATATTCATAAAACAATCTTAGCCCCTAAATTACTCATTTTATCATAATTTATCCTTTGACTTAAGATTCACAAACATAACCAAACATTTCAACACAAACATATTCAAATCATAGCCCTTTGTCTCAAACAACACACATACACATACTCAGGCTTGATTTCATAAAATCTCAATTAAATTCATGCATGGAATCCTTATGACAACTCATATACACTGATATATACAATCTTTCAGTTCAGTACAATACACAAACCTAGAGTACATGGCTTCACAACTCAAGCCGGTCCAGACTCTCTTCCCTTGCCCTGATCACTACCCGGTCCTATAAACATGTAACCATGAGGGAGAGATAAAAATCTCAGTAATATAATGACTCACTTCTATTGACTATCACATGCAACAATATGAAAGTAAACATAGTATATCATTAAAATCTCATAAAATATCATTTATATCACATATCTCATTTCATTCTCTACTTTTCATCATATCATAAATGATTTCATGTTATCTCAAGATATTTTATCATATCACATAACATACTAGTATGATCTCTACCAACCGAACCTCCAAATCACCTTGACACAAAATCATAGGCTCATCTCAGACTAATGTACACTCTCATAGTCTTAAGCACACCTGCAGTGGTAGAATTGTAATGTCTACCTTAACATTATCAAAATTCACCATATAATCGCAACAAACAATCATAATTAAGAGCAAGGATTACACCTAAGATCACATTATAAATCTAAGGGATAAAACTAATAATCTTTGGAAACAATTATAGAATATTTGGGATTCTAAAAAGACCCTTTAAATTGATAGTTTGAGCTCAAACTTAATGATCTATATAGGTATTGGAAGCATAAAAAAGTTTTGGGAAGCAAAACACTTCAAAATAGGGCTAAAAATGTCATTTTTGAGTCTTTTGGTCTATGCTTTGCAGCTTGTGGTCCATACGCCACGGCATATGGCACACAAAGGCAAGTTTTCTCATTGTACCGTGTGCCGCGGAGCACGTGTCCATGACAATGCTGTCATGACAATTCTTCTAGACAAACTTCGAACTCGTGCCATTTTCGTATCTGATGTCCGATTAGAGTGATTCAAGCGCCCACACGAAGCTTATTCAATAATCTAAGTAATGGTATAAGTTTTGTTATGATCTGACACTGTATGAGAATTTTAAAAGCTCAGATGCAAAAGTCAGTTTTTAAAGTGATTTTCAAGCATCCAAGTATCCAAAACTCATAACTTATACCATTAACACATTATGAGGCTTGAACCAAGTCCAATGGACCAAAATACACTTGAGTGAGGATTCAAACACACGAAAATATACCAAACACAAAATTTGGCCACCCAATGGCCATTTCACCTAATAAGCCAAAATACCAAATCAATACTACATACACTATTTAGTCTATATTGCCATATAATACACTATAAATATATTGTCACTATATAGATAAAACATACCTTGCACTTGTAATAGTATTTTAGCCTATTACCACAAAAATTGCCACATATTCACATCATGTACAATATTAGGCTAAAATATAAAATAACATAGTATGAAACAAGTGTAACCAATCAAAATGATATACATTCCTAGTTGGTAACATATAATATCATATAACAAATTATGTACACCACTCAAACTAAAATCAGGCATTACTACTCGTAATGTAGCAAATCTTCTAGTCCTTGCCCAATTCCTTTCCCTGCTTAGTCTCAGTAGTAGAACTTGTAAAAATGATAACTATGGGGTGAAATAAAAATCTCAGTAACTAAGATAATCTACCAAGTTTTAAACAAGTCTTAAATCAAGTAAAATAAGCACACCATATAAAATCATCACAAGTTACATGCATGATCTCTAACCATCCAATCCTCCAATACTCCTGACCAAAATTTCACAGAACCAAACCACATGTATGGTCCCCAAGCTCACCATCCATAGTAGGACTACCCGGTCAAGGTATCCTAAACCACTTCTGGATTACTGGTTCTCCCTATTACAAGTAAATAAGGTGTTGTTACTCTAACACCGCATCCTACAGATGCTAAGGAGCATATTCTCCAACTCTGCACCCTTTTGAGTACTAAGGAGAGTAAGTCTCCAATACCGCACCCATTTTCAAGGAACCATGCATAAAACACTTTCTAAACAATATAATGAATATTACTACTTACTTTAAAAACTTGATATTTTACAAATCAATACTCCAGTCATTTCTAAAATAGTTAACTTTTATAAAAATACATACACACATACATAACAAATCATGCAAGAACAACTTGAGAATAACTTATACAAAGTAATAAATAATGTAAATTATCTAGTTACCTCAACCTTTTTGTTACTAAGAGGGTTACCCATGGTACTAAATTTCTTCTTGTGTCAAGGTAAGTCTTCCCACACCACAATCTATATCAACAAGTACTATATGTTAATTTTCAATTAACACAAGTACTATTAGCTACCAATAACCTCCCAACTCTCCTACTTCTCACTCATATTCTTAACAAAGAGGCTTGCTAAGATTAGAATTTGTTTACATAATCCCTTCAAGCCTCCTTCTAACTCTCTTACAATATAACACTTAATATCTCAACTTATCACTCTTCAAAACCCCATGATCAAGTTAGGGCTTGATCTAACTTTCACCAAACAACAAAGTAGCTTCATATTACCACATATCCAAGATTACTAAACCTAAATGAAACCATTAAAGTCAATAGAAACCTTCAAAACATAGACTCATGGCTTAATCCATTCAGATCAAATTCTCACTCTTCTAAATCCTATAGAAAATGAGATGAAAAGGTAGAGGAGAAAGGTAGAAAACTTACTTAAAAGTTTAAAGGCTCAATTTATCTTTAAAATCCTCCTAAAATGATGCCCTAATAGTGCCCAAAGTTACCCCCTTCCTGCTTTAGGTTTCCCACTACAAAAACTAACTTTTTCTTATCATTTTTGAAATTTTAAGTTACCTGCTATGCCGTGCGCCGCAGCACATGCCACACAAGCTGCAACTCATGATGCAACAAGCAACAAGTTGATTTTGCTCCCCCTGATGCCTCCTGACTTGATTTGACTTTCATCCGAACTCAATTTAGAGCCAAATATGACCAAAAATCCAATTAGCAACCCAAAAATATAATTATATAAATTAATCATATTTTTAACTAATTTATCCCTTAATTATTTAATTTTTTCTAGATTTGAAGTTTTTGGATGTTACAAGAATCACCTGGCCAAAGATGTTCCAACGCACAATCCGAACTATAGTTTTCCCCAATACATACAATGGGGCATCGTTAACTCCAACACTGTATCACAACGACACTAAGGAGTCTCTTATCTCTAACATCGTACCTTAATAGGCACTAAGAAGATCTTCTCCAATTCTGCACCTTTCAAGGCATTAAGGAGAATTGTTTCCAACACTGCACCCTAAAAGGATACTAAGGAAACCTTGCCACATGGTCTTTATCATCACCCATATTTGGATAAACTCCTACCCCTATGATCATGCTTTCTCGAACTATTTAAGGTTCCCATTTATCATTTAACACTTTCTTACACATAACATATTTCCATACTTTCCATTTCAAATCACATATTTCCATACTTATTTCAATCAAAAGCCATTTCACATAAAACAATCACTCAATGCTATAAAATATGCTTAGTTTCAAATCATTTCATACACGACATAGCACACTAACACATAGTTACAATAAACAGTCAAACAAAGGAAGTTATTCGATTACCTCAACTTTTCTATCACTAGAAAGGTTACCTGTTGATTTCAACTATCACACAAGATTTTCTCAAACTTTCCTTTTCTATTCATGCATCCAATATGCTAATCTGAACACATTTGGCATGTTTTATTCATTTAGTCCATTTTGACTAAAAATTCATTTTTACCACTTAGGGCTATATTCATCTGTAAACTCTTTTCCATTTATCCATTCTAAGTCCATGACTACCCAATTACTGCTTTACATCACCCCAATTGATCTTATTTTACTCAGGTCAGATTTTTGGCCTAACTTTCTCTCTCTAAAGGCTAAAATTGAGCCTACAAGTTCAAAGCTCTACCATTCAGCTCTAAACTAGTCGTAAAGCTCTAATTTAACTTTTGAGAATCTTTTTATTACTATTGAACAAGAATCAAACCCCTCAAATTCTACCAATTCAATTTCGCTATAACTCATTTTTAGATAAATTTGTGTAAAATGGAAGGTAAGAGTTATATGTAGCTTACCTGACAAGTTACTGATCTGAATCACCTTCCACCGCTCCAAAATGACTTAACCTTGCTTCTCAGCCCTTCTTCTCTCTCTATCTCATGTGTTTTTAAATTTCTCTCCTCTAAAATTTCACCACATATAAAGGCAAATTCTAGTCCATGCACTGCAGTGCATGCAATACAAGCAATGGCGCGCGGCACAGTGAGATTTATTCTCACCACACATAATTGCTTTAGCTCGAAACATACTCCTATCACCAATATCTGTTCATACAACACACAAACAAGTCAAAATACTAATTAATCATCTGAATTTCTAATCCCACACTAATTTTCACTTCACCCTCGATTAACATCTAAACTTAGGATTAAGAAATTCAGGATGTTACACCATTTCTACTATATTTTCTTACTTAGCCTTTTTAAAGTTTTATATAACTAAGGTTGATCCTTTTCTTTCCATGACATCTTTTATTATTAAATTAGTTATAAATATCATGGTAATTTTACTTTATGGTTAAGTATGTGCTAATTATGTCTTTAAAAATTAAAGGTTTTACAACGAACACTAATGCCTTTATGCCATATGCTATAGCGCACTGCTCATATTTTGCTTGAATATTGTTACTTAGAGTTAATTTTCTTAGTGATTTTCACATGCACAAGTGAAGTGCTTTCATTGTGTACTGTCTTTATAACTTGAATATTTTAGAAATGGTTTTCAATGTTTTAAGTTAGGATCCCAAGCCTTTTAAAAAGACTTCAAATTGTTTATTAGACTATGTGGAAGGTTGAATGGTAATGTCGGAAGGGCATTACATCTTGCAAGCATTACATGCACATAAAAGATGAGGCACATAGTGAGGTTCACAAAGTTTATCAGTGAAACCTCTATTGTCGAACTTTTTTACCTAAGAATCTTCCTTGAATCAGTCACCACCAAGTCAATTGCTACCTTTAACCTTATAACTTCTTTTGGTTAGGATCATTCTTCCCTAAGCTTGGACATAGAAAAAGGTTCCATTGAGTATATCATAGAAGAAAAACCATGGGTAACTACAAAAAACTAGTAGAAGAATAATGATGTAAGTTTAATTGTCTCTTGATTTTGATAGTCATTTGTGAAATCTCTATTTCAAATTAGGAAAAATGGTGAAAGTTAATGTCTTCATTTCTAAATCAATGAAGTTGTAATTAGCTGAGCTGTGCTATTCATTGCCCGAATAGTAGTTGTTAAGTAGCCTGCTCAAATTTGAGGCTTTATCCATACTGTATACACTTGGTACTTTGTTTTGTCCTATTGCTAGTCCATCTATAAGCAATAAGCTGGTGAAAGTATTAGAGTTCATTGGCAATGGTTGGGACAAATTTGATAGGGAAACTCTTATGCTAGATAAGCTAAGCAATGAGATAAAGAACTACTAACAATTATTAAAGTCAGGTCATTTAAGGGCATAAGAAACATTGGCAACTTGTACTTATTAGTAGTATGTATAATGATCTGTTCATTCCCTAATATAGTTGTTTATTTGCATTATTTCACATGCTTTTGTGTAACTTTTTTTTTTACCAAAAATTCCCCTTAGTTGAAGGGGTGGATTTTCTAATGCAAAGGTAGTCAAGGAATAGACAGAGTAGTAAGTTAATGATTGAGTCAACCTTGACAAGAGAAGCTCACATAGGATTTTGAAACTCATGAGAAGAACTCCAAACACAATGCTATGCTATAACTCCTTGCAAGTGATAATACCAAGAAGAGGCAAAGCTAAAGTGCTTGTTCCAATTATTAATAGTATCAATATTATAACTTTTTGCATGTTATTATTGTCATGAAATTCCTTGGAATTTTCTTTTTGTATATATATGAACAAGTCATTGGAAAAGAATGAATTAGTCATTTATGTTAATTTGCAACTACATTTAGCAAGAAAAATAAACTATAAATATGTCATTCTATTTCAAGTTAAAGTGTTGCAATGAACAAGTTAGGTAGGGAAATTCAATATTCTATAAGGTAATGAACCACATATAATAGAGTGACAAACAAGTGAGGTAGAAAAATTAACAATATTCTATAGGGTAATGAACCACACATAGTAGGGTGACAAACAAGTCGCTTGGAATTTCTTAAGTTAGGTGAAACTCAAACTCATACCAGTAGAACTCATACATATCAGTATGAATAACTCATATCGGTGTCAATACAACATACTTACAAAGGCTATTATAGAAACCTACAATTGTGGTGAACAAGTAAGGTAGGGAAATTAATAAGATGCCATAAGGTAAGGAACCACACATAGTGAGATGACAAACAAGTCACTTGGAATTTTTTAAGTTAGGTGAAACCCAAATTCATACCTGTAGAACTAGTACATATTAGTATAAATAACTCATATCATATCAACAAATATACTTGTATGACAAAAGCTATTATAAAAACCCACAATTATGATGAACAAGTGAGGTAGGGAAAATAAGAAGATGTCGTATAGTGATGAACCACACATAGTAGGGTGACAAACAAGTCACTTCAAACCTTTAAGTTAGGTGAAACCCAAACTGATATTGTAGAACTAGTACATATTGATACGAATAACTCATATCTTAACACAACATATTGGTATGACAAAGGCTATTATGGAACCCCACAATTGTAACAAACAAGTAAGGTATGAAAATTAACAAGATGTCATAGGGTGATGAATCACATATAGTAAAGTGACGAACAAGTCACTTAGAATTTTTTAAGTTAGGTGAAATTCAAACTCATACTGATAGAACTAGAACATGATAGTATAAATAACTCATACCAGTATCAACATAATATATCGGTATGACAGAGGCTGATGATATAAAAACCCATACTCATACTTATAGAACTAGTATATATTATTATGAACTATACATACCAGTATATTAGAAACATAATAGTATGTTAGATATGTTTTCTTTATCTTGATCTTTTAATCTCATTCGTTCATTTAAATTTTACTTCCAATAGCTACTTTTTCATTCTAGTAAATTTGTAACATTTTAATATGACTCTATGTGTTATAAGAGGTTCCTCTGTCTCATTGTTACCAATATCTCAAAATCCTACTGGTAGGAAATTCAAATTCTTTCAACCCAATAATCAGCAGATCTTTACTAAAATCAAATTCCCTCTGTAATTATCTTGTAAACATTTGCTCAATCAAAACCGTCAACCTAATCTCTTAGAAAACCTCTAAAATCTCTGATTCAATCTAATCCTATGTCTAACTCTCAAAGAAGATGGCTCGAGTAAGAACTATATAAAAATCACTTATTGCAAATCAAGGAATCACTTCAAAAGACTTTTATGATGCTTGTAATCTCATTATGAAGAGAAAAAGAAAGAGTAGAAGAACTTTGGAGAATAAAACTAAGGTGTTAAACAAAGCCAAACAAGTTTCGATTACTCAAAAGAAGCAAGAGAGAGGAGGAACGAAAGGGAGAGTGTTCTCGTGCTTTGTAACCTCCTTCTATATCCTCTAAATATAGGAGAAGATTAACTAAATCACCACATAGTAATGAAATATTTTGTTTGACAAGCTTAGGTCCAAAACTTATTTTTGTAAAATTATTAAAAGAATATTACACTTGAACAAAGCACATTGAACACAACATATAAGCATTCATAACATAAATTGCATGCATTTAAAATAAAGAAACAAGGTATAACTTTTGGCCAAGCACCATAGCATATGGCACAGAACCACAAGCCCAGACCTTCACTTTGCCATGTGCCATAACGTGAGACATCATACACCACGGCGCACAAATCCAAATTTGTTGTTGTCATTTGACAACAAAAATGACGAACTTCCAGCATGCGCCGTTTTCACATACAATATCCATTTGGAGTGATTCAAGTACCCACATAAATCTTATCTCATAAGCTAGCTAATGAGATAGGTTTGGACCTAATCTAATAGCCTGATTGAAATTTAGACACTTATGTGTAAAAAGTTACTTTTTCTAAAAATTTTGCATACCTAGGTGCTCAAATTGATCCCATTATCTCATTAGACCATACAAGACCTTAAACCAAGTCTAAAAGAACCTATTACATTTGATTGACCACAATATATCATATATATACACATATACCAAAATTTGACCCCTCAACAGCCAATTTTCACATTTCTTAACTTTTCACAATTTAAAACATTTTGGCTCATTTAGCATTTTTCACCTCAAATTCACTTCATTCACTATTATCACATTTACAACATAATCACAATATTTTTAAATTTTAAACATTCAAAGCATGCGTGCAATCCTATAGCAACTCATATACACAAAATTTCACACTATAATAGTTCATTACACAAACTCAGAGCTTCCATAAGACCACGGCACAACTATGCCAATCCAAATTCTTTTCCTTTACCCTGATCACTACTCTATCCTATAAAATTATAACTACAGAGGTGAGATAATAATATCAGTAATAGAATAACTCACTACTGACAACTATCACATGCAACTATATAAAAGCATGACATAATATATCATTAAACATAGCATATAACATATATTTCATTTCAAATCATATAACATATGTCAATTCACTCTTTTTCCCTTTATTTTTCACTTTCCACCACTTTTCCACATATATAACATGCCGAACCTTCAAATTATCCTAACTTGAAATCATAGGCTTGCCTTAGACTAATAAACACTCTCATTAGCCTTAAGCTCAACTTCAGTTGTAGAATCACCCGGCCAAATGTGTCTTATCTTACTTCCAGATATGGTTTCTCCTAATACACATAATAGGATGTCATTGACTCCAAGATTGCATCACAAAAAACTTAGGAGTCTAGATCTCTAACACCACAACTCAATAAGCACTAAGGAGATAATTACCAACACCGCACCTCAAAAGGCACTAAGGGGATATAATTTTTCAACACCGCATCTTATCGGGCATTAAGAAGAATATGCCATATGGTCTTATCACACACTCTATAATGGTGAACTCCTACCCTTATGATCATGCTTTTTGAACCAATCATAGGTTCCACATTCACACATGTATCCACAATACATAGCGTATATATATGCGTAAAGTACAAAATCACATATTTTCACTCATCTATCTAATCAAAAGCCATTTTCATGTAATATTCACACAATGTTATAAAACATGCTTAGTTTAAAATCATTTCATGCACTAAATACTATATTCACAAATAGTTATAATAATAGTCAAACAGAGGAAGTTATTCAGCTACCTCAACCCTTCTGTCACTATAAAGGTTACCCATGAATTTCAACTACCACTACAGCTCTTCATAAGCTTCCTTTCTCAACTCACATGCGCAATATGCCAATCTACACACAATTGGCATGATCAATCATTTAGTCCAATTGACCAAAAACACTTAACTACTACTATAACTATATATATAGCCATCTATTCTTTTCCATTTATCCGTTCTGAGTCAATTACCACTAAATTATCACTTTACATCACCCCAACTAATCTCATGTCTCTCAAACATGATTTTCACCCTAAATTCTCAATGAATTAGGGCCAAATGGAGCCTAAGGGTCACTACTACAGAAATAGCCTTTGGTGGCATTTAAAATTTTAGTTTCATGGTATTTATAAAATGCTATAAGATCTAATGCTATAATAGGTATTGTGTGGCATTTCATTAATTATTAAAATGCCACAAGACTTATGACAGAGCGAGGGCATTTCCTTCTACAAACGCAACCTCTCTTAGCTTACTTTTTAAAAAACCTCAAGAGATGTGGCGTTTATTACATATTGAAATGCCACCTATGTTCTTCATAGAGGTGGCTTTTTCAATAAGAACAAATGCCACCTCTATGAAATAATCTTTAGGAAATTAAAAATCATATAGAGGTGGCTTTTCTTTAATTTGTAAATGTCACCCCTATCATTTCATAATTTTTTTTAATTCAAATAACATAAGTGGCATTTCTCTTAGAGACGTGGTATTTCTTCCATAAAGAAACACCACCTAATGTGTTTTTTTTAATATAAATTTTCTAAACTATTATACACCAAAATTTTTCATCAGAATAACAGATTCAATAATATACAACTAGTCTAACAATTTGCAAACAATCTAATTATACAATGAAAAATTACAAAACATATATTTGCAGTATGACAAAGTAGTTTACAACTATATTAATAAAGCTTCCTAACTAGCTAGCTAGGTCAAGACATATTCTAAAAGTTCAACAAATACCAAAGTTCTAGTATCCCAAATTCAAAACAAATGATGACCACTCCTCAATTAGATCCTTAATTTGATCACTACTATATTCCAAGCATTTTTTGTCCTCAAAGTATTACAAAATATATTAAAACAAGAAGTCATATACATATATAATTAAAAATTGTTATAACATGAATAAAATTAAATAAAATTAGATAACTTTTCATATCTCAAATGGGATAAAAATTTGACCATGAGTGACCACATCCTTCATGTATTTTCATAATGTAGTACCCATAATCATTATTATTTATGAAAAGGGCACTAAAAAATTACCAAAAAGAAATATAAATTTATGAAGCAAATAAATTTATTTTTCATAATTCAATAAAATTTTTCATGTATAAATTAAGTATACCATAGTCTTTGTCCATTGATAACTCTGAGAAATTTATTTCTAGAAAAGGGGAGCTCTTTGTGACCGTGAAAGCTATTTAATGCCTTGCCAAAACAAAAAAAATTTAATCAATGATAATTGATGCAAATATATATATATATGAATGTGTAAAATGATTCTTATAAATATAAATACTCACTTATTAAATAACCTCAACATATTAAGACGTTTTGTCGGCATGCCTCCAAATAGAGGATCGAGATAATAAATTGAAGGCAAAGGAACAGCCACAGGATTGAGGACAATCAAAATTTAATGTTTTCTAAAAAATTTAAACTTTGATTATGTCTTAATAAAATTGAGGTGCCTAACACAACAATTAATCAAAAAAGTAATTAATAAAATACTTACCCCATATTGTAAGGTATTAAGAATAACATATTTTTTCCAAATTTAGCCTTTTTTGTGAATATTTCTTTTAGAATATCTACTTATCCAGATGCACTCAACGTCAACTCATGACTAATATCATGAGAACTAATAAATGAAAATCTATTCTATTGCTCCATGTCTTTCAAAAAAGAAATGTACAAATACCTTGATAAATAACAAAGAAAAGTATTAAAATCAATTATAATAAGAAATAAAATAATCAATATGAGATGATGTTGTGAAAAAAGTACCTTATCTAAGTGTTGATAGCAGAAGCACTTGCCCATTCTCAATTAGGTATTTCCACAATAGTATTTCTATCAAGATATTTCCAATTGTCTTTACAATGATTTCTTTTTCAAATTTTATTTCAAGTGTTTGGCCATTAGTAGTAACCTTTGGCAAAAGAGATCGAAGAACTTCACAACAATTATTAGCTCTTTGCATTTTTGAAGCTCCATGAGATATACTTTTTTGTTTATGTATGATATTAGATTCCTTAGAAATATTACCATGCGCTTCAATGATTTTTTTATTTTTTGATTTTGATTGACCCTGTAAAAATAAAAAAAATTAAGTCATAATTACAATTGCATCCAGAATATGTTAAGGAAATGTGAAATATAATTACCTTATTAAATGACTCAATGAGATATAAAGGCCATGCAACAAAAGTGCCCTCATAACTTCATTAAGAGGTATTGGTAACTTGGCATTATCATTAGTGTAAATGTCCATAGAAACTCACAATGTACCAAGGTGTAACTGAATAGTATGTAAAGTATCATCAATGAAATTATAAACAGTACCCATGACAACTGCATTTTTGAATGGAATTTCTATATACAATTTACATTCTAATTCCCCCAAGAAACAAATAAAATATTTAGCAATTTATATTGTAAAAATGATAATAACTTTAAAAGTTATCTAAAAAAAAGTATTACCTGAGGGAGAATGGGATGGTTTGACATAGAAGTGCAACTATCTCTCAAACTAGAGCTTTCAACTATTGGAACTCTCATAAAACCCTGTTGAACCATAGCATTCATTTGCTCAAATAATTTTTTATTTTGTTCTTATAACTGAGGATATTATTCTTCATAATGTTGCTCGTGCAAATTTCATTCCAATAATTGTTGCCAAAATACATTCATCTCCTCTTTCAACTCAGCAATGACGCTCTTGTTTGAGTGTAATGTCCACCTTGACATTACTAGAACAATACTCATATATGCCATCGTGATAACTAAGATTAGATAAAATCCTAATCATGAGTTACCACAACCTAAGGGTTTAAAAGATAATTAGTTTAAAATGATGGGATCCCAAGAAAACCTTTTTAAATATTATTGTTTGAGCTCAAACTATCGTTAAAAATTAATTAAGAACAAATGTAGAAGCATGAAAATCAAACTATGTCAAATTTGGCTAAAACAAACCATTTTTCAACAATTTTAATCCATCCGCCGCTACGGATGGCACAAAAGGATGAGTCCTTCAAAGGCCCTTTGCGCCACGATGTAATAGCCAAGCGCCACAGCGCGCACCTACTATCATGACAACAAATTGCTATCATAATAGCCCTCCGAACTTCAGAGCACGCCATTTCGCCATCTGACGTCTGATTTTAGCAGTTCAAATGTCCACACGAAGCTCTTTGAGCTCTCTAGCGAATGGCACTAGTTTCACCTTAAATACCCATCCATTTAAAAGATGGATACCTGAGCCCAAAATGGTTCATTTTTTCCTCAAAACACACACAATGGTGTCCAATTCACAATACCAAATGTCATTAGCCCCAAAGACACTTTGACCACCTCAAATAGACCACACACAACATGAAAATTCATTTAGATCACATATATAAGCAATTATGCTCAAAATGATCACCAAACCCCCATTTGACAATAACATAAAGAGGTAGATTGTATTTAATACACACATCAACTTGGTCATTTTAGGCACATAATTCACTTCAAATTCATCACTTATAATTGTAACTTGGCCCAACACACACACAATCCACCACACTAACCTTGGACCAAGATACACACACTATTAAAAATCCATTTCATAAACCAATGTTCATGTTAAAAATTATTTTTCAATATCAAATCATGCATAAAATTCTTAAACCATAAGTTCATCAATTTATATTTACTTCTACACAGTAGTTAATAAACATAATAAACTATATGGTTACCTCAACCCTTTCTCAAACAAAAGGGTTATCGTGGCTCAATGTTATCTCCACACGTTCTATACACACGATATGGCTCGAGCAATGCTCAATCTACATAATCAAGTGATAATCATCAATTATCACTTCTGTTAACCCCAAATTCACTAGGTCCTAAGTGCTATAATACCTAAATTCTTTTTCTAACAACATCAACCATTCCCAAACATTCTAACCATCCTATTAAACATACGCACACACCAAAATCACCACATTATCTCAAAATCTTCAAATTATGCCTAGGGTTTGTCCAAACCCTTATTAAAAATTTTCATTCACCACAAAACTCATAAATTTAGGGTTAGAGGCTTGATTTAACTCTTCAAGACCTTAAATAGACTAATGGGTTCAGTCTAAACCCAAGAAAACTGAAATTAAAGCCCCAATTACCCCACAAATCTAAATTTTTGCATAAAAGAGGGAGAAAAGGAAATGTGGAACTTACCTAATGGTGATTCAAGCTTCAAATGCTTTAAAAGTATCCTAGGGATCATGCCCTAGCAAACTAAGAGCTCCTCCCTGTCACTTTCTCATTTTTTTCCTTCTTCTCTCTTCTGTTTTTGGTCTGTTTTTGCAAACTGATAAGTGCTGATTTTGCACGTGCACTGCAGCGCATTGACACGCCCGCTGAGGAGCATGGCACAGAAAGTCTTATAAAATTTTAAACTCCCTTTCGTGCCTTGGCCCACTCAAATATCAACTTAGCCCTCTTCTAAGGCTGTCCAAGGATCCAAAAACTATATTAGTTTTCCATAAACCTCGTTAATCAATTATTTACCTAAATTAACCAAATTACCCTTGGAAACACTGATAATTACCAATTAAGAAACTTAGGATGTTACAATTCTCCCTCCTTTTATGAATTTTGCCCTTAAAATTCAAAATCTTACACAAAAACATACCTGTGGAAATAATTGAGGATATAATTGCCTTTTTTTGTCCTCGGTCTACTAAGTTGCATTACTGGGAGTCCCTTCCAAAAGACCTTAACCAATTGAATCATCTTGTTCCTTAATTATCAGTCTTTCACATCCACAACTTGCTCTGGTTCAGCTCAATATGTCAAGTTTTCCCGAATTTCTACCTCTTCCAGCTCAATAACATGAGAAAGATCTGGTTGATACTTCTTGAGCTGACTCATAAGAAATACATCATGAACACTCAATAAACTCAGCGGTAAGCCAATTTAATAGGCAGCAGGTCCTAACTTCCCTAAAATCTCAAAAGGACTAATAAACTTGAGAGTCAATTTCTTAGCCTTTATCAATCTTCCAATGCCAATCATTAACGTGACCCTCAAAAATACATGATTACCAACCAGAAATTCCAACAGTCTTCTACGCCAATCCATATAGCTCTTTTTATAACTTTGGGCTATTAATAACTTTTACTTAATCAACTGAATCTTCTAAGTGGTTTGGTCTACTAAATCCAGACCCAACAAATTTCTCTCGCTCAATTCTGTCCAACACAGAGGCAATTAACATCTTCTTCCATATAATCTCAAAAGGACTAATAAACTTGAGAGTCAATTTCTTAACTTTTATCAATCTCCCAATGCCAATCATTAAGGTGACCCTCAAAAATACATGATCACCAACTAGAAATTTCAACAGTCTTCTACGCCAATCCATATAGCTCTTTTTCTAACTTTGGGCTGTTAATAACTTTTGCTTAATCAACTGAATCTTCTAAGTGGTTTGGTCTACCAAATCCAGAGACCCAACAAATTTCTCTCGCTCAATTCTGTCTAACACAGAGGCAATTGACATCTTCTTCCATATAATGCCTCATATGGAGCCATTCCAATGCTAGAATGAAAACTGTTGTTGTAAGTAAACTTCGCTAACGGTAGATGTGTATACCAACTATCTCTGAACTCTAAAGCACAAGCTCACAATATATCCTCAAGTGTCTGGATAGTCCTCTCAGTCTAGCTATCTGTCTGTGGATGATATGCTGTGCTCAATTTCAATCTAGTGCCCATTACTCTTTACAATGCTAGCTAGAAGTTTGATGTGAACCTCAGATCACAATCAGAGACAATGTCTTTCGGCACCCTATGAAGTCTCACTATCTCCTTTACATAGACCTTGGCATACTTCTCAAGTGAATAAGTAGTCTTCTCAAGCGAACTTCATTAACCCATCTATAATCACCCATATTGCATTATAGCCTACTTGAGTTCTAGGAAATCCAGTGATGAAATCTATTGATATGCTATCCCATTTCCATTTCAGGATCTCTAGTGGTTGTAACACACCACCGGGCCTCTAGTGCCCAATTTTGACTTTTTGACATGTTAGACACCTAGCCACAAACTCTGTCATATCTTTCTTCATTTTTGGCTACCACTATATTTGCTTCATATCCTGATGTATCTTGGTGATATTAGGGTGAATAGTATACTTACTACGATGTGCTTCCTCTAGGATCATCTTCCTTATCTCCTCATCACTTGGTACACAAATTCAATCCCGATAAGTCACATATTTATCATCATAAAATTCAAATTCTGTAGGTCTCCTCGCTTCAATATCCTCACAGATCTCGAGTAGGTACTTATCCTCAAATTGAGTCATTCACAACTCTTTCCAAAATTCATTGGTTATGACCATAGAATGTACATTGTACAATGTCATCTGAGGTAATTTTCTTTGAGTATCTAAGAAAGTCTCAAGTAATTGATGCTCTTGAATCATCATATGAGCAACATGCATCATTTTCTTGCTTAGCACATCTGCCACTACATTGGCTTTACTTGGATGGTATTTGATCTCAAAGTTGTAGTCCTTGAGGAATTCCATCTATCTGCATTGCCTCATGTTCAGTTCCTTTTGATTTACTAAGTATTTCAAATTTTTGTGATCATAAAATACTTCAAATATAGACCTATAGAGATAGTATCAACAAATTTTCAAGGCAAAAACCACTACTGCTAACTCCAGACCATAAGTTAGGTTATTCTCCTTATGTGGTCGTAATTTCTTAAGGCATAAACAATAACTCGATTATCTTGTATTAAAACGCACCCTAAACCTTTCAACAATGCATCCGTATAAACTATATACAGTAATCGAGGATTAGGAATAACCAATACTGGAGCAAATGTTAATTTTCCCTTCAACTCTTGAAATACCGATTCACATTTGTCGGTCCACATATATGGTTGATCCTTTCAAGTCAACTTATTCAATGGAGACACAATTTTTAAAATCCCTGAATGAATCGCCATAGTAGCCTGCCAATCTCAAAAAACTTCTAATCTCTGTCACTGAGGTAGGCGGTTCCCATTTCAACACAGCATCCTTCTGTCGATACCACATGATTGAGGAATCTCATTTCCTTTAGCCAAAACTCACATTTGCTAAGTTTGGCATATAACTTATTGTCCTTTAAAAGTTGTAAGACAATACAAAGATGCTTCGTGTGCTCTTCCTCGTCCCTTAAGTAAATTAGAATATCATCGAAGAATACCACCATAAACTTATCTAGATAAGGACGGAAGATTCTATTCATACAGTCCATAAATACTGCTAGAGTATTCATCAATTCAAATGGCATCACTAAAAATTCATAGTGACCATATCTAGTGTGAAAGGCAGTCTTTAGTATACCCTCAATCCTAACTCGCAGCTGATGATAGCCTAATCTCAGTTTGATCTTAGAAAACACCATAGCTCTAACTAGCTAATCTAGTAAATCATTAATTATGGGTAATGGATACTTGTTCTTGATTGCACCTTGTTCAACTGTCTATAATCAATGCAAAGTCTCATACTACCATCCTTTTTCTTCACAAATAACATCGGTGATCCCTATGGAGACACACTCGATCTTATGAACACTTTTTTTAGCAATTCCTCCAATTGTTTCTTTAGCTCTACTAACTCAGATGGAGACATCTGATATAGATCTTTCTATATGTGTTTTGTTCCAGGCACAATGTCAATAGAAAATTTCACCTCTCACTCAGGTGGCAATCCAGATACTTCTTCTGAGAATATTTCAAGAAATTTGTTTACCACATCAATTCTCTCAATTCCTCTATCATAAGCAGCATGAACTAAAAAGAATACCATATATGCCTGACAACCCTGTTGAATATACTTTTCTTCTAGCATCACATTCAAGAATCTTAATTGACTGGGTTTCACTATAGGTGCAGTGTACACTAGTAAGGATATTATCCTTCTTGCATAATCTAATATCACATTATTTTCTGACAACCAGTCCATACCTACTACTATATCAATCCCAATCATGGGTAGACAGATCAAATCAATGGTAGTTGATCTATTCTCAAATCTCAAATCAACACCCAGATAAGCATGGTCATTTCTTACAGAAATTCCTGCCGGGGTATACACATTAATCACATATAGCAAGGTATGTATAGACAATTTCAACCTCAACACATAGTCATTAGAAATGTAAGAATGGGTATCAACCCAATTAAATAAAACATTTATATCACAATTGTGCAGAGAGATTTTATCTCTAATTAAATTTGAAGATGCACTAGCCTCTTCCTGGGACAACGTGAATACTTTTCCAGGAATAGTCAATCTCTACTCTGTGGTACCTACTCTGCCCTCTTCATAATATTTGACTATGTGCCCTATCTTGCCACACTTAAAGCAAATCCAACACTTTCCCATATGATATCTCCCACACTTCAAGCATTGAGGGGTTCTGGCTGTGGTAAGAGTCGGCATAGGCATTGTGAAAGCCTGCTGAGATAGCTATGCACCACTGGCACTATTCTTTAGTCTACTGCTCCACTGGAAAGAATCTCGAGACTGTGATCCCCCCTGAAAAATCTTCTTCTTCCTTAAGCTCCCAAAACTACCAAAGCTAAAACTAGATCTCTTACTAACTCCATCAATAAGGCTATGCGACTATGAGAATCTGCCCTAACTATCCCTTCTCTTCTCAGTCTCTACCTTTCTACCCTTTCTCGCAGTTATTATCAACTTATTGCACATCTCATCATAAGATGTGATATCAAACAAGGCCAACTACTGTTGGTACTCAGGCTTCATCTTCTCAAGTAACCTATCAGCCTTCCATTTTGAATCATCATTTCTTATGAGGTAGGTAAAGTACTTCAGCAATTGATTGAATTTAGCAATAAAAGCCTCTTCATCAAGATTTCCTTGCTTAAATTCATGGAACTTAGCCTCTTTCTCTGCTCTAAAGGCCACTGGGAAGTAAAAATTGAAAAACCTCACTTTAAATTCATCCCATGTCCACTTAATTCCACCCATCAGTCTCACCAACTTCTACCAATGTTTAGCCTCTTTTACAAGCAATATAGAGGCCAAAGTCACCTTTTACTCCTTTGAGCATGGCACTACTTCAAATATTATATCAATTCTCTCGATCCACTCTTCGACTTCACCTTCCTTCATTATTCCATTAAAGGTAGGCGAATTAAGCTGTTAGAAATTATTCCATGCTCGATCCATAGAATTCTATGAACTACTGCCACCCACAACTCTAAATTGCTTAGATATGCTCTCCTCATACATTTCATCCTCTTCCTCATACGTTCCTTCTTCATTTTCAATTATTCTACTATCTCCTCTTGCCCTATCATTCCTCGGCGTACCTTATCCTCGTACTGAATTATATATTTCTTCCATCAAATTCCTCATATCTAATAGTAAGGCCTCATTACCCTACAGATCATTCCTCAGTTGTTCTAAGTTTTGACCAACCAAAATGTTATTCTTTGGTGGTAGCTCATTCATCTCTAGTACCACATCCATATTAGATGGGTTACCACCCGTAGCAGTTTTGTAAGTTCTTCTTCTTGCCATCCTCTCTCCCATCTTAAGGATGAAAGTAACTGTATAAAGAGTAAGCATTAAATGAGATAACTATGCAAAGGGAAGATAATGAACATATATGCCAACTTCTAGACATGAATGCAATAAGCAAAACAATTGAACACAGCAATCACACATACTAGTCTCAGAATGCTTGATGTAACATCCTAAGTTTTTCCATTAGTAATTATCAATATGTTTGAGGGTAATTTGGTCAATTTAGATAAATTGTTAATTTAGTGAGATTTATAAGAGACTAATATGGTTTTTGAATCCTTGGACAACCTTAAAAGAGAGCTAGGTCAATGTTCAAGCGGGCCATGGCACAGAAGGGAGTTTAAAATTTTATGAAATTTTTTGTGCCATGCGCGGTGGCCGGCATGTCAACGCATCATAGTGTATGTGCAAAATCAGCACTTATCAATCGTGAAAACAGATCGAAAATAGAAGGAAGAAAGAAGGATAACGAGAGAGTGATGGAGAGGAGCTCCTGGTCTACTAGGGCACAATCCCTAGCTACTTTGGAGGCATTTGGAACTTGAATCACCATTAGGTTAGTTACGTATTCCCTCTTCTCCCTCATCATGCAAAAAGTCTAGACATTTGGGGCAATAGGGCTTTAATTTTAGTTTTCTTAGGTTTAAATTGAACCCATTGATTTATTTAAGGTCTTGGGGAGTTAAATCAAGCCTTTAACCCTAAGTTTATGAGTTTTCTAGTGATTTAGAATTTTTTATAAGGGTTTGGACGAACCCTAAGTATAATTTAAAGATTTTAAGATAATGTGGGATATTGGTTAGTAATTTTGGTATGTTATGATGTTTAATAGGATGGTTAGAGTGTTTGGGAATAGTTAGTATTGTGAGAAAAGGAAATTGGGTGTTATAGGCACTTAAAACCTAGTGGGTCCAGGGTTAACCGGAGTGATAATTGATGATTATCACTTGATTATGTAGATTGAGTGTTACTTGGGCTTTATCGCACGTATAAAATGTGTAAAGCTAATGTTGAGCCATGGTAACCCTTTTGTTTGACAAAAGGTTGAGATAACCATATAGTTTATTATGTTTATTAACTATTATAACTGTGTAGAAGTAAATACAAATGATAAAGTTATTATTTTGAAGAGTTTTGTACATAATTTGATATTATAAATGATTTAAGCATGAAAATTGAATTGTAAAATGTTATTGATTTGAATTGATATGTATATACTATGTATATAAGTTTGTGATGTGGAAATGTGATGAAAAGTAATGGAAATTATGAAAGAGCATGATCATAGGGGGTGGGAGTTCACTTGAGATATGCGAGGATATGTGTGTGTGGAGATATATGAGTGAAAAATCTATATGGTTGGGCTAGCACCATGGGACATCCGGTGCAGCATTACATGAGACTATTAACATGGGACATCCGAGCAATCTGGTAACTCCTTAGTACTCATTAAGGTGCAGTTAAGAGTTAACGATGCCTTTATCACAACTGTGTGAAGAGGAAAAAACCATAGTCCATAAGTACGTTAGATTACCTTTGGTTGAGTATTTCTACCACCGAAAGTGTGCTCGGGTCAATAAGTGGTTGATCTAAGAGAGCCTATGGTTTTATGACGGGGAGTATTAGAGGTTCGATGGTTAAATGATCATGCTAGCATGAAATAGTGTGAAATTATGTGTTTTGTTGTAAAAAGATGCACTTATTTCATAATTATGATATACTTGATATTACTATAGTTTTGATATTTTTCCATGGTTATTTGTGGTAATAAACATTTGATGAACTATATTGGTTACTAAAATTTTTATCTTACCCCGTGATTATATTTTACAAGTAAGGGCTTCGGTAGGGGTAAGGGGAAAGAAGGAATGTTTGGGAAGTGGAGAGCATATTTGTATAGCTCTTCCCTTTTCTTCTTTTCAAGTATTGTAATGAATATTGTCAATATATAATGCCAACTTAGGAACATGACATTATTGTGAATATCACTTATATAGATTTGTTATAAGTGTGTGTATCTTGGCTCAAGGATGATGTGTGGATTGTCTGTGTGTGTTAGGCTAAGTTACAGTTACAAGGATAAATTTGAAGTAAATTATGTGCATAAAATGACGAAGTTGATGTGTATGCTAAATACAATCTTCCCCTTTGTGTTATTGTCAAATGGGGGTTTGATGGTCATTTTGAACGTGATTGCTTATTTGTGTGATATGAATGATTTTTCATGTTGTGTGTGGTCTATTTAAGGTGGTCAAGGTGTCTCTGGGGTTAATGGCATTTGGTATTAAGTTGGACACCTTGGTATGTGTTTTGTTATGAAAACAAACCATTTTAGGTTCAGGTGTCTATCTTTTAAATGGATGGTTATTTAAGTGTGAGACCAGTACCATTAGCTAGAGGGCTCAAAGAGCTTTGTATGGTCACTTCAACCTCTCAAATCAGACATCAGACGGTAAAACAGTCAGCTCTGAAAGTTTGGAGGGCTGTCATGATAGCAGACTACTATCATAATAGTAGGTGTACACCGCGGCGTGTGGTTGTTACGCCTCGGCTCATGGGGCCTTCAAGAGACTATCCCTCTGTGCCATCCGTTATGGCAGATAGACTAAAATTTTGCAGAGGTAGGGTGTTTTAGCCTAATTTTGAAGTAGTTTGTTTCTCATGCTTTTATATTCGCTCTTAATTGATTTTTAACCATAGTTTGAGCTTAAACAATATTTTTAAAAAGGGTTTTCTTGGGATCCCAATGATTTAAACTAATTATCTTTAAACCCTTGAGTTGTGGTAACTTCTTCAAGGGATTTTATTTAATCCTAGTTATCACAACGATGTATGAGTGTTATCTTGGTAATGTCATGGCAGGCATTACAATTTTGTATTAGTTTCAAGCATTATGAGACTGGTATGTGTGGTTGTTATATTGGATTGTTTTTCTTATTGTATTCATGTCTAGAGGTTGGCATATATATTCATTACACTTACCTTTCCTTTGCATAGTTATTTCATTTAACGCTTACTCTTTATGTGGTTACTTCCATCCTTAGGAGGGGAGAGGATGGCAAGAAGAACCACTAAAAGGGCTATGGGTGGTAACCTATCTAATACAAATATGGTACTAGAGACTAATGAGCTACCACCAGAGAATCACATTCCGGTTGGTTAGAACTTGGAACAACTGAGGAATAAGCCGTAAGGTAATAAGGCCTTGCTGTTGGAGATGAGGAATTTAATGCAAGAAATACGTAATTTAGTATGGGGACAAGGTGCATCGAGGAATGATAGGGCAAGAGGAGACAGTAGAATAATTGAGAATGAAGAAGAGATGTATGAGCAAGAAGATAAAGTTTATAAAGAGAGCATATCCAAGCAATCTGGAGTTGTTAGTGGTAGTGATTCATAAAATTCCATCTATCGAGCATGGAAGAGTTTCTCATAGCTTCATCCGCCTATCTTTAATGGAACAATAAAGGAAGGCAAAGCCGAAGTGTAGATTAAAAGAATTGAGATAAATTTTAAGTGGTGCCATGCTCAGAGGAGTAGAAGGTGACTTTGGCCTCAGGGTTACTTGTAAAAGAGGCTAAACATTGGTAGAAGTTGGTAAGACTGACAGGTAGACTCAAGTGAACATGGAATGAGTTCAAAGTGAGGTTTTTTAACTTTTACTTCCCAGTGGCCTTTAAAGTAGAGAAAGAGGCTGAATTCAACAAATTTAAGTAGGGGAATCTTGATGAAGAAGCTTTTATCGCTAAATTCAATCAATTGTCAAAGTACTCCACTTACCTTATAAGAAATGATGACTCGAAATGAAAGGTTGAGAGACTACTTGAGAAGATGAGGCCTGAGTACTGGTAACAATTGGCCTTGTTTGAGATCGCATCTTATGATGAGATGTGCAATAAGCTGAGAATAGCTACAAGAAGGGGCAGAGAGGTAGAGATTAAAAAGAGAAGGGATAGTCAGGGTAGATTTTCACAGTCGCTTGGCCCTACCAATGGACTTAGGATCTGATTTTAGCTCCAGTATTCTAGGAGCTTTGGGAAGAGGAAGACTTTTCATAAGGGATCACAGTCTCGAGGTTCCTTCTAGAGGAGCAGTAGACTAAAGAATAGTGCCAGTGGTGCATGGCCATCTCAGTAGGCTTCCACAATGCCTGTGCCTATTCTTAGTATAGCTAGAACCCCTCAGTGCTCAAAGTATGGGATATCGTGTGGGAAAGTGTTGGGTTTGCTTTAAGTATGGCAAGATGGGGCACATAGCCAAATATTGTAAAGAGGGCAGAGTGGGTACCACAGAGCAGAGATCGACTATTCTCGGTAGAGTATTCATGTTGACCTAGGAGGAGGTAGGTACTTCTCTAAATTTTATTAAAGGTAAAATCTCTCTGCACAACTGTGATATAGATGCTTTGTTTGGTTTGGGTGCTATCCATTCTTGCATTTCTGATGACTGTCTGATGAGGTTGAAATTGTTTGTGCATACCTTACCATATGTGATTAATATGTCTATGTTGGTGGGAATTTCTGTAAGAACCGACCATGCTTATCTGGGCGTTAATTTGAGATTTGAGAATAGATTAACTTCCATCAATTTGATCTATTTACCCATGATTGGGATTGATGTAGTAGTAGGTATGGACTGATTATCGGTAAATAATGTAACATTAGATTGTGCAAGAAAGAAGCTCTATATCATATGTCTCTATCTGAGTTGGTAGAGCTGAAGAAACAACTGGAGGAATTACTAAAAAAAGGGTTCAGAAGACTGAGTGTGTCTCTGTGGGGATCACTGGTGTTATTTATAAAGAAAAAAATAGTAGTATGAGACTTTACATTTGACTACATACAACTAAACAAAGTAATAGTCAAGAACAAGTATCCTTTGTCCAGAATTGATGATTTGTTAGATCAGTTGGTTGGATCTGCGGTGTTCTCTAAGATTAACCTATGATCAGGCTACCATCAATTGCGAGTCAGGGTTGAGGATGTATCAAAGACTGCCTTTCGCATTAGGTATAGTGATTATGAGTTTCTAGTGATGCCGTTTAGATTGACGAATGCTCCGACAGTGTTTGTAGACTACATAAACAGAATCTTCCATCTTGTGATGGTATTCATTGATGATATTCTAATTTACTCAAGGGACGAGGAAAAGCATGCGAAACATCTTTGTACTGTCTTGCAACTTTTAAAGGACAATAAGTTATATGCCAAACTCAACAAATGAGTTTTGGCTAAGGAAAGTGAGGTTCCTTGGTCATGTGGTGTCGACGAAAGGGATCATTGTAGATCTACATAAGGTGGATGCTATGTTGAAATGGGAACCGCCTACCTTGGTGATAGAGATCAGAAGCTTTTTAGGATTTATAGGCTACTATTAGCAATTCATTCAGGGATTTTTATAAATTGCATCTCCATTGACTAAGTTGACTTGAAAGGATCAGTCATATGTGTAGACTGACAAATGTGAATTGGCATTGCAAGCGTTCAAGAGGAAACTGACGTCTGCTCCGGTACTCATTATTCCTAATCCTTGATTATTGTATGTGATTTATGCAAATGCATCATTAAAAGTTTTAGGGTGTGTTTTAATCCAAGATGAGTGAGTTGTTACATATGCCTCAAGACAATTGTGACCTCATAAGGAGAATTACTCGACCCATGATCTAGAATTAGCAGCAGTGGTTTTTCCCTTAAAATTTGATGACACTATCTTTATGGTTCTATGTTTGAAGTATTTAGTGATCATAAAAGTCTGAAGTACTTAGTGGATCAAAACGAATTGAACATGATGCAACGCAAATGGATAGAATTTTTCAAAGACTACAACTTCAAGATCAAGTATCTTCTCGGTAAAGCCAATGTAGTGGTAGACGCGCTAAACAGGAAAATGGTGCATGTTGCTCATATAATAGTTCAAAAGCATTGATTACTTGAGACTTTCTTAAATACTCAAAGAAAAGCGCCTCAGATGATGTTGTACAATATGCATTCTATGGTTATAACTAATGAATTATGGAAAGAGTTGTGAACTGCTCAGTTTGAGGATGAGTATCTACTTAGGATCCATAAGGATATTAAAGAGAGGAGACCTACAGAATTTAAATTTAATGACGATGGATATGTAACTTATCGGGACCAGATTTGTGTATCAAGTGAAGAGGAGATAAGGAAGACAATCCTAAAGGAAGTATATCATAGTGAGTATACTATTCACCCTAGTGTCACCAAGATGTATCAGGATATAAAGCAAATGGGGTGGTAACTAGGAATGAAGAAAGATGTGATAGAGTTTGTGACTAGGTGTCTGACATGCCAAAAGGTTAAGATTGAGCATCAAAGGCCCAGTGGTGTATTGCAACTACTAGAGATCCCAGAGTGAAAGTAGGATAGCATATCAATGGATTTCACATTTGATTACCTAAACTCAAGTAGGCTATGATGCAATATGGGTAATTGTGGATTGGTTGACAAAGTCAGTGCATTTCTTGGTAGTGAAAACTACCTATTCACTTGAAAAGTATACTAAGGTTTATGTAAATGAGAATAGTGAGACTTCATAGGGTACTGAAAGGCATTGTCTCTGACCGTGATCCGAGGTTCACATCGAACTTTTGAAGAGCGTTGCAGAGAGAAATGGGCACTAAGTTGAGATTTATCACAGCCTATTATCCACAAACTGAGAAGACTATCTAAATGCTTGAGGATATGTTATTAGCTTGTGCCTTAGAGTTGAGAAGTAGTTAGGATACACATCTATCGTTAGCGAAATTTGCTAACAACAACAGCTTTCATTCCAGTATTAGAATGGCACCGTATGAGGCATTATATGGAACAAGATGTCGATCGCCTTTGTATTGGATAGAATTGAGTGAGAGAAGTTTATTGGGTCCAGATTTGGTAGACCAAACCACCTAAAAAATCTAATTGATTAAGCAAAAGTTGTTGATAACCCAGAGTCGACAAAAGAGCTTTGCGGATCGATGTGGAAGACTGTTGGAATTTCTAGTTGGTGATTATGTATTTTTGAAGGTCACGCTAATGACTAGCATTAAGAGATTAATAAAGGCTAAGAAATTGACTCCCAAGTTTATTAGTCCCTTTGAGATTTTGGAGAAGTTGGGACCTACTACCTATCAAATTACCTTACCACCAAGTTTATTGAGTGTTCATGATATGGTCCATATAAGTCAGCTAAAGAAATATCAACCCGATCCTTCTCATGTTATTGAGTTCGAGGAGGTAGAACTCTAGGGAAACTTGACCTATCGAGCTGAACCAGAATAAATTGTAGATGTGAAAGACTGACAATTGACGAACAAGACCATTCGATTGGTTAAGGTCTTTTGAAAGGGTATGACTCCCGGTGATGTGACTTGGGAAACTAAGGATAAAATGAGGTAGTTATATCCCCAATTATTTACACAGGTATATATTTAAGCAAGATTCTGAATTTTAAGGGCAAAACTCCTAAAAGGAAGGGAGAATGATAACATCCTAAGTTTCCCCATTATTAATTATCAATGTGTTCAAGGGCAATTAGTCAATTTAGATAATTGTTGATTTAGTAAGGTTTATGGGAGATTAATATGGGTTTTGAATCCTTAGACAGCCTTAGAGGAGGGCTAGGTCAATGTTCAAGTAGGCCATGGCACAAAAGGGAGTTAAAATTTTGTGAGATTTTTTATGCCATGCGCTGCGACGGATGTGTCAACACGCCACGGCGCACATGCAAAATTAGCACTTATCATTCATAAAAATAAAAGGAAGAAAGAAGGATAACGAGAGAGCGACAGAGAGGAGCTCCTAGTTTGCTAGGGCACGATCTCTAGGCTACTTTGGAGGCATTTAGAGCTTGAATGACGATTAGGTAAGTTACACATTCCCTCTTCTCCCTTATTATGCAAAAAATCTGGACATTTAGGGTAATAAGGCTTTAATTTCAGTTTCCTTGGGTTTAAACCAAACCCATTGATTTATTTAAGGTCTTGGGGATTTAAATCAAGCCTCTAACCCTAAGTTTATGATTGAGAATTTTTTGTAAGGGTTTGGACGAACCCTAGGTATAATTTGAAGATTTTGAGATAATGTGAGATATTGGAGAGTGATTTTGGTATGTTAGGATGTTCAATAAGATGGTTAGAGTGTTTGAAAATGGTTAGTTTTGTGAGAAAAGGAAATTGAGTATTATAGGCACTTAGAACCTAGTGAATTCAAGGTTAACAAGAGTGATAATTGATGATTGTCACTTGATTGTGTAAATTGAGCGTTACTCGAGCTTTATCGTGCGTACAGAATGTGTGGAGCTAACGTTGAGCCATAGTAACCCTTTTGTGTGACAAAGAGTTGAGGTAACCATTTAGTTTATTGTGTTTATTAACTATTATAACTGTATAGAAGTAAACACAAATGATAAAGTTGTGGTTTTAAAGATTTTTGTGCATAATTTGATATTGTAAATGATTTAAGCACAAAAATTGATTTGTAAAAGGTTATTGATTTTAATTGATATGTATATACTATGTATATAAGTTCGTGATGTGAAAATGTGATGAAAAGTAGTGGAAATTGTGAAAGAGCATGATCATAGGGGGTGGGAGTTCAGCCAAGATATGCGGGGATATGTATGTATGGAGATATGTGAGTGAAAAATCCATATGGTCAGGCTAGCACCATAGGACATCCAGTGTAGCATTACATGGGACTATTAACATAGGACATCCGGACAGTCTGGTAACTCCTTAATACCCATTAGGGTGCGGTTAAGAGTCAACGATGCCTCTATCACAAGTGTGTGAAGAGGGAAAAACCATAGTCTGTACGTGGGTTAGATTAGCTTTGTCCAAGTATTTCTACCATTGAAAGTGTGCTTGGGTCAATAAGTAGTTGATCCAAAAGAGCCTATAGTTTTTATAACAGGGAGTATTAGAGGTTTGGTGGTTAGGTGATCATGCTAGTGTGAAATTATGTGTTTTGTTGTGAAAAGATGCACTTATCTCATAATTATAATATACTTGATAATACTATAGTTTTGATACTTTTCATGGTTATTTGTGGTAATAAACATTTGATTAACTATATTGGTTACTGAGATTTTTATCTCACCCCGTGGTTATATTTTATAGATGAGGGCTCTGGTAGGGATAAAGGGAAAGAAGGAACATTTGAGAAGTGAAGAGCATATTTGTATAGCTCTTCCCCTTTCTTCTTTTTGGATATTATAACAAATATTATTAATATATAATGCCAACTTAGGAACATGATATTATTGTGAATATCACTTGTATGGATTTGTTATAAGTGTGTGTATCTTGGCTCAGGGATGATGTGTAGATTATGTGTGTGTGTTGGGCTAATTTACAGTTACAAGTGATGAATTTAAAGTGAATTATGTGCCTAAAATGACCAAGTTGATGTGTGTGCTAAATACAATCTACCGCTTTGTGTTATTGTCAAATAGGGCTTTGGTGGTCATTTTAAACATGATTGCTTATTTGTGTGATATAAATGATTTTTCATGTTGTGTATGGTCTATTTGAGGTGGTCAAGGTGTCTATGGGGCTAATGGCATTTTGTATTGTGAGTTGGACACCTTGGTGCGTGTTTGTTTGTGAAAACAAACTATTTTAGGTTTGGGTGTCCATCTTTTAAAGGAATAGTTATTTAAGCATGAGACTAGTGCTATTAGCTAGAGGGCTTAAAGAGCTTTGTGTGGACTCTTGAATTGCTCAAATCAGACATCAGATGGTGAAATGGCGAGCTCCAAAAATTCTAAGGGCTGTCATGACAGCAATATGCTATCATGAAAGTAGGTGCGCGCCGCGGCATGTAGTTGTTGTGCCGCGGTGCATGGGCCATTCGAGGGACTTGTCCCTCTATGCCGTCCACCATGGCGGGTGTGACTTGTGCTGTAATAGACGGACCAGAATTTTGCAAAAGTAGGGCATTTTGGCCTAATTTTGAAGTGGTTTGTTTCTTATACTTCTGCATTTGCTCTTAATTGATTTTTAACCATGGTTTAAACTCAAACAATATTTTTAAAAAGGGTTTTCTTAGGATCCCAATGATTTAAATTTATCTTTAAACTCATGAGTTGTGGTAACTTCTTCAGGGTATTTTATTTAATCTTAGTCATCACAACAATGTGTGAGTATTGGCATAGTAATGTCATGGCGGACATTACACTTAAAATTGATACCAAATTGTAATGTCCACCTTGATGATTGGAATTAGTCGCTTATCCTCAAAATTAAACAAAAGCTAACCCTAATGCAATACAGGACCAACCCTAAGTCATCTCCTAAAGAATGGTCTTAAGTCTAATTGAAAGTTATCTAGTAAAATAAATCACCTAAATTTGTAGGAATTTAGTTACCTAATTATCTAAACTAATCACTAATGATTAAAATGCTAAATAAAGTAAGTGAAATGCACTTTCCTTTTTACAATAATAGAACCCTAGAAATTAGTTGATTTTGGACTCATTATCTTCTCATGATTAGGCTAAGTTTAGCTTCCGTTTCCTCTTGACTAAAACTGTCATGACTTAAGAAAATTATCCTAAGCCAATTAACCTAACTAGCTAACTTCCCTAGGTCTTAGATTAAAGTCCTTATTTCAATTAAACAATTGGTGAAGAAATTAGCCAAGTGATTTACTCAAAATCTCCTCTCAATAGCCACGGTTAAAACAACAATGTGAGTAACCACAAGATTATGTCAAGCTACTCAGCAACACAAGCATTAACACCATAAGATTATGCAATATTAACACAAGTAATTCACTAATTGAAAAACACAAGATTATGTGCCAAACAAAGAGTGGCAAAATTCAGTCATGGCTATCTAAGGAAGAAATTAAATGAAACAATCCTCTCTCTTTACATCAACATCAAATTCAAATTAGAATTTACAAGCTAAGATGATTAAACCCTAGATTAAGGAATCTAACCATCTAGTAAAAAGAGAAGAGGATAGGAAACAAAAGAACTTAACCAATTTGAAGCTCAAGACTCATCCTCCATCTTCACCTCTCTAGGATTCCACCAAAGAAATTAGCCAATCTTCATCATATTTAAGAACCTTAATGATTGCTTATGAAGGCCAAACTCCATAGCTCTTGAATGATGGAAATGAGCTTCAATCCTTGTGAAAATGGAAGGGATGGAACGAAAATGAAGAGAGGAGAAGAATGTTATGAGTTTTGTGGAGGTTTGGTGGCTGAAAATGGAGGTTAGGGTGCTGGAAAATGAAGAACAAAAGAGAAAAAATGAAGAACACTATGAACAAGAGAGAAAATGTAGAAGATGAATGAGATGAGTGTTAGATTTGAAAATGACATGTATGTATGTGCTCCTAAGTATTTCCCATCAGCTAAAGCTTAATTAAAAAAAAAAGAAAAGAAATTAAAATAGAAATGGGAGAAATGGGAGCATTGTCACACTTATAAGGTGGCAACCTCCTATTAGTTAGTAGATGATTCCAATGTATGTGTAATTTCTCATGTGTCATCCACATTTTCAAGCTTATTTAAGCCCCAAATAAATCCTAATTCACGTGCAAACTGTCAGCCACTGAACTCAAGGAGTGTTGACTTCAATTGCTCAATTGATGCACAAGTCATATGCCACCTATATCACATAAATCACATAATTCAATTAAATGGCATGTGATATAATAAAATATAATTAATGTCCAGAATTAAATTCATAATTAGAAGGGATAATTTATTAAATTAATCAAGTTTCAGGCTGCACAAAATTATATACAATTTTTCACACAAAGACAAACCGAAAACTAGGTCAAACTAAGACATTTATAAGAAAGTGTTGACTTTTTTATTTAATTACTCCCAAACTAAAATGAATTTTAAAAATATAATTTCACCACTCATCAACTGGACATAAAATTCACTTTTTCAATTTTTTTTGTACATTTTCTCAAAAGTTTATTTTTTAGATCAAAATGCCCCTAGTGCACTAAACCTAGAAACTTAGGCAAAATTCCAAATCTAATACAATGTGCACTTAAAGGTGATAAATCATTAATAAAAGGGTCCTAATTGAAAAATAAAAGTGGGTAACAAATGTGTTCTATCACTTGTCATTACTAGAACAACACTCATATTTACCGTTGTGATAACTAACATTAGATAAAATCCCAATCATGAATTACTACAACCTAAGGGTTTAAAAGATAATGAGTTTAAAACAATGGGATACCAAGAAAAAACCTTTTTAAATATTGTTGTTTGAGTTCAAACCATTTGTTAAAAATCAATTCAGAATAAATATGGAAGCACGGAAATTAAACCATGTTAAATTTGGCTTAAATAACCACGTGTCGTGCTGCGCACCTACTATCATGATAGCAGATTTCTGTCATGACAGCCCTTCGAACTTTCAAAGCACGCCACTTTGCCATCCGATGTCTAATTTAAGTAGTTCAATTATCCATACAAAGCTCTTTGAGCCCTCTAACGAATGGCACTAGTCTCACACTCAAATACCCATCCTTCTAAAAGATGGACATCCAAGCCCAAAATGGTTTGTTTTCCCTTAAAACATACACAATGGTGTCCAACTAATAATACTAAATGTTATTAGTCCCAGAGACACTTTAACAACCTCAAATGAACCACATATGACATGAAAATTCATTCATATCGCACAAATAAGCAATTATGCTTAAAATGACCACCAAACCCCATTGGACAATAACACAAAGGGGTGGATTATATTTAGCACATACATCAACTTCGTCATTTTAGGCACATAATTCACTTCAAATTCATCACTTATAATTGTAACTTGGCCCAACACACACACACAATCCACCACATTAACCTTGGACTAAGATACACACACTTATAACAAATCCATACAAGTGATATTCACAATAATGTCATGTTCCTAAGTTGGCATTATATATTGACAATATTCATTACAATACCTGAAAAGAGGAAAGGTAAGAGGTACACAATTATGCTCTTTACTCTTCAAATACTTTTTCTTTTCCCTTGCCCCTACTAAAGCCCTCACTTGTAAAATATAACTACGGGGTGAGATAAATATCTCAGTAACCAATATAGTTCATCAAATGCTTATTGCCACAAATAACCATGATAAAGTATCAAAACTAAGGTAATATCAAGTATACCATATTTATGATATAAGTGCATCTTTTCACAATAATTCCACACAATTTTACACTAGCATCATCATCTAACCATCGACCTTTCAATGCTCCCCGACATAAAATCATAGACTCTTTTAGACCAACCATTTGTTGACTTAAGCACACTTTCAGTAGTAGAAATACCCAGCCAAAGGTAATCTTACCCACTTACAGATTATGGCTTTTTCCTCTTCACAAACTTGCGATAGAAGCATCGTTGACTCCTAACTGCACCCTAACGGGTACTAGGGAGTTGCCAAACTGCCAGATATCCCATGGTAACAGTCCTAATTAATGATGCACTAGATGTCTTATGGTGCCAACCTGGTCATATAGATTTTTCACTCACATATCTTCACACACACATATCCCCACACATCTTAGGTGAACTCCTACTTAGGATCATGCTTTTTCACACTTATCACTGCTTATCCATATTTCCACCACCTTTACTTTCATATCATATCATATATATATATGTATCTCCATTGGAATCAATAACTTTTTAAAATCCATTTCACAAACCAATATTCATACTAAAAATTATTTTTCAATATCAAATCTTGCACAAAATTCTTAAACCACAAGTTCATCAATTTGTATTTACTTCTACAAAAATTATAATAATTAATAAACACAATAAACTATATGGTTACCTCAACCCTTTATCACACAAAAGGGTTACTATGGCTCAATGTTATCTCCACACATTTTATGCGCATGATATGGCTTGAACAATGCTTAGTCTACACAATCAAGTGACAATCATCAATTATCACTCCGGTTAACCTCAAATTCACTAGGTTCTAAGTGCCTATAATACCCAAATTCCTTTTCTAACAACATCAACCACTCCTAAGCACTTTAACCATCCTATTAAACATCCCCACACACCAAAATCACTAACCAATATCCCACATTGTCTTAAAATCATCAAATTATGCCTAGTGTTTATTCAAATCCTTACTAAAAATTTTCAATCACTACAAAACTCATAAATTTAAGATTAGAGGCTTGATTTAACTCTCCAAGACCTTAAATAAACTAATGGGTTCAGTCTAAATGCAAGGGAACCAAAATCAAAGCCCCTGTGCCCTACAAATCTAGATTTTTGCATAAAAAAGGGAGAAGAGGGAATGTAGAACTTACCCAATGGTGATTCAAGCTCTAAATGCTTTTAAAGTAGGCTAAGGATCGTGCCCTAATAGACTAAGAGCTCCTCTCCATCACTTTCTCATTTTTTCCTTGTTCTCTCTTCTGTTTTTGATTTGTTTTGGCAAACTGATAACTGCTAATTCTGAATGTGTGCTGCGGCGCATGGCACAGAAAGTCTGACAAAATTTTTAACTCCCTTCCATGCCATGGCTTGCTCAAATATTGACCTAGCCCTCTTCAAAGGCTATCCAAGAATTTAAAAACTATATTAGTTTCTCATAAACCTCATTAATCAATTATTTATCTAAATTGACCAAATCACCCTTGAAAACACTGATAATTACCAATTAAAAAATTTAGGATGTTATATTGAGTGTCTCTAACTATGAAAATAAGTGGTTTGGATAACACCAAACTAGACCCCTCTGACACAACCAAGGACTTCTATAACATTTAACACTTTGCTGAGGATGTCCTCATGACCAAATCATTGTACTACTTTTGGCATTTCTTGTGACAAATTTTGTTGTCATATAAGGATCATAATAGATTATATATAAAATGAAATCATGTAAATAAAATTTTAAGCATAAAATAAATACTAATATGTACATAAGTCTACCAGACTTGCCTCACACCTTCATCTTCAATTTCACCTTTTAAATTTAATCATCCTTTTACCCATACTTCATGCTGCATAAGTTGTTCACAATTTAAATTGTCTTTTTTAATCTACATACTAAAAAAATTAATTGAATTTATAAATCACTCAAACATATGTAATAATTATTGAATATAAGACATACTTTATCTTGTTTAATGAATGCATATCCTTTTCTTCCCCTCTTGAAGTGATATTTTTAACTTTCAGCTAGTTGATGATATCATTCGCTTTTCACCTATTCAAATGCAAATTGAATTCATATTAATTTTATATGAGTAAAACTATATATAATTAGTAAAATCTTTCATTGTTTACCATAAATTCTTTCACTGTTTAGTTTAGAACAAATTGATCCCATTCTTCTTGAGATATGATCCCATCATAAAGCTTTGATGGGTGTTCAATGATATTATGATTATTATCTATCAAATACGACTTGCAAAGATCTACATGAAATTTTCTATGAAAAACTCCGGCTTTTTTAAGGACATGTGTTCTATGAGACTTATCAAGATCAAAACAAGACTATAAGAAAGAAAATAATCTGGATCAATATAAGCATAGGAAAAAATAGTTCAATAGATAAGATATTAATGACTTTTTTTACCTCAACTTGTTTCCATATGAATCTCTTGTATTCATTTAATACTTTTCTCTAATCACTAAATATAATAGGCACATGGTCTCAAGCCACAGCCCCAATATAACTGACTAATTTTTTTTCATTTGGCTTTATTGGCTAACCCTTGATATTCTAACCAACTTGTAGCTTTATTCCCATGCCTCTATTTCTGATCAACTTGGCCATCATAGTTTTACCATGATAAACATCTCGTAACATTTTCTCCTTTGCCACTTGAGGATCATCATTTGAACTAGTGTGGGGCTCATCATTGCTATGGGAACTCATTTTCTTGTAAGTCGAGATCAACACATTAATACTCTTGCATAATATGGAATATGAAAAAATTAAATCAACTAACATGAGAAATTAAATTACTTTTTATTTTTTTTTTCTTTGTTTGATTTGGACTTGATAGATCAACCTATATCCCATCTCTATTATCCTCTCTCATATACAAGTACTTCTCTCTAGTTAATTCATCATCGAAAGATTGTATTGTTTCATGAAAAGGGTTATCTTCAATATTCATATCCTTATTACCTTGAGCTTGATCATCATTTTCATGTCTTTTGTTTGATAAAAGTACAATTGAAAAATTCTTTTTTACAAGATTAGGAACAAAAAAACACTTGTTTAGCTTGTTCAGCTAAAATAAATGGGTCATCTCTATATCTAACTTTAGATAGATCCATCTAAATAAATCCAAAATCATCAATCCAAAATCCACTATAATTGTTAACCCATTTACATTCAAAGACAGGCATCTTGAATATAAAGTAATCTAACTCCAATATACATTCAATGACATTTCTGCATAGACAGGGTTGGTATCTTTTGAACCGGATACATGTAAACCACTAGTAATAAGTGTTACTCTACTATTCTGCATTGTACCTTGATCATCTTATTCTTTAGTATAGAATGTGTAACCATTGATTACATAACCAGTGTACGATATAACTTGTAAACTCGGTCCTTTAGCCAGACATCTCAATTTTTCAGAAACATTACCTGGATTCTTCCCCGATTCCTCAAGGATGTGACTTTTAAACAACTTTACAAAGCATCAAGTATGTTCTTTTTGTCACAAAATTTTCATTTCTAACACCAAACATGTCTCTGAGAATATCTGTGTTCTTCCACAAATGGCTTAACCTCTTCAGTGTTATGCATAACATATAGGTGAGCCTGTTCACATTCAACTACTAAAATGCTAATAAATTTATTTCTAATTATTCCTTTCCCTGATCTTTGTGCATCATGGCAGGACTTTGGAATCCCTATAGCATCAATGTTGGATAAATAATCTGTACACAATTCAGCTGCTTCTTTAACTATGCACCATTCGTCAATACAACCCTTGAGTTGATATCTATTTTTCACATAGCCTTTTAAAATTTTCATGTAAAACTCATTCAGGTACATCCATCGTAATTAAGCTAGGCCATATATTTGAACTTCTTTCACCAAGTTGACAGTCAAATGAACTATGATGTCAAAGAATAAAGGTAGAAAATACATTTAAAGTTCATAAAGGGTCAAAACAACTTGTGTTTGTCGGGCTGACAAATTTACAAGGTCAACCACTTTATTACAAATTATCTTGAAAAACAAGCATAGATTTGTGATGATGCATCTCACTTTGTAACATCCGAAAACTTTAAATCTATAAAAAATTGACTAATTAAGGGATAAATTAGTTAAAAATATGATTAATTAATTTAATTATATTTTTAGGTTGCTAATTAGATTTTTAAGTCATATTTGGCTCTAAATTGAGTTAGGATGGAAATCAGATCAAGTCAAGAGGCATCGGGGGGAGCAAAATCAACATTTTGAGTGTGCTACATTATGAGCCATGGCTTGTGTGGCATGCGCTGTGGCACACGGCAGAGCAAGCAACTTAAAATTTTAAAAATCATCAAAAATACTAGTTTGTGTGGTGGAAAACCTAAAACACGAAGGTGCAAGTTTTAAATACTACTAGGGCATCATTTTGGGAGGATTTTGAAGATAATTTGAGCCTTTAAGCTTTTAAGTAAGTTTCCTACCTTTTTCCTCTAACTTTTCATCTCATTTTCTATGGGATTTAAAAGTGAGAGAATTTACTCTGAATGGATTAAGCCATGAGTCTATATTTTGAAGGTTTTTATTAACTCTAAAGGTTTAATTTAAGTTTCTTAATCTTGGATATATGGTAATATAAAGCTACCTTGTTCTTTGGTGAAATTTAGATCAAGCCCTAACTTCATCATGGGGTTTTGAAAGTGTGATAACTTAAGATATTAAGTGTTATATTGTGAGAGTGTTATAGGGAGGCTTGAAGGGATTGTGTGAACAAATTCTAATCTTAACAAGCCTCTTTATTGAGAATATGAGTGAGAAGTGGGAGAATTAGGAGGTTATTGATAGCTAATATTGCTTGTGTTAATTGAAAATTAACATATAGTACTTGTTGATGTAGATTATGGTATGGAAAGACTTTGACACAAGAAGAGATTTAGTACCACGGGTAGCCCTTTTAGTAACAAAAGGGTTGAGGTAACTAGATAATTTACATTATTTATTACCTTGTATAAATTATTTTCAAGTTGTTCTTGCATGATTTATTATGTATATATGTATGAATTTTGTAAAAGTTAACTATTTTAAAAAATGAGTGGAGTATTGATTTGTAAAATGTCAAGCTTTTGAAGTAAGTAGTAATATTCATTATATTCGTTTAGAAAGTGTTTTATGCATGGTCAAGTGGAGATAGTAGTGAAATGTGGCATATTAGAGGATGGGAGGTCACCATAATGGAATTAGTGAAGATTAAGTCCATATGGCATTGCTGGCACCTCAGGACACCAGGTGCAGCATTTACTCTCCTTAGTACTTGAAAATGGGTGCGGTATTGGAGACTTACTCTCCTTAGTACCCAAAAGGATGTGGAGTTGGAGAATATGCTCCTTAGCATCCATAGGATGCGGTATTAGAGTAACAACACCCCAATTACTTGTAATAGGGGGAACCAGTAGTCCAGAAGTGGTTTAGGACACCTTGGCCGGGTAGTCCTACCATGGATGGTGAGCTTGGGAACCATACATGTAGTTTAATTCCGTGAAATAGCCTACCAATTCGGTCGAGAGTATTGGAGGACCGGATGGTTAAAGATCATGCATGTAACTTGTGGTGATTTTATATGGTATGTTTATTTTACTTATTTTAAGGCTTGTTTATAACTTGCATATTAATCAATAATGTAGATTATCTTAGTTATTGAGATTTTTATCTCACCCTATGGTTATCATTTTACAGGTTCTACCATTGAGACTGAGCAAGGGAAGGAATCGGGCAAGGATTAGCAAATTTACTACATCACGAATAGTAATGCCCAATTTTGATTTGAGTGGTGTACATAAACTTGTGATACGATATTATATGTTACCAACTAGGAATGCATATCATTTTGCTTGGTTGCACTTATTTCATACTATGTTATTTTGTATTTTAGCCCAATATTGTATATGATGTGAATATGTGGCAATTTTTATGGTGATAGGCTAAAATACTATTACAGGTGCAAGGAATGTTTTATCTATGTGGTGACAATGTATATGTAATGTATTATGTGACAATAGAGGCCAAATAATGTATATGGTGTTGATTTGATATTTTGGCCATATTGGGCAAATGGCCATTGAGTGGCCAAATTTTGTGTTTGGTATGTTTTTGTGTGTTTGAATGCCTAATTAAGTATATTTTGGTCTATTCGACTTGGTTCAAATCTCACAATAGGTTAATGGTATAAGTTATGAGTTTTGGGTGCTTGAATGCTTGGAAATCACTTTAAAAACTAACTTTTACATCGGAGTGTCTAAAATTCTCATACGGTGACTTGTACTATTAGTTAGCTTGCGTGGGTGCTTGAATCACTCCAATCAGACGTCAGATGTGAAAATGGTGTGCGTTCGAAGTTCATCCAGAAAAGCTATCATGACAGCATTGCTATCATGGACACGTCCGCCATAACACATTTCGTGCAAGCCGCAACGCACGGTACAATGAGAAAACTTACCTTTCTGTGTCACATGTCGTGTCACATGGATAATAAGCCACGGCGCATAGACTAAAACACTCAAAAATGTCATTTTTGGCCCTATTTTGAAGTGTTTTGCTTCCTAAAACTTTTTCATACTTCCCATACCTTTATAAATCATTAAGTTTGAGCTCAAACTACAAATTTGAAGGTATGGGATCCTAAATATTTGACAATTATTTCTAAAAGATTGTGTTTTAACCCTTATATCTATAATGTGAAATTAGGAGCAATACTTACTTTTAATTATGATTGTTTGTTGTGATTGTGTGGTTAATTTGGTAATGTCAAGGTGGACATTACACACTTTCTTGTGCAAAATTGATCAAATACTAATAGGTAAGAAATTTTGTATGAGCACATGACAAATCATGAGATTTACGACCTTGTAACTTCAAATCTTTCATTGATACAAGGTTCTTCACATTTGAAGAGTACTCCACAGGCACTTTGACACTACGAAGAAACTTAAGAAAATATTGTTTCTCATCCTAGATAGAGTGTAAGCTGTTGGTGGTAGATAAGTACAATTTCCTTTCTCCAATGAAGCCAACTCTTCTCTTATTCCCATGAAGACCAAATCCAACCTTGACTTCACACTGTCCTTACTTTTTCCTAGCAACTGGAGCAATGTCCCAACCACATTGTCACAAACATTTTTTTCGATATGCATCACATCTAGAAAATGTATTTCATGTAAGGACTTCCAATTTGGCAAATGAAAAAATTAATTTTTTTCTAACCACTTGTTGTAACATTTTTTACAAAAGGTTTGCCAAAATGATTATCAAGGTCTTTCATCTTTTGAAAAACATTCATGCCTGTCAAGGACCTAGGTGATTTTCCTTCTTCAGAGTCACCATTAAAAGCTTTTCTCTTTTTCCTCTAGTGATGTGTCGAAGGTAAGAATCTACAGTGTCTCATATCAACATTTTTCTTACAATGATCTAACCATATTGAATGAGTGTCCTCTTCACATATAGGACATGTACCATGTCCTTTGATGCTATATCCTGAGAGATTGCCATAAGCAAGAAAATCATTAATTGTGCCAAATAACATAACTTTTAAACTAAAAGTTTCGTCTCTATACCCATCACAAACCTCCACACCAACGTCCCACATTAGCTTCAAATCCTCTATTAAAGGAGCCAAATATACATCTAAATCATTTCCCGGTTGTTTAGGCCTAAAAATTAACATAGACAACATCATAAACTTGGGTGTATTTAATACAACCAGGATATAGTGGTTTCTTTGAATCACCTACCAACCTTCCAAACATTTGAGGACAATCACGAAAATCATCCTCTATTGCATTTAACATTTCATCAAGACGATCAGTCTCGCATCCATTACTGTCAACATTATTGCATGCATCTTCTCTCTTAAAAGACCTACTGGTATATACCCTTTTACCGATACATCATTTTTCTCCCCATGCCTTGTCCAACATGTATAACTTTGATCAATTTCGTGACATATTAAATGATCTGACAATTCAGTTTGAGTAATTCCTCTTTTCTATAGCAACAAGCTAAGCAAGGACACAATTTATTTAGATCTTTTTGCATGCTGAACTTCAAAAGTAATAAACTCTTCCACCCATCCTTATATTCTTTTGACAATCGATTGGCAAATATCCACTTCTGGTCCATACCCCTACCTATTGATATTCATTTATATCCATCAAGTTAAGTAATAGACAACCATTGATATCTAATGTAACTAATTAATTAAATTAGGATACGATCTAGCTAATAAAAACATGACAAATTGAACTTGAACAAATGTGAACAAATTAATTTGACCTTTTAAAAAAATAGTGGCAGCATGACAAACTAAAATGAAAAATTTTTAGGTATTAAATCATCTATTTACAATTGTAATTTCATCAAGAATTAATTTAACATTTTTTTGGCATACAAAATAATTATTTTAAGTAAATTCAAGTCCACACCACATTAATATTCAACAGTTGATAAACAAATAAATAAAATTAACTAATAATAAAAATAAATTATTTTAGGTAATTAATGAATAATTATCTAAGGTAAATTCAAGTCCAACAACCACATTAATATTCAATAGTTGATAAACAAAGAAATAAAATTAAATGATATAAAAATTAAATTATTTAGGTAATTAATGATAATTATCTAGGTAAATTCAAGTCCCGACAATCACATTAATATTCAACAGTTTTTTAAATAAATTAATTAAATTAAATGATAATATATTCAGAATTACAAAAATTCATATAAAAAGAAAAGGTACTGTGAGGAGGGAACAAGATGAACCATGGGCTACCAGAGTTAGGGAAACAAAGTTGGGAGCATAAGCTGAAGATAAATATGAGCATGAGTAGAAATGAGGGATCCAAGATAAAAAAATAAAATAAATTTGTGGGGACTTTAGAGCCATATAAAGACAAATGGGAAATAAATATGATGGAAAGAACTTACTTTAAACTAACGAGTTGAGAGTGAAGTAAGGAAGAAGGGAGAAGTTGTGAGCGAGTTGAGGGCACCACAAGCAAGAGGCAAGAGTTGTGGGGAGCTGAGAGGTGAGAGCTGGGGGTTGGGGGCACCGCGAGCTAAAAGGGAGAGCTGGGGTGGGGGCGAACTGAGAGGGAGAGTTGGGGAGCTGAGAGGCGAGAGTGTGGGGAGCTAAGAGGGAGAACTGAGAGCTAGGGGGACCACA
>NW_026555336.1:13167952-13350147 GCF_029017545.1 Prosopis cineraria | reverse complement strand
CATTTTCATACTCTAACACACACATTGGTTCGAGTGCACCTTCAGTGGAAGAATTACCTAACCAAAGGCATCTATCTCATTTGGGGACGGTTAAACTAATGCTAAGGAGCATAAATCTCCAACCAATACCCCACATGGGCACTAAGGAGAGCATTCTCCAACACTGTGGCCTATACAGGCACTAAGAAGAGGAATTCTCCAACATCGTATCCCGTCGAGCACTAAAAAGAATGCATGCCATATGTACTTTCATGACTCCTTCCTATAGGTGAACTCCCACCTCCTAACATGATCATACTCACACTTCTCATACAAACCTCGCTTGTATCCAAACCGTGAATTACTCATATGTAGATACTTCCATAGATTTATTCTTTTGAAAATCATTTTCCATTTACAAGTATTCATTTTGCAATATAAAATACTTTCAAAACACATAGATGAAAAGTTACATATTTACTCACAAACATTTAAGCAATTAATTAAATAAAGTGAATTATTCAGTCGCCTCAACCATGTTGTCACAGAAAAGGTTACTGTGGTCAAATATTGCTCTATAAGGATCCACTTGCATAAAACACTCGATCAATATTTAATCTACATGATTAAACACTAATAATCAATTATCACTCTAATTAAACCCCTTATTACTAAATTTTGGATACCTACTATACCCAAAATCCTACTTTAACACCACTAACACTCTTTACACACTCTATTAATTCCATTTAGCACCCAAACACTTAAATAATGTCACTCCTCCCCCTACATTATTCCCAATAGCTCAAATTTCACTTAAGAAGGTTCATCCAAACCCGAACAAAAAATCTTAAATCACCACAAAATCCTCAAACCTAGGTTTAGGAGCTTAATTTAACTCCCTATGGCCGGAACTAAGTTAATAGGTTTGATTAAAACCTAAGGAAACTAAAATCAAGCCTCAATCATACCAAACCCACATAAATTTTGTATAGAGGGAGAGGGAGAGGTATATGAAGCTTATCCAATAATGATTCTTGTTCAAAATGCTCCCAAGATGAAGCCCGCATACCTCAATACTTCCTTCATTATCTCTTTCTCATTTCTCTTCTTTTCTTTCTTTTCTTTTCATGCATGCAATAATATGATTAAATCAAATTTTTGTGTAGCCATCATGGTGCATGATGTGTCTACTGTGGTAGATGGCACAGAGTTACACTTCCCAATATGAAATTTGCCATACTTTTCATATTATGGTGAATGTGTAGTACCCTATCAAAGCAAACATAGTAGGAGCCTAAGGTAAAGGCTGTGAAGGCCTAACATTTTTTGCTTCACTATTTCTTTGCATCAAGCCTCAAGATTGAGACCCTCTAGTGTAATTCTTCTTTCCTAAAACCCGAGCATTACTCGAGCCACAGTTGCTTCTCTTAGATATTACCTTTGTGGGTCCTAATTGATGTGAGAATCTCCTAAAAGCATCTCTTTCTCAACTTTAGTCTCATGGCCTTCTCTTGTTGCTAGTTGCAGTTTACTATTAGCAATTCCCACTTCTGATTGAGATGCCCATTTCTAAAACCTCTAAACTATTTTTGTCTACTCTTATCACTAATGGTCGTTCTTTTATCACCACCTCAATTTCAGAGCAAAGCATCATGTTCATGTACCTTACTCTAGATATCAATTAGTATTTCCTATATTTCTTTCAAAAGAGCATCACTACCTTGATTTCTTGGTTGTTCACACACCAATTACTCCTCTAATATTAGTTTGAGATTTTATGGTGGGTTACTGATAATCGAATTTTAACTCACCATTTCTCCCCTTCTAAGAAACAAACCACATAAACGAAGGATGTGTAATATCCACCTTGACATTACTAAAATTCACCACACAATCATAACAAACAATTAAATTAGGAGCAAGGATTGCTCCTAAACCCACATTATATATATATAAGGTTAAAACTAGTAATCCTTTAGAAATAATTTTAGAAAATTTAGGATCCCATAAAAACCCTTCAAATTGATAGTTTGAACTCAAACTTAATGATTTTTATAGGTATTGGAAGCATGGAAAAGTTTTGGGAAGCAAAACACTTCAAATAGGGCTAAAAATATCATTTTTGAGTGCTATAGTCCATGCGCCGTGGCTCGTGGTCCATGCACCGCAGCTCGTGGTCCATGCACCGCAGCATGTGGCACAAAAAGCCAAGTTCACTCGCTGTACTGTGCGCCGCGGAGCACGTGTTCATGACAGCTTTTCTAGATGAATTTCAAACTCGTGCCATTTTTGCATCCGATGCCCAATTGGAGTGATTCAAGTGCCCACACAAAGATTCAATAAGCTAACTAATGGCATAAGTTTTATTAGGATCCGACACCATATGAGAATTTTAGATACTCGATGCAAAAGTCAGTTTTTAAAAAAAATTTTCAACCATCTAAGTACCCAAAACTCATAACTTATACCATTAACCCATTGTGAGGCTTCAACTAAGTCCAATGGACCAAATACACTTGAGTAACCAATCAAACACACAAAAACATACCAAATACAAAATTTGGCCACTCAATGGCCATTTCACCCAATATGGCCAAAACACACAATCAACACTACCAGTACTATTTGGCCTCTATTGCTACATAATATACTACAAATACATTGTCACCACATAATAGACCACATAATTCCTTGCACTTGTAATAGCATTTTAGCCCATCACCACAAAAATTTCCACATATTCACATCACATAACATATTGGGCTAAAATACAAAACAACATAGTATGAAATAAGTGCAACCAATTAAAATGATATGCATTCCTAGTTGGCAACATATAATATCATTTATATAAGTTTATGTATAGCACTCAAACCAAAATTGAGCATTACTATTCGATGTAGCAAATCTACAAATCTTTGCCCGATTCCTTCTTTCGCTCAGTCTTAGGTGTAGAACTTGTAAAATAGTAACTACGGGGTGAGATAAAAATTTCAGTAACTAAGATAATCTACATTATTGATTAACAAGCCAAGTTATAAACAAGAATTAAAATAAGTAACATAATCACATCATATAAGATCACCACAAATTGCATGCATGATCCCTAACCATCCGATCCTTCAATACTCCTAACCGAACCAGTAGGCTATTTCACAGAACCAAACCACATGTATGGTTCCAAGCTCACCATCCATGGTAGGACTACCTGACCAAGGTGTCATAAACCATTTCTGGACTACTATTTCCCCCTTTCCCCTATTACAAGTAACTGGGGTGTCGTTACTCCAACACCGTATCCTACGAATGCTAAGGAGCATAGTCTCCAACTCCGCACCCTTTTGAGTACCAAGGAGAGTAAGTCTCCAACCCCATACCCATTTTCGGGCACTAAGGAGAGTAAGTGCTGCACCTGGCATCTCAAGGTGCCAGCAATGCCATATGAACTTAATCTTCACTATCTCTATTAAGATGATCTCCCACCCTCTAATATGCCACATTTCACTACATATCTCCACTTGAACATGCATAAACAACTTTCTAAACAATATAACAAAATCTTACCATTTACTTCAAAAATATAGAATTTCACAAAGCAATACTCCACTCATTTTTCTAAAATAGTTAACCTTTAAAGAATTTATACATGTATACTCAACAATTCATAGAAAAGCAACTTGAGAATAACTTATACAAGATAATAATAATATAATTTATCTAGTTACATTAACCCTTTTGTTACTAAAAGGGTTACCCGTGGTACTAATTCTCTTCTTGTGTCAAGGTAAGTCTTCCCATACCACAATTTATAACAACAAATACTACATATTAATTTTCAATTAACACAAGCACTATTAGCTAATAATAACCTCCCAATTCTCCCACTTCTCACTCATATTCTCAACAAAGAGGCTTGTTAAGATTACAATTTGTTCACACAATCCCTTTAAACCTCCTTCTACTTTATCACAACATAAAACTTAATATCTCAACTTATCACTCTTCAACACCTTATAATCAAGTCAGGGCTTGATCCAAAATTCACCAAACAAGAAAGTAGCTTCCTATTACCCCATATCCAAGATCAATAAACCTAAGTTAAACCTTTAGAGTCAATAGAAACCTTCAAAACATTGACTCATGGCTTAATCCAATCAGACCAAATTCTCACTCTTCCAAATCCCATGGAAAATGAGATGAAAAGGTAGAGGAGAAGGGTAGGGAACTTACTCAAGAGTTTGAAGGCTCAATTGTCTTTAAAATCCTCCCAAATTAATACCCTAGCAGTGCCCAAAGGTACCCCCTTCATGTTCTATAGGTTTTCCACCCCAAAATCTATCAATTTCTGATGATTCCTGAAATTTTAAGCTGCTGGCTATGCCATGCGCTGTAGTACACATCACGCAAGCCGCGACTCATGACGCAGTGAGCAACAAGTTGATTTTGCTCCCCCCAATGCCTCTCGACTTGATCTAACTTTCATCCTAACTCAATTTAGAGCCAAATATGACCTAAAAATCTAATTAGCAACCCAAAAACATAATTAAATAAATTAATCATATTTTTAACTAATTTATCCCTTAATTAATCAACTTTTCTAGATTTGAAGTTTAGGATGTTATAGGATGAGTATCATATAAATCTTGAGACAAAGGGTAAGAGTTTATGATGAATGTATATAAGTTACCAACTGCTATCCATGAATATATCACACCAAACACAATACGCTAGATCTCAAAACTTGAGAAACTAATATCAAATTATAAAGTCTGCCTAACTTTACCTATAAACAACCATAATCATTACATATGATCCACCACACATAAGCAATCAAGATACTTGAGCTCTTAAAATTGTCTTCAATACATAATGGTAATTTTAAAAAAACCTTTGAAATCTTTAGCAAATATTTAGGATCCCAAATTTCTTTCAAAAGTTAGTATTAAAATATGGTCAAAAAAGCATTTTAAAGATTAGGAAGCATAGAGAAGTAAATCACAAAGTTACAAGCAAAAATAGGGCAAAACAGGTCATTTTACATGTCACTGCATAATAGCACATATAACTTTTCAAGTTGAAATTCCAATACATGTCATTTTCACATCTAATGTCTAATCAAAGTAACTCAAGTGCTCACATGAAGTGTATTTGATAATCTAATAAATGGCGCAAGTTTCATATCAATCTAATGGTCCATTTAAAATTTGGATACTCGAATGCATAAAATCAATTTTGAACACCATTTTCAACCATAAAAGTGCCAAAAACTAGAAACTTGTGCTATTAGCCTGATTTGGGGATTGAAACAAGTCCAAGAGACTTAAGTACACTTGATTAAATAGTTAAGCAACTAATAACACATCAAAACTAAGATTTGGCCACTTTATATCCCAATTTCACAAAAACAAGGACTTATATGAAATTTTTCCAAATTTCATCCTTAGGACAAATCTACACAGCCTATAACATACAATAATTATTATAATACAATAAAACCCATAGCTTACACTTGTATATTTATTTTATCCTTTACTGTAAGTGTCATATAAAAAATGCACTCTCGGCTAAAATAGCTCAAATCTTCACAATATACAAGTGTAATACTATTATTCATGCTTTCATATTACACCTCACATGACATACATAAATCACCACATCATGCACCTATAACCAAATATTAGTCTTTACTACAAGTGATGTAACAAACATAAACTCTGGGCTAATTTTACAATACACTCCCACATAAACACAAGTGCAAGACCCAATTTCATAACATCATACAACTCCACAAGAGTGTCAAAATGTATTGTAATAAGACATATTATTTACACATATTTATTATCTAATTAAGACCATTTTACACACCCAATAAGCTTTCATATGCATTCATATCACATTCTTAGTATAAATTTAATTTGCCTAAGTGTTGAATTACATCCATTAGGGGTATTTTGGCACTTGTTCACCAAAATGAGGTTAAGCTTGAGATTTATGTCTTTTAATGGGCCAAGATAATTAGTTAAAGTAGTTTTTATTAATTCATCCTAGGTTAAGAGTGATTAAAAAAATAAAACATTTTAAGGTTGTTCTAGCTACGGCTAATTGCCCCTGTTAAACAAAAATGACCCTTTTGACTTTGGTTTGACTTTTTTCAACTCTAAATGTTTTCCATCCTTCCCAACAAATACCTTTTATGCTAATTTACAATGGTTAAATGACCTTCAATTCTAAACTTGGTTTTGAGATTGAATGATTTATGGGATCCCATCCTTACAATGTTTTCTTAATTAACCTTATGATTTTTTAAATAGCTAGGGTTGATCCTTTTAGCCTTGATCACTACTAAAAAAATGAAATTTAGTGAGGGACTCTCCTTGATCACTACTAAAAAAAATGAAATTTAGTGAGGGACGAGTCCCTCACTAAATGCCATTTTTCTTTGCTAAATTCATAGCTAGAAAGGGCTTGCTAAATTTAATAAGGGATCTTATTTCCCTCACTAATTAGTGAGGAATTCAGTCTCTTGCTAATCCCTTGCTAATACTGTTCAAAATTTGATAACTTTAATGAGGGATTAGTCCCTCAGTAATCCCTCATTAAATATGCCTATATTTAAAAATAGTGATGTCACATCACCTACCATGTGTGCATCAACTTGTGACATGTCACTAACAACCTCGTGCGTCATCAACCGCTATGTCACCTGCCATCTCGTGCCCTATCACCGACCATATGCATGACAACTCATGACATGTCACTATCCACATTGTGCCATATCACCTACCATCTCGTGCCCCATCACTCACTACAATCCCTCACTAAATTCCCTCGCTAATTAGCATTTTTCTAGTAGTAGATATCTTTTCATGTTGATTAAATTGGTTGGAATTATCATGGTAATTTTGGCTTAAGTGTGTGCAATTATGTGTTTAAGTATTAGAAGTTTTACAGAGCTCCCTCCAATCTTTTCACCTCCCCTTCTTTCTTTTCTATCTTCTATCATTTTCGTGACTTAAAAATCACAAATAGAACAATCACAGTTATATCAATCCATAGATGTGAATATTTAAATATTTTTAATAAATTCAGAAAAAACTCATAATTTATTCTAATGACCTCCAAAAGTTATGAATTAACACTCTATGGAAAGCTTGAAATGTATCCTTTCAAATGCCCTATTCCAAAGTAATTTCATTTCATCTTTCAATTTATCCCTCAAATAAATTAACTCTTATTATTGAGAAAAATTTAGTTTGATTAAATGTGTTGTCACATTTATCCTTCAAATTCCTTAAACTTTCACATTATAGGAGAGTTCTCATGATTAATCCTCCATCATCAACATCAAATAGCTTAATTAAAAAGTCTTGAGATATTATAATAGGCTATTATCTATCAAGTCTATTGCATTTATGGGCTGACACAGGCCGAGAGTTAGGGGGTCCATTAGTAAGCTTGTATGTAGCCCATTGTGATACATATTACTTGAGGTTTTAGTATTCATTGTTTTGTGTTTTTTAGGTGTAATTAATAAGGTTTTTATTGTGATGAAATTCCTATTTCATTGTAAGGGTACATATGTAATGAGCAAGCAATTTCTAGTTATGTTAACTATTTGTTTTGAAGGTAAAAATTTATTAAAAATATTTTTTAATTTTAAATGAGGGAGTACACTAAAAGTATCCAAATCCAACAAATCATGCACAATAATTAACGGAATAATGAAAACATGAAATTGTGTGTACATTTCTGACTTGAGCAGGATATGAACAATATATATGGTCTAAAGATAACAAGTATCAAATACATAACACTACAGAACCAAAGGTTAATCCTTTGAGTCCAAAAGCAAAAAAATAAAAGTATGAAGATATAGAGGCCCTAATAAAGAAGAAATTAATGAAGAAAAGTACAAATGGATCATTCTATTTTGAACCATGCATTGAAGAGAATGAAATATATATATATATATATATATAAGGAACTACTTGGCTACTTGTTGTTCCTCATCAACATGGTTTAGTGTAGGAAGTGCCTCAAAATCGACAGATGAAGCAAGTTCAAGCTTTTGAGATTCATTCTTCTTCATGGAAGAAGCTTTGGACACATAGGAATAGCACCCTTTTTCCTTGAACAACTGAGCAAAATGGTGCTTACAATAAAGAAACCCATCAAGTGATGCATAGTTTGATGGGCTCAAAAAACATCCTCCTTGAGCACACCTAAAGCAAGACTTGTGATAGAATTCTCCTTCCATAATCACCTAGTTGTTGTCAATAAAATAATCATCCCACAATTCGTTAATTAATATCTCATCTCATTTTAATCACTTTTTGAAATAGTTGATCAATCTAAATTGAGTTGGGTTAGATTGCCAATCCCTGTGTGAACCACATTCCCTTGGTATGGCTGATGAATATTATATTGTTTAGGTTGGTTTTGGAGGTATTATCAAGATTCAATTTTATATAATTTTTATAATTTTTGAATTTTTTTTATTTTAATGTAGTTTAAAATGAAGACAGTTTTATAACCAAGCAGTTGTTCAAATATAACATTTGCAAAATTACAAATGAAAATGTTTAAACTCAAACCATTCCAACTAAAATAGAACTATCTACCTTGAGCCATAAGACTTCAACTCAAGATTTTACATAAAAAAATAAGAATTGCTAAACCATTTAACTCATCTACATATGGTAACCATTATTTTTAAAAAAAAGTTTAGGTAATTTGGATGCTGGGACTCACCAAGACATGCCTCTAAATTTAAAGAGTACTTACAAAAATACTTAAAGATGGCCCACCAACAAGGTAGTAGGCAATCAATATTTTTTTAAAATATGATTCTTCTTAAAACAACCAAGTTGTTGCCTCTATAATCAAGTCTAGCTCAATTTTTAGGCTTCAAATGGCAGGGCTTATACATGTTCATGTTGTAGCCAGACTCAGTTTCATTTTGGGCTTTAGATGTGTGCCAAATATTTACATTAATAACACAAATATTTTGTTGTTTATCTTTCAAGAAAAATGTATGTTGAGATTTTTTTGGTGTTTGTGCGTGTGTGACATAGAGAGAGAGGGAAAACAAATTAAAACAAACCTTTCAAGTGGGTAAACAGTTTTCTTGCAAGAAGAGCATTTGTCCAAGGTTCCTGAGAACGTAGCTGACAATTTGCTTGGTGCCCTTGTCTGTACATTCAAACATTTCAAAACCATGCAACAATAGTTAAATGATCACTAAATCGATGGAATTATATTACACACACACAAAACTTGATTTGAAAGCCAAGGCATTTAACATACCAATTCACTCTTTCCAGCTGATTCAGAATCAATATGATCATGAAAGAAACATCATTAATTCTTGCTTAGCCTTGAAATGTGTTAAAATAGTGACAACATAATTTAACGTGATATATATATATATATATATAAACAACTCACTTGATAGGGATCTCCTGGTGAGACCCCCAGTGCTCTTAAAAGCTGTTCAAAATGAGGCTTGCAGTACAACACTCCATCCACCGACGAGTACGTGCTTATCTGTATCATATTCCAAAGCCACAAAATTTTTACCCTTTTTTAATGTCAAGATGATGCGTACAAGCAGATTCTTCTCGATATAGTTCATCTGTGGATTTATTTACTCTTTTTTTTTCATGAAAATATTTTTATGGCTTGAATCCTAAAAACTTACCCCATAACATAACAAGATATCACATGATTTAAAGTGCACTTATTTCTTGTATTTACAAATTATTTAGGGAAGATTATGAATAGATCTCGTAACACATTTCTCTACAACTAAGTCCTGTAAAATTTAGAAACTACAACAAAGTTCCTTGAGACTTGAGTGTAATTTATAGTTAGAATTACAAAGTCAATATTGTCCTTGTTAATTTTGTTTTCATTTACAATTGGAACTTCAAATTTTATAGTAAAAATTTGTAATTCACAGGTTGAATTTCTTGTTTAACACTTAATATAAGGCATCATTATGTCCAGAGACTATATGTTATATCAAGTAGAGAACATGAAATTTGACTTGTGAATTATAAATTCTTACTTGTAAATTATGAAATTGCAATTGTAACTTGTAAGTGAAAGTCAAATTAACAGGAGCAATATTGTCTTTATATACCAACCTCAATTGTATTCAGGTTCTAAAGAACTTGATAGTAGTTTTTGAATTTTACATGACTTATTTCTTGTACAAGACCTATTCATAATTTTCCTAATTATTTATTAATGAAGAAGCTCTCATAATAGGTTAACCATTAAATCTTGTGTATATGTTCTAAGCACTATGAGAGAAATCTCTATAAGTATGAGATCAATCCTTACCAATTGAATCAACTTTCACAGAAGTAAGCATAATTAATAGAGCTTTGGTCCACTTATATCGGGAAAGTTTTCACTATCATTTGCTTTATAAGTAAAAATGATGTTGTATTTGAAGTGTGAATCCAATAACATATCAAAATAGATAATAAAAATGTATAAAACATGATTAAACTATACTAAAAAAATCTATCATAAAAAGTATGTTGAATGCAAATATCTCTTTTGTTGTTGAATGTATGTTTTCCTTTTATTTATTTACTTTTTTTCCTCTTTTGCTCCTTGTTGTGTTGGATGATAGGGTACATACCGCAAGGACACCATTGCACTGACTACATTTAAAGCAAGTCTTGTGATAAATAATTCCATCTACTGAAACAGAATCCACAAAATGAGCAGTTTTATCACAAGCCTTGCATTTTTGTTGGGTTCCAATGAACGACATGCTGTTTAATCTTCACTTCCCCTTTTCTCTGAGTTTAATAATAATTTGTTTGTCTAATTGAGAGGAGAATGATCTTCTTCATTAAATCTAAAAAACCAAAAAATTTCAGGTAATAAAAGAAGTTGAAGTGGTTTCTATTCTAGTTATCATCATCCTGTACCATCCCTAGTAATAAAGTGCGAAATTGAAGGAACTGCAATGAACTTAATCAAATTGGTGGAGAAGGTGAATCCATGTATGCCATTAAATGTCCATCCTCTTATTTTTTATTGGGGTCATTCACCATCACACACAATCTCCTCTATATTTAGATTTAAACAAATATGGAAATTTTCTGACCAAGTATCTGTCTCATTTTTACTTCTGCTTGACTTTAAAAGTTATGTTTTTAATTTAATCAGGATAATATAATTTTTAGATCTTAAACCTTCTTTTATTTATCAATTTAGTCCTTAAATTTAAATTCAATTTAACTGAATGTTTGTAACTTATCAAGAAATTATAGAGAATAGATTGTATTGAGTCAAAATGATATAAGGATCAAGTGAGTTAAAATTTAAGGATTGAATCAATAATTAAAAAAATTTTAAGAACTAAAAGTGATATTTTGCCTTTTTAATTAATTACACTAGATATGCAGTACAAAAATGTGCATTAGACATTTGGAGGCCTTTTTTTATTCTTATTTTGGTTTACATTGTGCAATCCAAGAAAAATTACATGTAATATAACTAATTTGTCTTGTTCTATGAAAGGAGTTAAGTTATGTTTTGTGCGCACATAAAAACAACTAAATGTTTGCTTCTATTTATTTATTTATTTATTTATTTATTTATTTCTTACAGAGAGAGAGCCACACAACCATGTGGACCTCATCTGGCTATTTCTTTCTCTCTCTAAGTAATTTAGGATAACTACTTTTGTTTTTTTAAAGATATTCGAATAGAGCTTTGGTGCAAAAAAAATTTTTACATATAAAAGGTCAAATATGTATTAATAAAAAATAATATTTACAACTAAATGTCATAACCACATACCAGAGGTAGATAGCCAAGGAGAAAAATTGTAGATGTAAAAAAAATAATTTTCCTCATTGATGTTGAGGCTATGTAGATTAAATTTTCATGAAAAATCAATGAATATCTTGGATGATAGGATTTGTAGATTGCTTCTTGATTGATCTAGAGGAGATAAAATCTTTCCTTACATAATAGATCTGGATTCCTTCTTTCGCGGCAATATGAGATAGGCAATAATTGACAATCTATCAAAGGGCTGCTCTTAGGCATAAAGCCGAGAAGCAATATAAGCATTGTAAATTAAAATATCAAATAGGAAGGAAAGTTTTTGAAAGAATTTATTACTTCATACATAGGTGTGCATTGGTTAATTTAGTTAGAATATTCAGTTTTAGATCAACCAAAATCAATGAATTGAACTAGCCTAAAAAGTTAGATTGAATCAACTTGAACATTGCTTGATAACCAAAATAATACATACAGTTCATCTTGATTATTTAGTTTAGATTATTAGTGTTAAATAATACCTTAAAATAGTTTCATTTTTTAAAAGCATCAATGTAATCACAAAATATAACTTTCTAAAATGCATATGCATTTAAATCCAATTATTCAAACCTAGATAATAACTTCTATAATGTATTTAAAAGAATTTCATGTAACATCCTCAAATTTCAAAAATTGGAATTTAATGTTTTAACAAGGGAAAATTAGTAAATTTAAGCATTTTTTTGAATTAAATGTGTTTCTAGACCACTAATAGGTTTACTAGACCTTTTGAAAGCTTTAGAAGTGGAATAGGATGGAGATCAGGTCAACTGGGCTAAGTGTAAAGCTAAAATTTGATTTAGCAATGTTGTGCCATTCGCTACTGCAGATGCACCTTGCATCATGACAGATGTGCAAAAATTTAATTTTATCATATGTGTTTAGCAACATTTAACATTTTAACACTCTAAATATGCCATCTAATAGAAGGAGAAATCAATGTAACACTAGAATACTTATAGTGGAAAAAAAGTTTCTACTTTTTTAAAATTTAACTCCTTTTGTTCTTGAAAAACCATAAAATTCTTTTCTTTCTTTTTGTAATATGGCATACTTAGTAAGTATAGATAAGGAGATATCATTCACTAATTGGTTTAGGACTATTCCAGTTGAAACTTTGCTTTACTTTAAATCATTTATATCCTTAGAACCTTAGTGAGTTCTCAATCTTTACCTTTCTTATTTCTATCTTTTCTTTAACCTAGTATAGTTTACTCTCTAAATCTCACCTCATATCATAAAACTTAAATCATAAAAAGCATTCTTATGAATATCATTATAGTTAAAAAGACTACTCTATTGTAAGCCACCATTCTATACCTTTGCTTTTCCTTTGTCGATCCCACTTGTGCCTGAAATGTTAGTCAAAGAGAGTGAGATTCGAAGAATCTCAATAGCAACTATACTACTCATGTATTCACAGCATGATATACCTTTTCATAAAACATCTAAGAAAAACTATATATGTATAAACTTTATAGTCATAGTATGGAAATTCACATTGGCCAAGGAATCCAACATAACATCATCATCATCATAAGCACACATGGTAAATATTTCATCTTAATATGGTAAAAAATGAATACAAGAGTTAGTAGTCGTTAGTTACCTACTACCAGTTTATCCCTTAAAGCCTTCGACCTTAGAGTTTGATCACAAATACCAAATCCTATCATAAGATAATACTAAGGTTAACATTCATACAAAGCTTCTTTTATAAGCAAAGAAAGCACCATAGCCTACCTTGACTTAATAGTTGACCTTAAGACAGAAAAGGTGACTCACTTTGGCTTAAGAACATACGACTGTAACATATAAACTTAAACTTCTTTAGCCCATAATGACTAGCTTTATGTGGCAACAAGTGCCTTATAAAACTCATGTCTAGTCTAGGCCCAAACATAAAACATACATCTAGTAACTTGAACTTTAGGAATTCTCAAGTTTTTGCCCCATATATATTTTCTAGAATTTTGTATTAATTATGAAGAATCATAACTAATTCAAAAAAAAATATCATTTGGGCATTATCTTAGTCTCTAAATAAAACCTTGGGATGTCCTCTATAAATAAAAATTATTTATAGAAAGCCTTCTTTGCTTCAAAAACCACTTATAGCATTGAGATCCCCATTGTTCCAGATTAAAAACATAGCTATTTCTAGTTTTCACGCCTAAATTTAAAAATTCATAACTCAGTCAATACTATATGAGCATGATTACAGTGTCCATTTATCCATCTTAAACCTAATTTTAAGATAAAAATATCATGCAGACCATTCTGTAAGCTCATAATTCCATAATCATAAGCAAAGTTCACTTTAGCTAAACTCACTTCGGGTGACTTCAAGATTTCTAGGCTTAATTTAGAGAGATCATAAATTTTTCTACACTTATTTTTTAACATGAAATAGGACTAATTTTAAATCTGATCATATCTATTAAAACATATCCTAATTTTATAGCCAAAATAGAAGTGCACAATCTAGAAAGTATCACAAAACCAACCAAACTCTAAACTAGGCAGTGTTGAACTTATGGTTGTATCTCATATCCTTTGGGTTTGAAACCATAACTTGTTTTAAAACACTTCCATCCTTTAATACACACATAAATCAACATTAAACAACATTTTCCAAGCTTTTTAAGACTTCATACATGTCCAAAAACTTACTAGAAATTTCATACAAAATAACCCCTTGGAGAAAAATCACATGCATGCTCCCTACTTGATGCTTTCTATCAAGACCATCAACATACAAGACCGTAAGTGATCAAGAATCAAACATTTCTCCTAAAAATAGCCCTTTAGGATTTTAGTCAAATGAAGAAGAGAATGATTGAGCCATTAAAACTTACATGCAATTGAAGAATCAAACAGAGAATGGAAGGAAACCTAAAGAAATCACATTTACCTTTGGTTTTTGACCTTGGATCTTCAAGATCTCTCTTCCACTTCAACTTCACTCTCTAATCTACTTCAAATTTCTCTCCTCTCTCTCTTGCTTTGGCCAAAATAGAGAAATGGAAGGCAAGAGAATGACTTAACTTATATGTAGATAAAAGGTAATGACACTTGTGTAAATATGGTCTTGCATGGTACCCAATTATAAGCTATTTTCTTCTTGTGTTTTCATAATTGAATAATTAAATTCAAGTCATCTTCTCCCATAAAGTGACAAGTGGCTTTGTGCATGTGAAATGGTGTAGGGCCTACTTTGACTTCTCATCACACTTTCAAGTACAGGGCTAACTGTCATCTATTATTGAATACTTTGGTAATCCTGCTTACCAGATGCATGATTTCACATACTTCCATAAGGTTGATCCAAATAATATATCCTTAAACATTTCATTCTACTAAACTTCTCCTTGCTTTGCATGCTAAAACACTATACTAGTATAAATCCCTTCTGGGACAATTAACTATCTTGAAATTTGTGTCTTTCCTTTCTGTGCATAATAATAATAATAATTTCTCTTTATTTATGCACATATCTAATTTTATTTATCACATCATAAAGTGTGTAATTGGCTACAGCTTCTACAAGGGCAATCATTGACATAAATAAGCACCTTTAAGTTCTAAGCTAATGCATGAAATTTAGGATGTTACACTCTCAAGTATCTGAATTAGAGATAGAGGAAAAGAAAACTAAGAAGGGTAGCAGAGGATGAAATTTTTCTACTAAGGCTTCATCATTTAACCACTTTGGAGGCAATCTAGACTACATTAACACTTAGATATGTATCTTAACTCTTCTTACTATTGAACTAGGGTTTAGATGAACCCTACACTTAAATTTAGTTTTGGGAACAATGTGGGTGGAAATTTAGTGTTATCTAGGTTTATGAATGTTATATAGGGCTAATGAAATGTTATATAGGAGTTTTGGTTATGTTTAAAAAGAAAATATGGGTAGGGTGAGTACCCTAATTTAGGTTAAAAGGGGTGTTTATTAGAGTTGAAATTGATGAATAGTAGTTAATCTTGTAGATTAAATATTAATTGGACCCTTTTGACCCAATGGAGGCAAAGAGAGTTGGTAATTGCCATAGTAACTCTTTTTATGATAAAAGGGTTAAGGTAACTAGATAGTGTAATCCTTTTTCTTGTGTGTTTGGATAGTTATGAGTTTGAGAATATATATATATATATATATGTTCTATTGTTTTAAAATTAGTATTACATTAATATGCTTATTTGTTGGTGATTTGGAAATCTATGCGAAATGGTGCATATATTGAGAGATTATTTTTATGCTAAAGCCTATATATTTACAAATGTATTTGTGAAATCAATTACAAGTTTAAAATGCTACTGATTGATTTGGAACTAGTTATCATGTAATGTAATTATGGTTGTTTGGGTTGTACAAGCATGATTATTGTGAGATGGTAGGAGTTCACTCTAAGGTAGTTTTATTGTTTGAAATCTGTATGGTACCTATTGGCATCATGGAGGCCCTAATGCTTAGTTTTATTGTTTGAAAGTCCCAGAGTCTTAGTGATAGATTAGATATATGACACCTTGGATATTCAAGAAAGGGAGAATCTGTGGTCTAAAAATAGGTGAAGGTACTTTCAACTTGGTTGCCTCTCATAATTGGTGAGCTTGAGTCATTCCAATCACATGGGCTTGGTCCTATTGAATTGTAGGCCCATATATTTAGTCTGAGGAAATAAGGAGGATATAAGGTGGAGTATTGATTATGCATTGTCTTGGATGAAATTATATTCATATTCTTGATATATAATCGAGCAACTCATTTTAATTACCACTTCACATGCTCATGTATTGTTCTAGCATACTTGTAGATATATTAGATTATTTAATTACTGAGACGTTATTCTCACCACTTGGTGAAGGCTCTGATAGGGGCAGAGGGAAGGAGGACACTACAAAAAATTAGGAGTTCTATCTATTGTATGGCCATATTCATTTGGCATATGTGTAACTAAGAATATATATATATATATATATATGCTTATACCAACTTAATTAGGATTCACATTGTTTTTAGGGTCACTTGCATGAGATTTGCAATATCATTTTTAGTGTATTTCAATCAACCTAGATTGTTGTAATTGTGATGGAAATGGTTGTGAGAGGCTGAAATAATAGTGCAAGTGTCATCATTGTGGTAATTATGTATTTATGGTTGGCCATGAAGTTATTGTGTTGAATTAAGCATTTACCCTTTGATTAATGTTAAATCGGGGATTTGAGGGCTAATTTGTATTTGAGATGTATATGTATGAATAAAATAAAACTGCCCTATTAGGTGTTTTATGGTCTGTATAAGTTCGTTAGGCTATTGGAAAATGGTTTATGGATTTGGACAATTTTTGGCATGTTTTGAAACGGAAAAGTGACTTTTTACACTTGAGTATCCAATTTATAAATGTTAATGTATTATGTTGTGAAATCAATGCCAACAATTAGTTGGCTTGTTTAACTACATGTGGACATTTGAACTGCTAGAATTAGACTTCGGATGGCAATTAGTGCACTCTGAAGTTAGACTTGGAGAGTTGTCATGATAGCTCAATACTTTCATAGAAGCATTGATGCACCTTAGTGCAGAGAGTGTGCACCGCAGCACACATCGCAGCAACGGGATTCCCCCTCTATGCCATCTACTGTAGATGATGGAGTATATTGGACAATGTCTAATTTTCCCCTTTTTTATGCTTGTTTGTGACAATTTCCCTTGCCATGCTTTCGTACCTCCTCTATTTATGTTTCAAACTTATGTTTAAACTCAAACACTTTTTAAAAGCACACACAAAGTCATGTTTATTTTCATCAAGTCATTTTCACACAAAAGCATAATCATTCTAACCATCCGATCCTCTATGTCACCTTGACTAAATCCATAAGCTCTATTGGACCAATCATACATACACTAATTTAAGCATATGTTCCGTGGTAAAATCACTCTAGTAAAGGTGTTTTGTCCCACTTTCAGACTAAGGATTTCCCCTATCACACACACAGTCAGGGTGTCATTATGCCAATATCACATTGCACAGATGCTAGGGAGTGTAAATTTCTAACACTATACCTATATAGGCACTAAGGAGAAGAATTCTCCAACACTATACCCTACTAGGAACTAAGGAACATACATGCCATATGGTCTTCCACTGCTCCTTCCTATAGGTGAACTCCCACCCCTAACATGATCATGCTCACTTTTCTCTAGTGCAACCCATATATATGCAATTTAAGCCATATATATATATATATATATATCTTTTCAACTCCAGCTCTTTGAAAATCATTTTCATAATGACATACTTTACAATTCAATAAACCCTAATGCACAATATGCAAATATCACAAACATACAACCAATTCAAAAACACATATTGTATTACATTATTACTCATAAAGAGTTAAATGAATTGATCAAACAGAGTGAATTATTCAGTTACATTAATCATTCTGTCACTAAAAAGGTTTACCTGTGGTATTTGTAAATGACCTCACGAGGAGGATGAATTGGGCTAAGCAAAATTTAAAAAAAAAACTTGCAAAAATGAAGAGAGAAGTGTAGGAATGATATCACCAAACAGAAGACATGGAAGAGAAGAGCTTGTACAGATAATTTATCTTAATTTGACTCCTACCACTTGAGTCTACGTCTAGTCCTCAAGAACCTTTTAAGATTTCCAACTATATCACTAAGATTAAACTAGGCTCTTAGTTGCTTCAATATATTAACAAACTTCTTCACTAAGTCTAAATCTCTCCCCCTTTTAAAGGCAATAGCAAATCTCTTTAAGCTTCCCAAGCTTAAGTTCCTCTATTTAGATAATAAAAAATAGGTATAAAAAAAGTAAGTTTAAGAATGAACTACTACTATTATAAACTCTCTCTAAGAGTGCATATGTAATCTATGAAGCTCACAAACAATAAATGTTTCACAAGTTGGTAAAAATTAAATGCACAATAATAACAAGATTTCTTTCCTAGTGGCTCTTCTGTTCTCTACATCCATCCTTCATAAATGAGCCTATTTATAGTTGAGAGATATAAATAATCTGTTAGACTCATAGATCTTTTCATTAGATGTCAGTTGTATTATCTCCTTTCCTTTGAGTTTTTCTGAATATTTGAGCTCCTTTGAGTTTCTCCAATAAAAGAAGCAATGAAACAATACTTTTCAATGAAGGTTTATCTTTATGCAAGGTAATGGCTATAAGCATTAAATGCTTTGACAGAAGTAGGTGAAAGTTTATACTAATGTAGCATTTTAGCACAGGTGTTATAAATGAAAAAAAGAATCATAAATAGATTAATCTAAGCAATAATTGTGTTTAGAAGAATTTTATAAAGGTTATAGAGTGAACAAAATTTGATAGCAAATGAAAAGAATAGCAAAGAAATGAGTTTCAAAGAGTTTAGGATTGAGAATGTAAAAACAAAGCATGAAAAATAAATTTAGTACTAGTGCCTTTAAGGGTAGTACCGGTGTTATGATGAACAATAATGACAGTACAATGAAAATAGCACAGGTATTACTTTGATAGTATCAATAAAAAGCTCTTCATAAATGACAATAATCTTTGTCATTTTTAGAAAATAAAATGATTTTCTTAAGGAAGGTTGATAGTAGAGTTGCTAACAAAATAGCACAAGTGCTAATGAACTGTTTGAAAGAGAATGGAAGAGAACAACATGGTGCTATCAAATAGCACAAGTGTTAATACAACTTAAGAGAACTCTTTCAAAGTGCAAATCGTGCATGTGTTGAACAATAGTATTGGTGCTATCAAATAGCACGGGTGCTAAATCGAAAAGCTTGAAAACATGACAATGAGAGATGATGAAGAAGTTGAAATAGCACAGGTGTTGTCACACAATACAGGTGCTAATGATTTGAAATGAGAGAACAAGACTAAGTCACAAGAGAAGAGAAATACAAGTAGAACAAGTATAAGAGAATAGTATAAGTGCTAAAAGAAAAATAGCATCAATGCTAAAAGCACAATACTAGTGCTAAAAGCACATAGAAGAAAAATGAAATTCCAATAGGTGAATTTTGACGTTAGACTTAGCTGGAAAACTTCCACAAGGATATTTAAAGGATCCAAAAGACATATAGTTAAGTCAAATACTTAACTAAGTCAAGATTTTACAAAGAATAAGTATTTCAGAGATACAAGGTTTAAGAAATTGTTTGAGCATATGATTTAAGGTACCAGTACCAAACTACTTAAGTCATATTGGATTAAATGCTTAGCCAATTATCTTACCCTTAGATTATTATGATTAAATAGCCTCTACAATACAATCTTCTCTTATTTTGTAATAATTAAAAACTAGGGTTCAATAGTATCCTCTTTACAACTTGCTCTCACTACCTCAAGTTGCACACAAACTACATCAACCTACACAAATTAACACTATTAGTCAATTTTCAAATTGACCATAATCACTAATTATTACTATTATCCATAGTTAACTGTTCACTTCCTTTTATTTAACCATTTTAAGTATCAATTACTCTCTTTCTATCACTTCTATTTTCACCCTTCAACACCTCACATTTTAGGGGTAAACTTTACCTACAGACTCAAAGCTTAGCTATTAATTTCCATACCAATTCCAAAACTTTAGTTTGATTCCTAAGAATATTTTTATTACTAAAGGATTAGAAATCAATCCCTTAAAAATCCTTGATTTAATTTCTCTATATTCTAAACTAAGAGAAATTAGGGTAGAATAGGAGCTTAGAGTGGTATGAACACTTACCCAGCAAGCAACAGGTTGAAAATAGCTCATGGCACTTTGAAAATTGTTATCCTAGCAAGAACTTTCTCTTCTCTTCTCCTTCTTTTGCATTCTCCTCTTTCCTTCTAGAATCCACGAGCTATCCACTTATCATAATGCATATTTCTATGTCATGCACTGTGTTAGAAGCATATACTGTAGTGTGTGACATAGTGAGTGAATTCTCAAAGCCGCTTACACACTCCACTCTAAAATTCCATTCTTCTACTCGACCCTATCCATTCAAGAGCACAAGTCAAAAGACCAACTTGCTATCCAAAACCTTGATTATTCAATTAATCCACTAATTTGCTAATTTATCTCTAATTAGCAATTAGTTTCTAAATTAGGAATTCACAATGTTACAACCACTGCTTCTGGTGCACCTTTTGAGGTAGGGTTTGAGTTAGACTTCAAGGGTAAAGGTGAAGATATAGCTTCGGATATGTGACAGAATCTTTACTCCCCTTAGAAGTCTTCCTCTTCTTACTATTGCTTTTGCCTTTCGCCTGATTATCACTGGATAGCTTTGGTTACTTATCAATAGGCTACTAATAAGTGGGTATTTATGCATATTTAAATATCATTTATAGTCTTACATTAATTATTTCATGTGTAAATTGAAGCTAAAATAAGATAAAAGATCTCACCTAAAGATTTAGGTATATTTTTATGAAAAGGAGACAAAATAGTATGAAAAATGCCTTAAAATGTGTAGCCCAAAGTCATAAACCAATAAATCAAGAGAAAAAGTCTTATCCACTTGTGAACAAGATCGTGAAGCCTTCATTCTTGCGCACAGACATAACTCACAGCAAAAAATTATGAGCTATTTGACACCTAACCATGTAGAGACAATCTTGTGAAGCATTCATCCACACATGGATGAGAGATAGATAGGTGAGAAAAAATATAATTTAAATATTTAAATTAGATATCATCAAATCTAATGAAATAAGGCATAATCTAGATGAATTCTAAGCTTATGGGGGTCAAATTTACTATAAATAAACCTCCCAAAAGCCTCTTAACACATTCAATCTCATATTTAAAGGCTAGGAAGCATATTCAAAGTTTGAAGGAGTCTTTCGAGCTGGGAGGTTTCTCTCTCCTCTTCTTCTTTTGATTCTTTTTATGTCTTTTATCTAGGATTGTAGTTTTAATTCTATGAGTTCTTACTAAACTCCCAGTCAAGGTAGGGAATAGCCTGATTGGGATGAATTTTATTCTTTATTTAGTTTTGATTATTTTTCCTATTGAACATTGAATTTTTTGTCCATGAAATTTATATTTTCTTTTATAGTTATCTATCCCATTTTAATTACTTATTATATATGTGGCCAGTTTATAATCTTCTTATGGGTAGTTTGAAAAATTGAATGGTAAAAACTTACCTAGACCTAGAGAAATAGATGCATATAACTAAATTGGAAATAATTGAGACAAGGCCACTATGAATTACACAATAAAGGAAATTAAATACTAATGAATGAAGAACTTACTTCACAATAAAAGAAAAGGAAATACCACTCACAATCTTGTCAGCAACCTCCTTCACACAAGGTCCTAAATGTTTTCATAATAATCTATTTGAGCTAAAGCCCGAAGCTTGCCATAGTGTAATGTCCTTGCTGACATTACCATGCACTCGACTATAATTGATTTAATCAAATCAAAATTATTTACTTTGAAAATGTTGAAAGCCTTGGGATCCCAATAAAAATTTTTAGAAATCATTTCATAACTTACTCAAGTATAAATCTTTATACACATAGCAAAAGCAATAAACCATGTGCATCAAGGATTTGGAAAACATGTGCATCACTGAAAAACAAATTGAAATTTGGCACCGTGCGCTGTGATTCATGCCATATGTGCCGCGGCATGTGGCACAAAGGCCACAGTCACTTGCTCTGTGTTGTGCACTGTGGCATCCAAGTACATGCGTTGCGGCGCACACACCTGAATTAACTGTCAAATGACAATTTCTGATATGAAATTTAGATGCACACCATTTCCACATATGATGTTCAATTGGGATGGTTCAAGTGCCTACACAAAGTTTATTTTGAAATCTAACTAATGACACTAGTTTCATTTCAATTCAATATCTCTATCAAAAATTGGACACCCACTTGCATTTAGACTATTTTCTATCAACTTTTTGCCACTTAAGTGTCTCAATTCAAAACCAATTGTCATTAGCCACTTTTTAGGCCTTGACCAAGTCCAAATGGACAATACACACCTGATTGACCACACACATGCACAATATATCACACATACTTACATTTGGCTTGTAAACTGCCCATTTCACAATTTAGGCCAAATTCACATTTTCATTTCTTGAATCTCATGTATGGCCAAATCACTACATATAATCTCCACCCATCTCATATTCACACATAATTACATCTATCTACTAGCCTATCTAGTCATTTCATCATGCATACTTATACAAGGGCTAGGGGGCTCAAAATCACAAAACATATCACAATCATATCTTTATGCACATGTACAAATCATATGGCAACTTATATACAAGACTAATAACAACCAAATTCATTACACCAAAACCTTACAAAGGCTTAGCGAGAGATCTCAACTTAGCCAATGTCTTTTCCCTTCGAACCACTAGCAACAGGGCCTGAAAAATGTAACCACGAGTGAGATAAAAATCTCAGTAACCAAATATAGTTCATTAAATGTCTATTACCACAAATAACCATGCTAAAGTATAAAAACTAAGGTAATATCACATATCTATCAAAATATGAAATGAATCCTTTACTCAAAACAATTTCACACAAATACACACTAATATGATCATCTAGCCACTAAACCTCTAATGCTCCCCGACATGAAATCATAGGCTCTCCTGGATCAACCACTTGTTGACCCGAGCACACTTTTGGTGATTGAAACACCCGACCAAAGGTAATCTAATCCACCTACTGAATATGATTTTTTCTCTTTACATACTTGTAATAAAGGCATCGTGACTCCTAACCACACCCTATTGGGCACTAGAGAGTTGCCAGACTACCCAGATGTCCATAATAATAGTCCCATAATATTCTGTACCAGATTACCCATGATAATAGCTCATATAATGCTGCACTGGATGTCCCATAGTGCTAACCTGACCATATAAATTTTTCACTCACATATCTCCACAAATGCACATCCCTACATATCTTGGGTGAACTCCCACCTCCTATAATCATGCTCTTTCACAATTTCCACTACTTACATACATTTTCACAACATATATAATATCATATATATATATATATCATTTGAATTCAAATAACCTTTCAAATCTCATTTTCCAAACCATTGCTCATGTAAAAAACCATTTCAATGACAAATCATGCACAAAACTCTTCAAAACCAAAACTTTATCATTTGTTTTTACTTTTACATAGTTATAATAATTAATAAACACAATCAACTATATGGTTACCTTAACCCTTCTATTCGATAGAAAGGGTTACCTGTGTAACTTCAACCCTATTTAAGCTCCTTTCTCACAATTCATGCGTCACACACTAGAATTTACACAGAATTGGCATTTAAAGTCAATTCCTCTATTGACCAAAAGTGTCAATTATCACATTTAAATACTTAATCACTATCAATTCCATATTTCACACTTGATTTTGCATATTGCCACTGATTACCCCTTGTTCCAAGCTTTAACATTTTCTAGCAATTTTCTCTCATTACTCTCTCTCTAAATTAGGGCAATTCTTGCTTACAACTTCAAAGCTTTATCATTTCAACTCCATCTAGTCCCAAAGCACTAGTTTAGTTCCAAAGAACCTTTCTATTACTATAGGGTAAGAAATCAACTCCTTAAAACTCCTAAATTCATTTTCTCACTAGTTAAAACTAAGAGAAAATAGGGTATATTCAAAGGTTAAGGCAGTACGTGACTTACCCAATAAGTAGCAAGCCAGAAACACCGTCCTTGCTCTTGATTTAGCTTTCCCTAGCACAGCCCTTGCTCTTCTTCACATTTGAGTTCTCCTTCCATATTTCTCCCCTCTATTTCATGAGCTGAACATGTCCTTATTAATCTAATTTTTACTCCATGTGTTGCAGTGCATCTATCCCCCACCGCGACGAGTGGCACAGTGAGAGAAATTCCCACTTTGCTCACACGCTCTACTTAGAGACTCTGCTCTTTTACTCATATATGTTCATATAACATCTCAATTAGTCAATATAACACTTCAATACTCTAAACCCTAATCCCATATTAAATCACTAAACAGTCATTAACATAAAATTAGAAATTTGAGATGTTACACACGAAATATAAAACCCTCTATTCCCTAGTCCTTCAAATAGTTTTTCTTAACAATAGCATAACTCTTGTGCCCTTTTAGGTAAAGATATTCATTCTTCGCCATTGCCTTGTTTATAACGCTTAATTCCTGTGAAAACAAAAAAAAATGTTTGAGTAAGTGTAGATATATAAATAATAAAAACTAACATTAAGGAAAAAATATTATCTTGAACTCTTTACTGTGATGGGAGTCAATAAACTCTACCTACTAATCTAGATTAATCACGGATCTCAAGATAGGGGAACTTCATCTTCAATGCCCATATGTCTATGTTCTTCAAGAATTTTCAGGTAACACATGCTTTGAAATTGTGATGGGCTATCATGGCATTTAGTGGAACAAGCTTCTTCCAACACTCATCTAGCTCAAATCTCAATTGTAAAAGAAGTTAATCATGTTCCAGATTAGTTGAAATATCTATACAAAGTTTAAAATGACAAATAAGAAATATCTTATTAAGACTGTGTTTCAAACTAAATCCTTTAATGCATTAGATTCCTTTGCCCAATTCACCATACTGAGGGACGCATTAGCTTTAACCACCACTCTAATATAGATCACCAAATTGTCCAAGTCAATGCACTAGTCATTTTGTTCCACTGAGTAGGAAGCTTTCTCTTGAGAGCTCTTGACCTTGCTACGTGCTCCATCACTACTGAGCCCCTCCTTAATCTCTCCTCTTCATCCCATCCAACATGCTGCTAGGAATCAATAGCAGAGGCAAAAATAGGATCACTCTACTAAGCGTGATTATCAGAAAGAGTATAATTATTAATTCCTATAGCCATTTAATCACCTGTTCAAATAAAAATAAATTAGATTAAATCAAATAATAAAATAAATTGGATTAAATGAAATAAAAATAAATGAGATTAAATCAAATGAATAAAAAAATTGAATTAAATCAAAAAAATAAATAAATCAAGAAAAAATCATTTACATGTTCAAAATCACTCTTTTTCTTTTCTTTGTCTCAACTTTTTTCTTAACAATTGTCATCATAAGTTGAAGTGTGTAAAGTTCCTCGAGTTAACCACGAACTTTACTTACACACACCACAACACTTAAATAAACAATATCAATACCCAAAAAGTTGTTTTAAAAATGTAGGATCTAGTCTTTAAGTTAAAAACACACGAATATAAGCTTTATGTGTAACATAAGGGTTTCAGAAAGTGTAAACATCACATCCTTGGAAATGGGAATCAAACAGCATTTTCTCTTAAAAAGGGCCATGTGCCATGTAACACTTGCCCCGAATGTTATTCAAAAATCACATAATTCAAATAAATTAAGTGTGGTTAAGGAGTTGATCCTCTAACCAACTTAAGAAATAAATCATTTAAATCACTAAATAGATACACCATCACAAAATAAACATTTAAAACCTAAAAAAAATTTATAGGTTCTACCTATAGCACGCGGAAGCAAGCTAGATGAAAGTAGGATAAAAAGATGTTGCCATGACAGCAATTTAATGCTATCATGATAGCCCTCCTAGGCCAACTTCTGGCAACCTCCGATCAAAGTAATTTTAAAGCTCACACATCACATTTAAAGGGTACTATAAGTGTACCGAATTTCAAAAAGCTCTAATGTTAAGATTAAAAATTGGACATGTTATAAGTTTGATCATTTTTTCTGTTATGACAGCTTTTTAGCTGTCATGACAGCACCTTTGACTAACTTCTAGAGTGCACCATTTCATCATCCGACTTCTAATCAAAGTGATTCTAAAGCCTACATGTCACTTTTAAAGAGTACTATTAGAATACCAAATTTTAAAAAGATATAACGAACGGATTGAATTTTGTGCATGTTGCAACATTATCACTATTGTTGTCATGACAACTCCTCTGGACCAAATTCCGGAGTGTGCTGTTTCTCTGTCTGGTATCCGATTGATGTAATTCTAAAGCCCACACAAAGCTTATAAAAGGTTTTACTTGTGACCTAAATTTTAGAGAAATCCAACGGTCGGATTAAGATTTGAATACCCGGATGCAAAAGTGCAATTTTTAGTAAAAACCATTTTCAAATTATCTAAATCTCATCCTAATGGTCACAAATTTGTGAGAACACTTTGAACACGTCAAATAGGACTAAAAAAACCTGATAGGACATTTAAATGATAGAAAAACTTTTTATACCAAAATTTGACCACCCGGGTGCCATTTCCCAAAATGGACCCTAACCCCCAAAATGCACAAATTACACAAGAGTGGCCAAAAACTATTCCAAATATCATATACATATATGAATACACAAGCTAAACATTTTCACTTGGCTCAGAGATCTCTGTGAGACCTACGCACCCACTCTCTTTATCCAAGGTGTATGTTTGCCCATAGCACATCATTTGCAATGCAACCATTTTACATTTGCTGGTGGAATCACATATATACCAAAATAAATATTTTCTTGTACTAAAAACTTGGTCTACTAAATAAATCCATCAAAACCACGCACCATAGTCAAGTTTTCTAGCCACAAGTCTATAAGCAAATAAAAATTCATACACAAGCCATACAATCTACATGTACTCACACACATATGCATAATCACATCCTACTGGCACCCTAATTCTAAATACATTTAATAGATTTGTTTAAAAGAAAGGAGTTACAGTTCTTCACAATTTACAAACAACACCTAGCTCTGCTCCTTTTCCTGTCCTCCGTTAGTTCCTTCACATAGACTTGAAAATATTGAAAAGAAAGGGGTGAGACAATCACAGTCTTAGTAATAGAGAAATCTACATTGATTATTATAAAGTGAGCCATAATTGAATAAATGAATAATAAATTCAACTTTGTATATAATTTAGCCATTTAAAATGTATGAATACATGACATAAGCTGATATAGCCTTTCATGACCAACAAATGCCCCTTGGCACTCTTTAATTTGCAGGTAAACCTTATACCCACTTGTACCTCCACAGGCATAAAACAAAATCTAAGGCATGATCTAATCCACTGAACTGCCTATGCCCTTTCGACGTGAATCCTGAGCAGTCGAAGCTAATTCCCTCTTAGAGCCAGCCCGACTTACTCTCCATGTAAGGGCTACCTTAGCCTAGGCACTCAACCTCACACTTCATATGTTGGATTCCCTCTCCCACTGAGAGGTGTTGAACACTTAATACACTAACCACTTTAGTACACTGAGCCCATAATACGTAAGGCAACACTGAGTACTGGCAGTATGCTATAGAATATCAAAAGTCCACACCTTCTCATTAGTGAATTCCCACCGAGATCTTGTCTGCCTTTTACTCATGTCTGCCTTTCTCGAGTATTGACCACCTCAACACTCTAAGGTAGCATGACATTTATAAATCTCCCTTAAACGGTTCCTTAGCCTATCTAAGGTACATTACTTAGTTACACTTCCTTAAGTGCAACTTCTATTCTTTATGATTACAATACATGCAAACAAATCTCATTTCTATAAAAGCATTGTTGTTAAAAAATTAGAAAACATATTTGCACTATAATCAAAGCAGTACCCCATAACCCCTTATAAAACACATTTAATTTTTTAAAACATGTAATGCATGATAGATAGTAATATTTATTCAAAAATAGCTAAAACAAAATAACAAGAAATATAAATTCCCCTGTTACCTCAACCCTTTGGAATTAAAAGGGTTTCCTCTTGTACAAAATAGGACTTGGCTTGTTTCTTAACTTCCGAACAAATTTCACCAACAATCCCTAAACATATAAGTGATCTATATCACTTATCATGACAAATAGCATTAATGAAGATTATAACTCATACCACACAACTTGGGTCAATGAGTCATAATCCATCCTAATGGTCTATATATTAAACCAACCATTCATATAGTATCATTTAACCACCAAAACCATTTATTAGCCATCACTAGGCTAATTTTCAATTCATAAAATTTTTAATTAATTAAAAACCTTCACTTAGTGTCACCAAATTTTACCATTAGCCCTTATAATGAAAACCAAACCTTAATTTAAATCTTATTGGGCTCAAATAGCAAAATTATAACTAAATCAATAGACTTAAACCATTGAGGAGCAAAACCCAACCTCTTGGGGTTTGATTTATGCCCAAACCACCTCTTTTCATCCAATTATCTACTCAAAATATTATATCACTATATAGAAATTCAAAACATCCTCCCTAGGATTCACAGAAATCAAAGCTTACAAGAATAAAGCCTTTGGGATCAAAATCTAGAAATTCTCTCTTCTAAAAATTGAAGAAAATCAAGAGGGAAGGAAGAGGATTGAAGTAGGGAGTTTACCTATTGTGTAGTCGAGATTGCAACGGTCGTAAAACCTCCTAGATCCAAGCCTAACTCCCTCTCTTTCTCTTCTCTTCTTCCTCTCTCTCTCTCTCATATGTTTCCTTTCCTTCTTTGCATTTTCATTTCTATTTCTGTGTCCAGCTTGCTCTTTAAAATGCTAATCTAACACTTTAGAGAAAATTACAAGAAAGGGCCTAACATTTTTTATTATATCACAAAAGCCTAGGTCAACTTTAGTAATTTTCTCATAGTTAAAAATAAAATAAAAACAAACTTTTGTCGACTAAAATTCAAACTTTGGACCTCTATCAAATTATTCTTAATTTTAATTTAATTATAGATATTTTATTTTATTTTTAAAATAAATCTGAGTCTTAAAATTTTTGGGATGTTACATGCCACAGCTTGTACCACATATGTTGTAGCATGTGCTATAAAGCCTCCAAATCATACTCTATGACATATGCCAAATTTTGCTATCATGATAGCCTTTCTAACACGAACTTCTAGCATGCACCATTTTTGCATACAACGTCTGATCAGAGTAATTCAAGTATTCACATGAACTAATGAAGTAAGTTCAAACACTCAGATGCAAAAGACACTTTTCTTTTAAAAAGAGCACTACAAGTATTCAAATTTCATCCATTGCTTCATTATACTACACTAAGCTTTGAACCAAGTCCAAAAGGATTAGAAATAGCTTATTAGCATACAATATGACATATAAAACTTCATCTTCTAAATTTGACTATTCAATGCCACTTTTCACACAAGTGGACTTATAATAGATTTATCAAACACTATGGTTAACAATTATATACTTGACCACACTTGTTCCACTCTTACATACTTGACTTGCACAAATGGAGCCAAGTCTCTCTATTTAGTTAAAGTGTAACATCCTAAATTTCTAATTTGAGAACTAATTACTAATTAAGGGGTGAATTAAAAATTTAGTGGATTAATTAGATAATTAGGATTTTGGGTAGTGAATTAATGTTTCAACTCCTTTGGTTATTAAATAGATAAGAACAAGTGGAAGAATGACATTTTGGAGTAAAGCATGCAAGCAACAGAGGAATTCTCCTTACTATGCCACATATCGTGACATGTGCAGCATGTGCCAACACATGGCACAAAAATATAATTAATAAGGAATGAATCAAACATGAAGAGAGTAAAGGAAAGGGGAAAAATACATAAAAGAGGACGTGCGGAGCTTTTCTTCTGCTAGTGCAAGAGATATTAGACTAGTGGGAGATATTTCTAACCTATCACTTATCGGATAAGGTTCATATAGCCCTAAGCTCCTATTCTATACTTATTTCTCTCAGTTTGGATTAAAGAGAATTGAATCAAGGAGTTTTAAAAGATTTTTTTCTTACCTTTTGTTAATAAAAAAGGCTCTTTAGAGTTGAAGTAAGGTTGTGCAACTAGTTTGGAAGTTAATGGCTAAGCTTTAAAGCTATAAGCTTGAGTTAGCTTAATTTAATAGATTAAAATGAGTAAAAGTATGGTAAGAAGTTGATTAAGGTTGTTAGAAGTAATGGGATGTTCAGAACGATGATAAGGACCTAGGATGGATGAGTGAAAGTGTTTGGGTATTTAAGTATGATGATTAGTGTTCTTGATTATTATGATGATTGACAAATAAAGTTTAATTATGTAGATTACTATGAAGTATGTGTTGATTTGACAAGAGGAATTGTAATGCCCTCATTGACATTACCATATACTCCACTACAAAATTTCTAATTACTTTAAATATTTGATTTGAAATTGTTTGAAAATATTGGGATCCCAATAAAAGATTTTCAGAAATCTTTATATAATTTACACAAATATAAATCTTATTATACACAGTGGAAGTAATAAAGTATTGTGCCTTAAAGATCTAGAAAACATGTGCATCATAAAAAAATAAAGTAAAAATTAGCACCGTGCACTGCAGCATGTGCCATAAAGGCCACAATTGTAACATCATGAATTTCTTAATCCTAAGTTTAGAGGTAAATCAAGGGTGAAGTGAAAATTAAAGTGGGATTAGAGATTCAAAAGACTAATTGGTATTTTGACTGGTTTGTGTGTTGTATGAACAGATATGGGTGTTAGGAGTGCGTTTCAGGTCGAAGCAAGTATGCGTGGTGAGAAAAAGTCTCACTATGCCACGCACCGCGGCTCGTGCTTTATGCACCGCAGCACATGGACTAGAAATTCACTTCATAAGTCGTGAATTTTAGAAAATTTCAAAAGAGAGAAATTGAGAAACACATGAAACAGAGAGAAGAGAAGGGTTGAGGAGCTAGGTCAAGTCATTTTGGAGTAGTAGAAGGTGATTCAGATCAGTAACTTGCCAGGTAAGCTATGTATAACTCTTACCTTCCATTCTACATAAATTTCTCTAAAAATGAGTTATAGGGAAAATTAAATCAATCGAATTTGAGGGGTTTGATTCTTGCTTAATAGTAATAAAAAGGTTCTTGAAAGTAAATTAGAGCTTTGTGATTGGTTTAGAGCTGAACGGTAGAGCTTTGAACTCGGAGGCTCAATTTTAGGTCTTTAAAGAGAGAAAGTTAGGGTAAAATCTATCTTGAGTGAAATGAGACCGGTTGAGGTAATGTCAAGTAGTAATTCGATAGTTATGTACTTAAAATGGATAAATAAAAAAGAGTTTATGGATGAATATAGCCCTAAATAATAAAAATGAGTTTTTAGTTAAAATGGGCCAAATGACTAAAATGTGCCAAATGTGTTCAGATTGGCATATTGGATGCGTGAGTAGAGAAAGGAAGCTTGAGATAAGCTTGTATGATAGTAAAAATCCATAGGTAACTTTTCTAGTGACATAAGGGTTAAGATAATCGAATAACTTTCTTTGTTTGACTGTTTATTGTAACTATATGCTAGTATGCTGTGTAATGCACGAATTTTGAATTGAGTATGTTTTATGGCATTGAGATGGTGAAAAATGACCTTTGGTTGAAATGAGCATTGAAATTATGTTTTGTAATGTAAAGTGATGTATATATATATTATGCATAAGAAAAGTAAATTGTGAAAAGGAAACCTTAAATGGTTTGAGAAAGCATGATCTGAGTAGTAGGAGTTCACCTAAGTATAGGGGATGATAAAGACCATATGGCAAGGTTTTCTTAGTACCCTATTAGGGTGCAGTGTTGGAAACAATTCTCCTTAGTATCTTGAAAGGTGCTATGTTAGAGAAGATCTCTTGAATGCTTATTAAGGTACTGTGTTAGAGATGAGAGATTCCTTAGTATCTTTGTGATACAGGTAGGAGTCAACGACGCCCTATTATGTGTATTAAGGGAAAACTATAGTCCATATTATGCATTAGAATATCTTTGACTGGGTGATTCTACCACTGGAGGTGAGCTCAAGACTAATGAGACTGTACATTGGTCTGAGATGAGCTTATAGTTTCATGTCAGGGTAATTTGGAGGATTGGTTGATAGAGATCATACTAGTATCTTTATGATATAATGAAATATCTTGAGATAGTAGAGAATCCTTCAGGATTGATATAAAGTGGAAAAGGAAATGCGATATGATGTAAATACTACTTTATGAAGTTTAAATGGTATACTATGCTTACTTTCATATTGTTGCATGTGATAGTCAATAAGAATGAGTTATTCTGTTACTGAGATTTTTATCTCACCCTTATGGTTACATGTTTACAGGACCAAAAAGTGAGCAAGCCAAGGGAAGAGAGTCTGGACTAGCTTAAGTTGAGAAGCCATATACTCTGAGGTTGTGTAATGAACTGAATTGAAAGATTGTATATACAAGTTTATATGAGTTTCCATAGGTTGCATGAATGTATTGAATTGAGTTTTTGTGAAATCAATCTCGAATTATGTGTAAATGTGTTGTTTGAGATACAAGGGATTTGATTTGAGAATATGTTGGTGTTGCAATGATCATGTGTTGGTGAATCTTAAACCAAAGGATAAATTATGAGGAAATGAGTAATTTGGGGGCTAATATTGTATTTTTAATTATGATGGGTGAATCTTAAGCCAAAAGCCAAAATTATGATGAAATGAGTAATTTGGGGGTTAAGATTGTATTATAAATATGATTACATATGTTTGTATATGATTGAGTTGAGAACTAGCCAAGTGGGCTATGTTATGCCAAGAAATGGCATAGTTTGTGAAATTAGTAAATTGTGAAAATTAGCTGTAAAGGGATTAGATTTTGATATATGTGTATGATTGTGATTAATTATGGTTAATTAGGTATTTTAGATCCTTTTGGACTTAGTTCAAGGCTTAGGGTGGTCTAATAAGAGAAATGGATTGATTTGAGCACTTGAATGCGCCAAATTTTTTAAAAAAGTGACTTTTTGCACCTGAGTGTCCAAATTTCAATTAGACCATTAGATTGTGTCCAAACCTATCTCATTAGTTAGTATACGAGCTAAGCTTCATGTAGGCACTTGAATCACTCCAATTGGAGGTCGTATGCGAAATTGGTGCACGCCAGAAGTTCATCATTTTACTATCAAAATGACAGCAGAAAAACGAACAGGCGCGCCGTGGTGTATGGATGCACATGCCGCGGTGCACTGACCGTCTGCCGCGGTGCACGGACCAAAACTCAGTTTTATTTTGTGTGTTGAAATGCATGCATTTGAGTTAAGAATGCTGGTAGGTTATGTCCACTATATAATTGGAGGGTGTATGATTTATTTTCACTGTGATTTCTCTAATTGAATTGTGATTTAATTGATTTTATAAAGTAAGTCTTCGACCAAAGCTTTTGAAATAAATTTGATTATTATAAATGATGTGAGTTAATGGTAACACAGTCTCCTCTTATATTAAGTAGATATATGAGAGGAGGTTACAACAGTCACTCGCTCTGTGCCATGCGCCATAGCATGCGAGTACATGCTCCACGATGTACACACTTAAATTTGCTATCAAATGGCAATTTTTTATAGAAAATTCAGATGCGTGCCACTTTCACATATGAAGATCGATTGAGATTGTTCAAGCGTCTACACGAAACTTATTTTAAAATCTAACAAATGACACTGGTTTCATCCCAATCTGATATTTCTATCAAAAATTAGACCGTAAAGTGCACTTTGACCATATTTTGTCAAATTTTTGTCACTTAAGTGTCTCAATTCGAAACCAATCGTCATTAGCATCTTTTTGGGCCTTGACCAATTCCCAATAGACAAACACACCTAATTGACTATACACATGCACAATATAACACGCATACACAAATTTGGCCTGTAAATCGCCCATTTCTCCCTTTGGGCCAAATTCACATTTCATTTCTTAATCTCATATATGGCCAAAACACTACAAATAATCTCTTCCTATCTCATATACATGCATAATTATATCCATCCATTAGCCCAACTAGTGATTTCATCTTTCATACATGTATAAGGGCTAGGGAGTTCAAAATCACAAAACATACCACAATCATATCTTATGCACATGCACAAATCCTATAGCAACATATACATATACAAGACTAATATCAACCAAATTCATTACACCATATCTTACAAAGATTTAGGCGAGAGATGTCAACTTAGCCTATATCCTTTCCCTTTGACCTACTAGTATCAGAAATTGAAAAACGTAAATAACCATGGGTGAGATAAAAATCTCAGTAACCAACTATGGCTCATTAAATATCTATTACCATAAATAACCATGCCAAAGTAACTGAAATCATAATATAGCACATATATACATAGTATATTATAACTAAATTATCACTTTCGCATATAAATCACGTTTCATATATACATACTTTTATAGAGAGGTCCTCCTTCACTCAGAAATGGCTGCGCACCGTAGCGAATGATCTATGCGCCGTGACGTGTGGTACAGTAACTTCGACTCTTCCTTTTCTTCTCCTTTTGATGCCTGGGTTGACTGCCTCAATAATGGACCCGTAACTAGGGCTGAAATACTATCAAATATAATTATTAGACCTCTCTGGCCACACACCACTTCAACTTACTTAATTACCCTAATTAGGTTTACTTAATTAGGGAATTAAAACTCGAGATGTTATAAGTGGACTAAACCTCACATATATCTTCCAAGCTCGATCAATAGACAGATTTATGACAACTCCTATAGTCTGTCTACTACTCAAAGCTTGAGGTGGCTCAGGTTTACTATAAACTTCTTTCAGTATTAGCCTCTCTTAAGCTTCTCTTTCCTCTACTTGATCTCTACCCCACAATAATACATCATGGTCTTTAACTGTTCGCCAGATATCGATCATCATATCCCTCAATTCTTCTAACAAGCCATCTCTTCTATCGGCTTGTTGAGGCACATTCGGTTGAACCTTAAGCACAGGTTCATCCTCAACCGGACACCTAGACACTTGAGTGATATGTGTAGCTCGAGTTCCTCTTCTTCTCATTTTCTCACCTCCTAAGGATGAAAGTAACATAAAAGTTAAGGAAACGAGAAAGAATAGGTATAATGAATAATATATAAGTTGCCAAAAATTAGAATGAATTCACAAACAAGCACATAACCAAATCCTAAAACTTGAGAAACTGATACCAACTAATCAGGTAATGCCCTCACTGACATTACTATATTCTCCACTACAAAATTTCTAATTACTTCAAATATTTAAGTTGAAATTGTTAAAAACATTGGGATCCCAATAAAATATTTTCAAAAATCTTTATATAATTTACACAAATATAAATCTTATTATATACAGCGAAAGCAATAAAGCATTGTGCCTCAAAAATCTAGAAAACATGTGCATCATAAAAAAATAAAGTAAAAATTAGCATCGTGCGCCACAGCTCGTGCCATATGCGTCACGGCATGTGGCACAGAGGCCACAGTCGCTCGCTCTATTCCATGCACCACAACATGTGAGTACATGTGCTGCGGTGCACACACCTGAATTTGCTGTCAAATGGTAGTTTCTAATATAAAATTTAGATGCTCTCCATTTCCACATACAAAGTCCAATTGAGATGGTTCAAGCACCCACACGAACCTTGTTTTGAAATTTAACTAATGACACTAGTTTCATCCCAATATGATATTTGTATCAAAAATTGGACACTAAAGTGCACTTTGACCATTTTCTATCAAATTTTTGTCACTTAAGTGTCTTAATTCAAAACCAAGTGTCATTAGCCTCTTTTTAGGCCTTGACTAAGTCCAAATAGACAAAACACACCTAATTGACCATACACTTGCACAATATAACACACATACACAAATTTGGCCTGTAAATCACCTATTTCTCCCTTTGGGCGAAATTCACATTTCATTTCTTAATCTCATATATGGCCAAAACACTATAAATAGTCTCCACCCATCTCATATACACGCATAATTACATCCATCCACTAGCCCAACCAATCATTTCATCTTACACACATGTGCAAGGGCTAGGGAGTTCAAAATTACAAAACATACCACAATCATATCTTGTGCACATGTACAAATCCTATGGCAACTTATACATATACAAGACTAATATCAACCAAATTCATTACACCATATCTTACAAAAATCCTTTCCCTTTGACCCCCTAGTACCAGAAATTAAAAAATGTAAGTAACCATGGGTGAGATAAAAATCTCAATAACCAACTATAGCTCATTAAATGTCTATTACTACAAATAACCATGCCGAAGTAATTGAAATCATAATATGGCACACATATACATAGTATATTATAACTAATTTATCACTTTCGTATATAAATCACATTTCAAATATTTTTACACTTTAGCATGATCAACTATCCACCGATCCTCCAAAGCTCTAAGACACGAAACCATAAGCACTTCTAGATCAACTACTTGTTGACCCGAGCTTACTTTTGGTGGTAGAAACACCTGGCTAAAGGTAATCTATCCCACCTACAGACTATGGTTTCCCTTTTCACAAACTTGTGATAGAGGTGTCATTAACTCCTAACCACACCCTGACGAGCACTAAGGAGTTGCCAGATTGCCCAGATGTCCCATAGTAATAGTCCCATAATATGTTGTATCGGATTACCCATGGTAACAGCCCATATAATGCTGCACCAGATGTCCCATGGTGCCATTTGAGCATATAGATTTTACACTCACATATCTACACACACAACCTCACATATCCTGGGTAAACTCCCACCCCCTATGATCATGTTCTTTCACTACATATACACCTTTCCACAACATATATACTTCCATATCATGTATGTATATATCTATTGAAATCAGTAACTTTTCAAATTCATTTCACCATGCGAAATTCATGCTAAAACTATTTCAATAACAATCATGCATAAAACTCATAAATTCACAATTTATCATTTGATATTCACTTCTACATAGTTGTAATAGTTGATAAACATAGTAAACTATATTGTTACCTCAATCCTTCTGTTCGATAGAAAGGGTTACCCATGTATCTTCAACCCTATTCAAGCTCTTTTCTCATATTTTGTGCGTCACACACCATAATCTACATAGAATTGGCATTCAAAGCCAGTTTCTCTATTAACCAAAAGTGCCAATTATCACATTTAAGCACTCAATCATTATCAAAACCACATTTCACACTTGGTTATGTATATTACCACTGATCACCCCTCATTTCAAGCTTTAGCATTTAGCAATTTTCTCTCACTACTCTCTCTCTAGATTAGGGCAATTCTTGCCTAAAGCTTCAAAATTTTATCGTTTCGACTATAACCAGTCATAAACACTAGTTTAGTTCTAAAGAACATTTTTATTACTATTGGATAAGAAATCAACTCCTTAAAAATCCCGAATTCACTTTCTCATTGGTTAAAACTAAGAGAAAATAGGGTAAATTTAAAGGTTAAGGCAGTACGTGACTTACCCAATAAGTAACAGGTTTAAAACACCGTCCTTACTCATAATTTAACTCGCCCTAGCAAATCCCTTGCACTTCTCCACGTCTGATCTCTTCTCTAATTTTCTCCCTTCTGTTTTCCACAAGCTAGGCACATCCTATTAATCTAATTTCTGCTCCATACACCGTAGCGTATCTATCACCTACCGCGGCACATGGTGCAGTAAGGGATATCCTCACTATACTCATACTTTCTGCTTTGGAACTCCGCTCTTTTACTCATATCTATTCATATAACATCCCAATAAGTCAATATAACACTTCACCACTCAAAACCCTAATCCCACATTAAATCACTAATTCATCCCTAATAAGTCATTAACGCAGGATTAGAAATTTGAGATGTTACAGTTCTCCCCTCCTTTTAAGAATTTTATCCCCAAAATTGAAACAACCATTAACTCACACATACCTAAGGGAATAACTGAGGGTATAGCTGTCTTATCTTAGCTTCTATCTCCCAAGTCGCATCACCAGGAGTCATACCCTTCTAAAACACTTTCATCAGTTGAATAGTCTTATTTCTCAATTGCTTATCTTTTACATCCACTATTTGTTTCGATTCTGTCCTATAAGTCATATTTTCTCACAATTCTACTTCTTCAGGCTCACTCACACAAGAAGGATCTAGTTTGTACTTCTTGAGTTGAGACACGTGGAACACATTATGAAGCCCAGATAACTATGGAGGTAAAGCAATTTGATAGGCAACTAGTCTTATCCTCTCCAGGACTTCAAATAGGTCCAATAAGTAGCTGGTTGGAGACACCATCCTTACTCTTAATTTAGCTTGCCCTAGCAGATCCCATGCACTTCTCCAAGTGTGATCTCTTCTCTAATGTTCTCCCTTCTATTTTCCACAAGCTAGACATGTCCTATTAATCTAATTTCTGCTCCATACGCCGCAGCGCATCTATCACCCGCCATAACGTGTGGCATAGTAAAGGAAATCCTTACTATGCTCACACGCTCTGCTTCAAAACTCAACTCTTCTACTCATATCTGTTCATATAACATCCCAATGAGTCAATATAAACACTTCACCACTCAAAACCCTAATCCCAAATTAAATCATTAGTTCATCCCTAATCAGTCATTAACACAATATTAGAAATTTGGGATGTTATAAGAATTGAGAAAAATGTGTAATACTATGGGTAACCTTTCTAAAGTATAAAAGGATTGAGGTAATCAGATAATTTATTATGTTTATTAGTTAGTTTAACTATATATAAGTAAATACATTGATGATTTATGGTTTATTATTATATGTTATAGCCTGCATGTTTTTAGCATCCAAATGAGGTTTGATTTACTTATTAAATTCATTATAAATGGTGTTAAAAGTATTGAGGAATTATATATAAGTGGATGTAAATTTAAATATTTATATACATGACTAAGTGTGGATAGAAACATTTATGATACCATGAGTGTGAAATAGCATGATCATATTAAAAGGTAAGAGTTCACTTTGAGTGTATGGAGATGTGTGAAAATAAAATCCATATTTTGGATTGTTACTACGTGATATTCGAGTATTTTGGCAACTCCTTAGTGCCATAAGGGTACAGTTAGGAGTCAATGATGCCCCTATCATGTATGTGTGAAAGGGAGAATCCATAATCTAAAGGTGGGATAGAATATCTTTAGCTTGGTGTTTCGACCACTAAAAGTGTTATTGGATAAACGAGTATAGAGTTGGTCTGTTAGAGCCTATGGGTTCAATTGGGGATGATAGAGGTTCGATAAATAGACAATCATGCAAGAGTATGTATCATTAGTTTTTCAAAAGTGGATATATATATATATATATATATGATATTTTAAGGAAATGTATATGTTTTAGTTACTTATTTATAGTAATTTTGCTTAATAAACATGGATGAATTATTTTGGTTGTTGAGATGTTTATCTCACCCATAGTTATAATTTTACAAGATCAGACATTGGGATTAGTAAAGGGAAAGAGCTAGGCCATGAGTAGTAGTGGACTACTAATAGCATAAAAGATTGGGTGTATTGAACTTAAGTTTATGAGTATGTTGCATGTAAGTTACCATAGGATTGCATATACACGTGATGTCTAATGCACTTATGTAATTGTATGTAACTTAGCCTTGAAGTGTGTATACATGTGATGTATGATAAATTTTGTAAATGAGGGCTAAGGTATTATGTTGAGTACATGTTGGTATGTTTGATGTGATATATGTGTGAAGTTTGGTTAAGCAAGCATAAAGGTGTATGAATATGTAAACTTGCCTAAGTGTGTGTTTAAGGGCAACTAGCAACCAAACTTGTGTGTATGCATGATATTGATTATGTGGTTACTCAATCAAGTGACATTTATTCCCCTGGATGTGATCAAAGCCTTAAAAGTAGCTAATTACATGTGGTTTGATGTTGGGATGCTTAGGAGAATGAGAATGACATAAAACAGTTGTTTTTGCATCTGGATGTTCATATGACTCATGTTTTACACACTTTATCCATTCATTTAGGACCTATTTTACATGTTTTATTCTTATTTTGGTGTATTCATAGTGTCAAAAGCAAGAAAAATGCCTAAGGGGCAAAATTGTGCACTTGAGGTATTTCGATCCAAAATTGCACTTTTTATGAAAATTTTGGGCTAATGTTGTGTTCTATGTGTTTTACGCCCAGAAGAAGGAACATGAAATTAGTTTTTCAAAATTCAATTTGGTTGGAGAGTTATAAAACAAAAATACATTTTAAGGTAGTTGACTTTGTTGACTAACTTAGGGTTTTATATGCTTGTATGAGCTTTCACATGTAACTATAATGTCTACTTTGACATTACCAATAATCGCCACTTTATTACATCATAATGGTAATTAGGAGCTATAAAGCACACCTAAGCTTATTGTAAACACAGAATGTTTAAATCAATTAAACATTTAAAACTAATTTGAAACTCATTTGGGATCCCACAAAAACCCTTCAAATAAGTGGTTTGAGCTTACAAATTGAAAAGGGAATTTGATTTATAAAGTAATTACAAAAGAAAGCTGATTTTAAAATATATAAAAAAAGGTAATTGTAAATTATTCTACACATATGTGGATATATATGATTGAGTATTATGATTATATATGTGTGAAAAGGCATGATCATGATAGAGGGTAGGAGTTCACCCTAAATAGAGTAGTGTGAAAGCCCATATGGAATGATTATATTCTCCTTAATTCCTTAACAGGTGTAGTGTTAGAGGATTTCTCTCCTTAGTGCCCATATGGATGTGGTGTTGGAGACTACACTCCTTAGCATCTCTAAGATGTAGTGTTAGAGTAATAACACTTTGATTGCATGTGTGATTAGGGGAATCTATAGTCTAAAAGTGAGACAAAACACCTTAGATCAAGTGATTCTACTAAGGTGTACTTGGATCAATTTGCATAGAATTGATCCAGTGGAGCTAATAGGTTCAGTTGGGGTGATATAAAGGTTTGATTGGATAGAATAATCGTGCATGTGTTTATGATTATTTACAAAAACGGATATGTGTGTGTGTAATATGGAATTGAGAAACAATATTAATGTTTTATTTACTTGTTTATGGTTTTACCTAATAATGGATATTTGAATTATTTTGGTTATTGAGACTCTGTCTCACCCCATGATTACTATTTTATATGTTCTGATGCTCGTAGTAGTAAAGGGAAAGACTTGGGTCAGGAGTAATAGGATTATTACAATATCCCTTTTAAGTTTTGTGTAATGAATTTGTATTGTTCTAGATCATTTAAATGATTAATGATGCCATAGGAATACATACATGTATTGTATTGCACTTGTGTATCATATGCTTATCTTAGCCTTGTGGTATAAAATGAGATAAAATAGTATGAAATGTGATAGGGAAGGCTAAGATACTATTACAAGTTCATGATTATATGCTTTGATATGATGAATGTGACCAATTTGGCCAAGTATATAAAGTTATATGATTATATGAAAAAGGGCCCTATTGTGTTGTAAAGATTGTAATTGTGGCCAAATTTAGACATGATTGTGCTTTTGATGTTATATATGTTCAATCAGGGGAAAAATATCCCATCAGATGTGGTTAATTCCTTAAAAAGTGACTAATGACACAAGGGTATTCTTTAGGATGCTAGGGTAATGAAAAATAACACAAAATGGTGATTTTCATTTAACTGTCAAATTTTCAAAAGAAATATCAATTTTTAGTAAAACTTATATCATTAGTTATATTATGTAATAAGCAATGTGTGGGAACTTAAATTACTTTAATCAGACATCATATGTCAAAATGGCATACGTTAGAAGTTTGTATCAAATAAACTAACATGACAGTAAAATCTGGCTATGAGAATGGTATCCATGTCATGGCGCATGGCACAAAATGTGAGCTTGTGGCTTTGTGCCATATGTCGTGGTGCATATTGCACGTGTTGTAGCATATGATCTTTTTTAGGCAAAAATGACTATTTTGCCCCTATCTTCTAGTGTGTGGTATTTATGCATTTCTAAATGCTTTCATTGTGCATAAAAACATATGTTTCAATTATTTGAATGGTATTCAAAATAATTTTAGGATCCCAATCCTTTTAAAAGAAATTTTCTATGTTTTAAAATATTTGTGTTTTATGGTAATTTAGAGATTTAAGGACTTTTTAATTACCTAAATTTGATGGAAGTGGGAACAACTTGGTAATGTCAATGAGGACATTACAATAACTTCTATGCTAATCTCCAAAATTATTCTTTTTGTTTAAATTATGTTGTGTTTCTTGGTTTTGTTGCAAGTAAAGATGGAGTTTATGTGGATGAATCCAAGGTGAAAGTCATTCAAGACTAGCCAACTCTAAGGAATGCAAATGAAGTTCTAAGCTTTTATGGCTTAGCAAACTCCTATAAATAATTTATGAAGCACTTTTCTTCCATTGTTGCTCTACTTAATGAACTTGTGAAGAAGAATGTGACCATCAATTAGACCGAGGCACATGAGCAAGCTTTTAAAACCTTGAAAGGAAAAACTCACTAATGGTCTACTTTTAAGATTGCTAATTATAATAAATTATTTGAAATTGTATATGAATCATCGAATATTGGTATTGGTGCTGTTTTATTGCAAGAATCTTGCCTTATTTCTTACTTTATTGAGAAATTAAAATGGCATATTTAGATTTACTCTATCTATGATAAGTAGCTCTATGCTTTAAAGAGAGCTTTAGAGACTTGCAACATTATTTGAGGGAAAAAGAATTTATAGTTCAATTTGACTATGAGAGCCTTAAACATCCTAAGTCTCAAGGAAAGCTGTACCAGAAACATGTCAAATGATTAGAGTTTACTGAACCCTTTCCCTATGTCACCAAGCCTAAGAAAGGTAAAGAGAATGCGGTTACTAATGTCCTTTCTAGCAAGTATACTCTTCTTACTTCCCTACATACTCATTTGATTATATTTGAATTACTAAAGGGATTATATGAGACTGATTCTAACTTTACTGAAGTTTGGAAATCATGCATGTGAAAAGCATGGAAATCGTGACATTCACTATATGACTTTTATCATTTTGAGGGTTTTCTTTTTAAAAAAGATAAATTGCATGAACTTCTTATTAAAGAGACTCATGATAGAGGTTTCATAAGTCAATTTAACATTGATATCACTTTAACTATGTTGCAAGAACATTTTTACTGGCTAGGAATGAGAAAAGATGTTATTTCTTTGTGTGATAAATGTGTTGTTTGCAAGAAGGCTAAATCTAAGGTGCAACCTCATGGGTTGTCTACAACCCTTCCTATTCCTACCCACCCTTGGACTAATATATCCATAGATTTTGTTGTACGGTTACCTAGATCACCTACTAGGCATAATAGCATATTTGTTGTTATTGACAAATTCAGTAAGATGGCTCATTTTATTTTTTATTTGAAAACTAATAATGCTGCTCATATTGTTGACTTGTTCTTTAAGGAAGTTGTTAGGTTGCCTAAAACGATAATGAATGAGAGGGAAGTAAAGTTTCTTAGCCATTTTTGGATAACCTTATGGCACATGCTAGGGACTATACTCTTACACTAGTGCAAAAAAATATTTTTCTCCACAATTAAAATGTATTTTTGGCGACAGAAGACATTCTGTAGTAGAAAATAGTATGGTAGTAAATGTATATTTTTTACGATAGGTATAATATAACTATAGTGAAAAATGCTATTTTTCGCCACAGGTAAAGTTGAGACCTATGGCAAATAATAGCCTCTTTCACCACAGGTGTATTTCAGACCTGTGGCAAAAGATGATATCTTTCGCCATAGGTCCTACTTTCACCTACAACGAAAGATATCATCTTTCGCCACAGGTCTTAGAGACACCTGTGGCAAATGATAGTTTCTTTCACTACAGGTCCGACCTTCACCTGTGGTGAAAGATATCATCTTTGCCATAGATTCTTTTGGACCTATGGTAAAAGATGATTGAGCGGTGCATCTTTGGCGACAATTGTGATTACAACTGTTGCCATAGATTCATTTTTTACCACAATTACAACTATAACTGTGGCCGTAAATGCTATGTTTTTTTTATAGAATCACCTATAATTATATACATCCCTTACTTTACAAAACTTGCATTAATACATAAATAGCAACTCCAAAGGCCAATACAAATATATATATTACAAACATTTCAACTAAAATCTCCATTTTCAATACATATATCTAAAATGTTTCTACTTTAACCCTGTTAATTTTAAGAAAAAACGAGACCAAAGATTCAGTATATGTCTCAACTCTCGCTTAGAATATGGCTCTAAATTTAGAAGTACTGCAATTTCAATAAAAATATATATAAATAATAACTCAAGTATATGACAAATTTCATAATATTAATCATTATTAGCAAATTATTACCTGATCAAATGAGTGAATAATACTTTGAGTGATGATTTCATGCATGAAAATCATTACATAATAACCACACTCTACACTTCCTGGTTGTTGAGGACACTATAAAGATAACAAAAATAATAAAATTTATTACATCAATATTATAATCTTCATTCTAATAAGAGAATAAATTTGAAATACTTACTTGCATTTGCACCCACTTAATTTCATTCTTTTTCTTGTCAACTATTCTCGCTGATTTCCAATATGTTGCTAATGATCTATTTACCAAATATACACACTTAGAAAATATTAAATATATGTTATTAATAACACAAAATAGAATTATTTGAGGACTTACAATTCAATCAAAGACTTCATATCATCGCTTATTTCCCTTCGTAGTGAACAAAACCAGTATATAGTATTTTCATACGGGCAAATGACAGGAAGCATCCAATGATGACTACAACATATTAAGTTATATTAATATGACATCATTAAGCAAATTTTTAATAAATTGAGGGATGAATTTAAAATTTAATACCTTTCAATAATTGATAAAAACCAGTACCTCTTCTTTTGCCTACACATCGTCTTTCCAATATAAGAAGCTCTTTGATTCACTTTGCCGATTGTGGTTAAAAGTAGAGACAAGAACCCATAATTATAATCAACACCAAGTTCGGTGCATATCTTATGGAGGTACCTTTGATAATAAAAAATATGTTAGCAAGAAAATAAAAATATTAAATATTAATCTAGAAATAAAAATGAACACTTACATAATAAACACTTGAATTATTGTTAAGTCCAATCAATCAAAAATAATGAGATCATTAATGTCTTTTCTGGCGACTTTGAAAGTAATAGGCTTTCCAACAATCATTTCGCTTACTTTTATTTCATCAAAAAATTCATTCATATCAACCACCACCGAAGCCAACTGTTTCAAATAATCTTGCATCGGTTGGGGATTAGAACTTAGAGATTCTTTTGACTGTAGGAGTTCTTATAATTAATGTATAATAAAAATTAAAATACCTATAATTTTAATTAAGAAATATAGAAATTATAACTTTTCATACCTCATCGGTAACCTATTGGGCTAGCCTTTTCAACCAAATAATAAAATTATGCTCAGCTTGTCCTATTGTTTGCACCTCTTCAGTAGGGAATAACACAGGAGCATTGGCATCCACAACCTCTTCAACCACGACCTTTATTTAGTTATGTTGTATCGGTTGGTGGTGCATTGTAGTTGCATGGTTATACACCTTTCTATATGCAACTATTCATTTGCCATGATCCTCCACATAAAGTATGCATGGCATTCCTTGCTCTATAGGTCAGGATCAGACCCTGGATTTGCAACACCACCATAGTTCGGTGCTTGTTGTGATTTGCAACACATCAACACCACCATTGTCGAAGAGTGCTCCGAAAGAGCCTCCGGAACTCTTCTAGAGCGCTCATTAATAAGTACTCCGGAAGAGTGTTCTAGCCTCATTTATTTTCCCGTCCATTTCTTTTCTCCATTCAGTTTCTTTCAAACCTTTATCTCTTTCTTTCAAACCTTTCTTTTCTCTGTCGCTGTCTCCTGTACTGTGTCGCCGTCCGTCACCGTCCGTCACAGATCCTACGCTGCGTCGCCGTTCCCGCACTGCGTTGCTGTTCCTGCACTACGTCGCCATCCGTCACCGTTCTTACGTTGCGTCGCATTGCCATCTCCCGCGCTGCATCGCCGTCCGTCGCCGTTCCTGCGCTGCGCTGTGTTGCCATCCGTTTCGCCGTTCTGTCACCGCTGCCGTCCTTCTGGCTCTACTGTTTGCTATTTTCTGTTCCAGATTTGAATCACTGTTCCAGATCTGCATCTCTGTTTCAAATCTGCATTGCTGTTGCAGACCTGTGTCGTTGCTGTACAGCAAAGGAAGCGACGTCCCTACTGCCGTGAATACTGCCATTTTTTACCGTGAAGACCTTTAAAGGTATTTTTTTAATAATTAATTTATATATAGAATAAATTTCAAATATTTTTTAATAATCAATATTATAGATAATATATGAATTGAAGTTATTTATATTAAAATTATGGAGTAGTTGATAATTTATATTGTAGTTGATAATTTAGATTAAAGTTAAGGAAACTACTTGAACATTTTTATTTTATTTATAAAATATACTTTTAAGAGAGATTATTGTTATTAATTAAATTACAATTGATTGACAGAATTTAGATGCATTATGCTACTAAATTTTTATTTAGATGAATTGATTTTTTTAGTTTAAATGTATTGTGTTGTGGAATTTGATTGTTTGATCATTTGGGAGGTTGTTCCTTTTAAGGAAGATGCTGTTGAATTTTTTTTATAGAAATCTAAGTCTTTTGTTTATTGAATTTTGGTAATCATATTAGTGATATGGATTGTAAGTGGTTGTTGGCTAATCAACTATCTAGAGAATATTGGGATGGTGTGGATGAATTTATTGAATTTGTATTTTGTCGTGATCAAGACCCCTGTGGAGTCATATGTCCTTGTTTGAAATGTTGCTATGAAAAAAGAGTAAAGCCAATAGAATTGAAAGATCATTTAATATGTACTGGGATTGATCCAACTTATACTTGTTGGACCATGCATGGGGAGACAAGGAATAATGCAAGTGATTGGAGGGATAGTGTGAGCTACTCAACATTTGATCATGATAGTGGGACATATGATATTGACCGTCTTGATGAAATGATTGATGTGATTGAAGAGGATCTTAGGAACTGTCCTGAGATGTTTGAGAGATTGAAGAGTGATGCTGATAAACCATTATACCTCGGTTGTAAAAATTCACAAAACTATCAGTTATTTTGAAACTATACAACATAAAAGCAGCGAATGGATGGAGCGATAAGAGTTTCATGGATTTGCTTGAACTCTTATATGAAATGTTACCTGAGTACAACGAGCTTCCACCTAATACTTACGAAGCTAAAAAAGTGCTCTGTTCTATTGGGATGAGCTATGAGGAGATACATGCATGTCCAAATAATTGTGTCCTCTTTCAGAAAGAGTATTCAACCTTAGATAAGTGTCTAAAATGTGATGCATCATGATACAAAAGAAATAGATGTAGCCCAGCGAAGGCATTGTGGTATTTTCCAATCATACCAAGATTTAGACGCCTATACAGCATTGCAGAAGATGCTAAACACTTAACATGGCATGCTGATGAGAGAATTAAGGATGGTAAGCTACGGCACCCTATAGATTCTCCTCAATGGAAAAAGTTTGATCTTATATACCCTGAGTTTGGGGTTGAAGATAGAAACTTACGCCTTGCACTAGCCACTGATGGAATGAACCCACATGGCATGCAAAGTAGTACTCATAGTACATGGCCGGTTATTTTGATGATCTACAACCTCCTCCAGCATTGTGCATGAAGCACAAATTTATAATGCTATCATTATTGATTTCTGAGCCTCGACAACCAGGAAATGATATAAATGTGTACTTAGCTCCTTTGATTGAAGATCTAAAGATTTTGTGGGAGACAGGTATGGAAGTTTATGATGGGTATAGAGAAGAACATTTCATCCTGCGAGCAATGTTGTTTGGCACCGTAAATGACTTTCTTGCCTATGGCAATTTATCAGGATACAGTATCAAAGGACGAGATGCATGTCCAATATGTGAAGAGCACACTTTTCAGTGCAGTTGGAACATTGTAGGAAGAATGTCTTCATTAGGTCATCGACAATTTTTGCCGCAAACACATCATTACTGATGACTGAAGAAGGCCTTTAATGGCCACCCGAAGAAGGGTAGAGTTCCCATACCATTAACTGGTGAGCAGCTCTTTGAAAAGGTCAAAGATTTAAATATTGAATTTGGAAAACCATTTACAAGTAAGATTGTTAAGAATGGTTAGAAAAGAAGTTCATATTCTTTGAGCTACCATATTGGAAGACCCTAGATGTTAGGCATTTCCTGGATGCAATGCACATCGAAAAGAATGTTTGCGATAGTCTTATTAGCACATTACTCCACATTTCAGGAAAGAGTAAAGACGGTATTAATGCAAGGATGGATTTGATTAGCATAGGGTTAAGAGAAGAGTTGGCACCAGAGAGGAAGGGAAAACGTACTTTTTTACCTCCAGCAGCTTACACCTTGTCTAGAAAGGAAAAATTAACTTTTTATGAATTCTTGCATGAAGTTAAAGTGCCAGAAGGATATTCTTCAAATGTAAGTAGCCTCGTATTCATGAAAGACCTCAAACTAGTAGGTCTCAAGACTCATGATTGTCATATCATCATGAAAATTTATTGCCGGTTGGTATACGATCCATTTTGTCGAAGAAGTTGCCAACCATGATTACTAGATTTTGTTTCTTCTTTAAGGCAATTTGTAGCAAGGTGATTGACCCGGAAAAATTGCCAAAGCTAGAACATAAAATAGCTAAGATTTTAAGCGAGCTAGAAATGTATTTTCCGCCTTCGTTCTTCGACATCATGGTTCATTTATCATTTCACTTAGTTAGAGAGATAAAGTTATGTGGGCCCGCTTATTTGAGATGGATTTACCTAGTAGAGCGTTACTTGAAAGTATTAAAAGGATATGTAAAAAATCGAAGTAGGCCCAAGGGGTGTATTGTTGAGAGGTACATCATTGAAGAAGCAATTGAATTATGCACTGGATATCTCTCTAATGTGGATGCCATTGGGTTGCCAAAGTACACAAAAGACACCACAGGCGAACAGGGTGGAATCATTGGGAAGAAACTCATTAGCATAGACAAGACACAATGGGAGCAAGTTCACTTGTATGTTTTACACAACACTGAGGAAGTTCAACCATATATCAACGAACACGAGGCAATAGTTAAGAGTCAGAATAAAGGTAAAAATGAAACATGGCTAGCAACATATCACAACCGGCACTTTATATATTGGTTTAGAGCTCGCATCTCTAAGAAGTCTCACCCATCAGAAAGGTTGAGGTTTTTGGCTAGGGGTCCTGGATTTGAAGTATTTTCTTATACAGGTTATGTAATTAATGACTTTACATTTTATACGAAAAGCCAAGATGCTCGAAGCACTATGCAAAATAGTGATGTAACGCTTAAAGCTTAATCAATGCATGTCTCTGGTTTTAAAGACAAGAACCCAATCTATACAATGATGTCATATTTTGGGATTATAGAGCACATTTGGGAATTGGATTATATCAAGTTTCATGAACCTGTCTTTTGTTGCACATGGTTTGATAATAAAAATGGCTTTCGAATTGACGAGTTAGGTTTTATTCAAGTAGATCTTAATAAGGTGACTTATAAAGATGAACCATTCATTTTGGCATCACAAGCTCGACAAGTGTTTTATGTGTCAGATCCAATGTAACACACCAATTTTTTTTATAATTTAACTCAACCATAGTTGGGTTACAGCCACCCAACACATTTTATATCAATAATTTCAATATAAAAATATTTTATAATCGACTTTAACTTGAACAATATAACATTTCAGCTAAATTTTACCTCCCACATGCCATTAGGCTAAATCACATTTGTCCATCCTTATACTCCCAACAAGTAAACTAAATCACATTTGTCCATCCTTATACTCCCAACAAGTAAAATAAATAATTTAGTCAATTTTCAAAATAAGCCAGTTATTTGGCATCATAATCATGCCATTTTAACTAATCCAAAGTAAACCAAATATTAAATTTACAATCATCCATAGTGTACCAAAAATAGAAATAGTTTGAAATGCATAATTACATTTATATATTCATATAATTGTCAATAAATAAAAAGCCCTAATATTGGCAATATAACACACTATAAATCATAAATCAAATACCCAAAAGAGATAGTGGATCTATGCCATTAAGCCTCTGGGACTCCTCCACGTGTCACTCGTGGCTCTTCTCCTGAAAATTGTGGACCACATAATGAAACTCAAAAGTCCCAGTAACCAAAGCTAATTTATGATAGTATATACAAACAGTTAAGTGTGTGCTTATTAAGTGAGAATTAAAAATAATATAATTTCAACAAATATAAGAAATATTACAATACACACAAATAATCATCCTTATATCCCTCCATTAACCTCGAGCCATAGCTCTCACTCGGTGCTAAATTACCGGCCAAAGGTTGATTAACCCGAGCCCTTACAAGCCACCTATTGAACTCCAATAGGGGCGTACCACGTGGCACATAAATACAACAACAATAGCAAGTCTTCCAACACCTCCCACAATAATCAAACAAATTCATAATAATATTACATAATTATGCAATATTACAAAATTCATAATTTCCTCAATAATCACCCAATTAACATGAAGTAACACTAATCACAAATTAAAAGCATAGTACCTCGTGGCTTTTTTAATAAATTATTCCTTACAAATTTCTCTTCCACCACAATCTTCACCAACAACACAATCTACAAATAACATATTATTTATAAATATTAGTTTTAATTATTGAAACTAATAAAATAATTCTAATAATAGAATTAAAAATATAACATAATTCCTAATCTCAATCTTAATACAAATCTAGAGTTAATACTATTAAGTAAAATTTTTAACTCCTCTTTTAATTATCAATAAACATTACTAATCTAAAAATTAACTTCTAAACTAATTTCTATTATCAAATTTTTTTTTATTTCATAAATTCGCATCTAAAATACTCAAAAATTGAAAATTGAGTCTCAAGCTTAGAATCATAATCCTATAGTCATAATAATTCATTTCTCATCCTAAATAATCATCTAAACCTCAATAAATTAACATATATTTTCAGATTTAATAAAAATCTAGTCTAGGATTTGATCCTTAAGCCACAAATTCAAAGATCATCAATAAATTTATACTCTAGAATATTTATTATACTACTAACAACCTTAAAAACCATATTTATTTAACATAAATTCATTCCTCTTCCAAATCCTAAATTTTCTACCACCACAAAATCAAAAATCAAAGAGGAAGGATGACTAAGAAAATTTTTTAGAACACTTACTTAGTCTTGAAAAGCTTAAAATCAAACCCTAAATATCCTATTAAAAACTCTTACCTTAAAAATTCAGATCTTCCGCACCGGCGACTCACGCTCACAGACGCTCTCTCTGATCGCACACGAAAGAGGAAGGAAATGAAGGAAAATGAGAAGAGAATGGTGGCTTTTAAAAATGAATGTGGGTCCCACAATTTTTTTTATTATTTTTCCCTTTCCTCTCTCTTCTTTTTTTTTTTATTATTTTATATGTGTGATCATTGCATGCGGCGCCGAAAGCAATTTTGTTCTTCTTCTTCTTCCCCCTTTTTTTTATTCATACCTTTTCTCTTTTTTTATAATAATAATAATAATTTAATAATATTTTTTAATTAATTAATTAATAATTTTTTTAAAAAAATTAATTTAGAATTATATCCTAAGTTAGATTTAATAATCATTTTCTATTAATTTGCTTGTCTCTAAATATTTTTCAAAATTTCTATTAACCCAAATTAACTATTAAAATTTAAATTGGGATGTTACATCCAGCGCATAAAAATTGGTCGATTGTTCTTTTAACAAATAAAATAGTGGGTAATGAAGAGGATGAAGATTTCAATGTTGAGGATGACCCTTTCATGGAAACATCACGGACATTTGATGTTTCAACTGGGGATAATGCCTTCTATATTAGAGAAGATCACGCTAAAGGGATTTGGATTGATGAGGGACATGTAGAACACACAAAAGAAAAAACAAAAAAAAAAGAAAAAAATTTAACACTTGTAAGTTCTTTATTTAAATTTTCTTTTAATTGTTAAAAATTTATTTTTAGTTGTTAAATTTTTTTTTATTGCTAAATTTTTCAGGTATATGGCTACCCCACCTGAGAACAGTGGTGATGCTCCACCCACTGAAGAAGAAGCATTCAAGGAGGTTAAATGGGGTAAAACTATTATGAAAGCAGTAATACGGGCTCGAGCAGCTGGTCGTAAATTACCAGTAAATTGGAATGATAGGGGCCAATTAGTTAAGTCTCCCCAATTGGCCAATTACATAGGGGTCTTAGCTCATCATTATGTTCCCTGTTGTATTGCAGACTGGAGAAAGAAAAATGACCCACAGCTTGAAGAAGCAAAAAATAATATATGGGAAGATTTGTGTATATCTTTTGACCTAGATGAGAGTCATAGGCATTATATCATGAGAAAAGCAGCATATGCTCATAGAAAGTTTCGAGCTACCCTCACAACATATCATCTAAAAGATGCAAATGAAAAATTCAATCCTCATCCTCCTAAAATGTATCCAGAGATCCAGCAAGAGCATTGGGATGAATTTATTAAAATGCGCCAACAGCCTGAATTTCAACAGAACAGCTAGGTCAATCGCTCTAAAGCCGCAAGTACTCCTTTTCAATATAGAGCAGGAAGAAAGAGCTATCCAGATATTGAACATGGTTTGGTAAGTTTCAATTAATATCGTCTGTTGATATTACTTATATATATATATAAGGAAATGTTTTTTAATTATTGTAATATCTTCTTTAAATAGAAGGAAGAAGTTGGACCTAATGCTCCAATTTCTCGAGCTCTTGTTTAGAAGACTGCTCGAGAAGATAAAGAAGGCAAATTACCTAATGATCGCACTCAAAAAGTCTAGGAGGATTGTGTGAGTGTTAATATTTTAGTGTATTACTTTATTTACATTATTTACTTAATAATTAGTTTACAATTTGTTCAACAGGAAGCATTATCATAATCAATATCACAAGATGATATGGGGGAGCATGTGGATGTCTTTGGTAGGGCATTGGGAGCTCCAGAGGTCTCTGGTCGTGTTAGAGGAGTCAGATTTAGCATTTCTCAGGGCACCTACTTTAGACATCGGTCCAAAATTTTTACTAAAGATGATTTTAATGCAAGGATGGTAGAAATGGAGGCGAGAATGGAAAAAAAAATTTCAAGCTCAAATGGAAAAGAGATTTGAGCAAATGATTGGAGTTATAAATGTGCCACAAGGTAGCCCTAGTGATAAAGATAGTTGCTCCTTCCATATTAAAGAAGACTTTCCTAAGGTTATAATTTTCTTTCTATTATCTTCTCTTTATTCACAAATTATGTTTCACATTTTTTTAAAATATTAATTTTTAATTTTTAGGGCGAGTCTCAATGTCAATTATGGTTAGATCACCACATTGTCGTGTTGTGGCACTCGGATCTGTGTATAATGACAATAGTATTATTATACACTCCAGACTGTTGCCTGCTGATCACTTAAAGGTGACTATAACTATTCCAATAGAAAATAATGTTGAGTTGCCAGTGCAAATAGAAGATGAGGATATATTCACGATTTTTGATGCCGTTGGAACTTATGTGGCTTGGCCTTCAAAGATCATTAAGTTACAGGTATAATAATTGATGGTTCTTGAAAATCATTCGTGTTTTCTTACGGCCTTACCAATCCATTTTACATCTTGTAGTCCTGAAAATTTAAAGAAGTTGTAAAGAAGCCAATCAAAGCGAAAGGAAAGCCGTCGAAAGGATCTACCTCTGTGACTAAGGCAGGGAAGACTAGCACAGAATCTACTCAGTTGAAATATCCTCATCAAAATGAACTTGAAGTGATTTTACGGACAACATTTAAAAATGAGATCCGTGAAGTAGAATTTGAAAAGGAGATTTATGGTGAAATAATTAGCGAAAAATTAGCAGCTGAAAATATTAACGAGATTCTGACCAAGGATTGGCTACAAACCACACAAATTAGTTTATACATCAGGTACTTTCTCAATTTTATTACTTATTGTGGGATTTATTTAATTTTAGTTGTGAATGATTCTATTTTTTTTATTTTAGGTACTTATATCATACTTTTGTGGTGCCAGGCTCATTGATAACAAAATTTTCATTTATTAGCCTACACAACACTAGTACCTACAGTGTTGAGTACCATTCTCAAAAGATTATTGATGTATTCAAAGCCAAAGGCAAAAGAAACATGTTATTTTTAGCTCCTCACAATCAGGGTAAATTGTTATTATTGTTTATTTTTAACTTTAGTTGATATTTTAGTTAATGAAATATTTTATTTTTTCAGGCAACATTGGGTGCTTGTTTGTATCAATCCATTCGTCCCTATGATTTATTATCTTGATTCATTAAGAGATAGTGACTTTAAGAACTATAAATCTATGAGGATATTATTTAATCAGTAAGTTTTTAGTTCTATATTCTTTATATATGTTTATTATAACAATTAATTTTTACTTGGTATGCTTAATCATTATATAATAGGGCTTTAGCACGTTATCGAGGAGGTGAAGGTCTCCCTCTAAACACCGAAAGACCTGATCCTGTTGAGTTTTATTCATGAAAAAGAATAAAGGTTTATATTATTTTCTTAATAAAATAAGTTGGTACATATCTAAATAATTGTTTGATTGATATTTTATATTTTTTATTCTGAATATGTTGTTTTGAATTGATGTAGAATTTTTGAAAAATTTTGGAAATTCCAAGTTATAGGGGAGACTCTATCGGATTTTCGACAGCAAATACTTGTATCATTTATATAACTTCATCACTGAAATAGTTTAAATTAAGTTAGAATTTATTTCTACCATATTTTGATAATAACATCTTTTATTGTTTTATAGGTACCTACACAATTACAAGGTTGGGAATATGGATATTATGTTATGAAGTTTATGAGAGAAGTAATCACACAACAAGAGTTGATCATTCTTGAAAATGTAAGTCAAAAGTTTTGAAATTAAGTTAATATAATGTTAATTACTTATATATTGCTTTTATATCTTGTGTAGTATTTTGTTGGAGCAAGATATTCGCATTTTACTATGGAGCAAATAAAAGATTTAGTTAAAGAATGGTCAAAATATATTATTGGCTATTTGTGATAGGAAGTTAGATTTCAATGTTAAAAAAATAACAATAGTTTCATTTGTTAGGCTTATTAGAAATTAAACTAGGTTAGTTAGAAAATTAAAATTGTTGTATCAGTTTTAAATTCTTTTCTTGTATATAAATTTTTATGTTGATATTATTTTTAAATTAGTTTTTGATATTATGATTTGCCATTATGAAAGATATGTAAAAGGAGAAATTTGAAAAATTTAATTTAAAAAAATTAAATATAATATACGGGAGCGCTCATTTGAAGAGCGCTCCTGTAAAGTAACTTACCGGAGCGCTCTTGTAAAGAGCCCTCCGGTAAGTTGTCAGCATACGGGAGCGCTCTTTGTAAGAGCGCTCCCGTACGTCGCATACAAGAGCGCTCTCTTAAGGAGTTCTCCGGTAAGGTGTCAGCACACGGGAGCGCTCCTATAGAGAGCGCTCCCATATATAACGTGTGCCCTTATAAACCAGAGCTCTCTTACTAGAGCGCTTTTAGAAAAGCGCTCCTGTATAGCGTACATACAGGAGCACTTTTTTTAAGCGTTCCTGTACATTTCGGAGCACTCGATACGGGAGCGCTTCAAAAGCGACCTTGTAAGCTTATTTTATAGTAGTGATTGTCTTATGCCCACACCTTTTGGAACCCCCTAACACGGCCAATGTGCTCTTCACTCCCTAATGCTGTGACCAATATATCCTTCCTACCAGTAGATACAAAGGTCTCCTAAGAGGATGCTTCTATAAGAGCATCCTGAAACATATAATCAACCAATGCAATTAGTAGACTTAAATCATATAATTGAGATGTTGACTATAAAAATACTTACAATTTTTTCGGCCACTTCTCTAGCTTCCGGTGAAATATACTCTCCTTTTTTAGTCATCTGTCCTCTCTTCCATGCTTGTACACGATTAATAGGAGATGGAGGAGAAACATCTTCAACATTATCAACCCCGAGACATAGTATGGTTATATAGATCTTTCTTCTAACGCTCTTGACCCCTTTGACTTTTTTCCTATTAACAAACAATGAAAAATATTTTTTAAAATAAAATTTTAATGATACTAGTTTAATATAATATTTTTCCTTCGCTTACCAAAAATTTAAGGTCGTGTCTATTATGAACAAATCTCATCCATGTGTCATAATCAATGAATGGATACTTCTCCCAAGGTTTTTCCATGCTGATATCATTGTCACTATCATCGTTTTCATTGTCATTCTTGGGAAACACATATTTTCGTGTAAGTTTGGACTTAAAGTCCCTCCATCGATCCTCGGCATATTTTAGCCATTTGTCCTTTAAAAATGGAGTCCTTTATGTCATATGTAATCTACAAAAACACGCCAATGATAAATTTAGTGACAACATATATTTCAAAATAAAAAGTAAATATGATATAAAGCAATTAGAATATTGTTTCCCAAACATCATCACTATCACTTTCTTTTACATCATCCCACTTTTCCTCCAAGATGCTAATCTTTTGACGAGCCACAAGACCCACAAAACTCTTAAAATATTTCCTTTTTTCTTATCAATTGGTTGGCCCTTTTCATTAAAGTCAAGATAAATCTTTCCATATGCTTGGGCTAACTTAGTCGCATGGCCCCTCTTTTACCTCTCTTATTCTTTGCTTTTTTAGTGCCACTGCTGCAAGGATTTTCCATATTTCTCCTGAAATAAATAAGATAAATAATATTAGTAGCAAAAAATATAATAAATTTAAACTTATATAAATAATGAAAGCATGAAAAAACAAAAGAGAAAAAACAAATTCACTAATATTATGTTACCATTATAAATATATTTTAATTCTCCCATAAGCCTTTATCATGATCAGTTCTAACATCATATATGTCATCGTCATCTTCCACATCCAACAAGGGTTGGGTTGGCATAAAAGGAGGAATCTCTTTAATGCCAAAACTTGTTTCATCATTTTCATCATGAGAGAGGAGACTTTTTCCTAATAGCACGATGGACAACCTTTTATCCGCTGGATCGGTAACAAAAAACTTGTTTTGCATGAGTTGCCATGATGAAAGGCTCATCCTTATGTTTTTCCTTATGAAGATCCATTAAAGTAAAATCCAATTTATCTTCTTGAACACCATTCTTAATATCAACCCACATGCACTTGAAAATGGGCACCTTAAATTTAAAGTAATCAACTTCTCATATCTCTTCAATGACTCCAAAATATGATGAAGATACCACAGTTGGATTTTTATCTTTAGTGCTGGAAAAATGAGTTGCCTCAGCTTCTACCATTACCCCACTATTTTGGATATTGCTATTTTCATCTTGTATTTTTATATAGAATGAACACCCATTAATCTCATATGCACTCCAAGTTATAACATCAAAGTTAGGCCCATTAGCTAACCACCTTATTGTATCAGAAACATTGGCCTTCCGACAATCCTCCTTTACCCTTGCCCTAAACCAGAGTGAAAAATGTTTGTTATGCTCACTTAACAATCATTTATTGGGCTTTTTAGGGTACCGATCCCTTAATTCATTTTTGTACGCATCTAAGTAATTCTGAACATCATCGGTGTTATGCAGAATGTACAGATGTGCTTGTTGCATTTCTTCATGTGTCATGCGCTTTATTTTCATCCCTCGTGTCCCTTGACCATGAACTCTCATTCCCTCGTGGCGAGACTTAAGAACTCTGATAGACTTTACTTCAGTTAGGTATTCAGTACAAAACTCGACAACCTCCTCAGCAACATATCTTTCAATAATATAAGCTTTTAGATAATGGGGATTCTTCATATACCCTTTAAGAATTTTCATGTACCACTCAAATGGATACATCCAACATAGATAAACAGGGCCATACAACTTTATCTCTCTCACCAAATGTACAATTAATTGTACCATGATGTCAAAAAATGAGGGAACAAAATACATTTCAAGTTGACATAAGGTAATGACAACTTCGTTTTGCAATTTGTCTAATTTTTCAGGATCAATGACTTTGCCACAAATTGCATTGAAGAAGACACATAATCTGATAATTGACTTTCTCACCTTTTCGTCCAATATGTCTCTAATTGCTACTAGTAACAATTGTTGCATTAGTACATGGAAATCATAAGACTTCAAACCAACTAATTTTAAATCTTTTATTGATACAAGGTTCTTGATATTTGAAGAATATCCTTGTATAACCTTAATACCATGTAAACACTCATAAAAACTTTTTTTCTCTCTCTTAGACAAAGTATGAGGGGCAGGACTCATGTAAGTCCTCTTTCCTTCTACTCTTGGACCTAAGTTTGTTTGTATTCCTATGTCAAGTAAGTCTAGCCTTGCTTTAAGTCCATCTTTAGTCTTTCCCTTTATGTCTAACAATGTTCCAATTAGACTGTCACACACATTTTTTTCTACATGCATCACATTAAGATTATGTCTCACCTCAAGGGTGCTCCAATATGAAAGATTGAAAAAGATAGACCTCTTCTTCCACTGATTCTTTTAAGCTTCTTTTTTCTAACTCTTACCAAATACCACATTGATGTCTCTCACTCGCTCATATTTTTGCAGTTAATGGCTCTAGAGCTTTATCATACTCTTGATAAGCATTGAATCTTTTTTCTTGCTTGCGATAAGGGTGGTCTCATCTCAAAAATCTTCGACAACTAAGATAGACTGTCTTTTTCCTGTGTTTCAATTATTGATGAGATGTGTTCTCTTCACAGATAGGACATGCTTTATGCCCTTTCACACTATATCTAGATAGGTTTTCATATGCAGGAAAATCATTTATCGTGTAAAAAATCATAGCTCGCAGCTTGAAAGACTCATTTTGATATGAATCAAACACTTTAACACCTATCTCCCACATCATCTTCAAATCTTTAATCAATGGTGCCAAGTAAATATCTATATCATTTCCTGGTTGCTTAGGGCCTGAAATCATCAAAGATAGCATGATATATTTGCATTTCATGCATAACCATGGAGGAAAATTGTAAATCACTAACAGAACAGGCCATGAACTATGTTGACTACTAAGACCACCATAAGGATTCATTCCATCTATACACAGTCCAAGCCTAAGATTTCTAGGCTCATTGCCAAATTCAAGAAATAATTTATCAATTCCCTTCCATTGTAGAGAATCAGCTGGATGCCGAAGCATGCCATCCATTTTTCTCTTATCAGCATGCCATCTCAAGTTCTTTGCCTCACTTGAATTAGCGAACAGACGTTTAAACCTTGGTATTATAAGAAGATACCACAACACCTTCGCTGAAGGCCTCTTAGTAATAGAATCATCACTACCATCCATTTCTTTTACTTTATAGTGTGATGCCTTACAGACCAGACATGCATCCAATTCTTCAAAATCATTTCTGTATAATATACAATCATTGGGGTAAGCATGTATCTTTTGGTATTCCAAATCCATTAGACATAATATTTTTTTCACCTCATAATAACTACTGGGAAGTGTATTACCCTTTGGAAGCATCTCTTTCAATAATCTGAGCAACTCTGTGAAACTCTTATTACTCCACCCATATCTTGCTTTCAAGCTAAACAACTTCAACACTGCTGTTAGTCGTGTATATTTTGTGCACCCTGAATACAAAGAAGTTTCTGAATCATTACACAAGCTCTCATATTTGTGCACCTTCTCAATAGCTTCAACGCTAATGTCACATAACATATCCTCTATTTGATCACCAAAATAATCCATATCATCATCCACCTCTTGTGGCACACTATGTTTTCTAGATTCACCATGCAACACCCACTGTGTGTATGCTTTATAGAATTCAAAACAAATTAGGTGATCTTTAATCTCAACAGCACTTCATCGCAACCCATTCAAACATTTAACACAAGGACAATAGAACAGTCCTTTATCATTAAGAGCATTATTCTTTGCAAATTTTAAAAATTGGTCTACCCCTCTCTCATATTCGTCACTTGTCCGTAAAGAATCTATCCAACTACGGTTCATCATTACCTAATTAAAATATCAACAAATAATTTATGATTTAAAATTTTAAAAAATTTAGTAGCATAACGACTTATAAATTAAGATTCCTCGGGCACTAAACCCTCCAATTAAGCCTATTAATTTCCAATAAATCACCAATTTCAACTAATTAAATGCAATGCACGATATTATCTACTAATCAAGTATCCACACAATTAAAAAATAATAATAATGTATCACCCAAATAATTTACATTTTGTAATTTTAAAAAAATTACTTGCACAACAACTCAATAAATAGAGATTCTCCAAGATTTAAAACAAAATTTAAACTAATTAAACTCAAGGCATGATAGATTATAATTAATTTAACAAAATTAAAATTAAAAAAATATGCATAATTATAATTAGAAAGATAAAAATCATGTTTTAAAATCAAAAATGAAAAATTCCAAGCAAAAGGATGAAAGTTAAGCTAAAAAATGACATAAATTGTAAAAAAAATTAATAATAAATTGCAAAAAAAATAAACTAGAAAAAGAATGAAATTTAACTAAAAAAATGACATAAATTACAAAAAAATAATAAATTTCAAAAAAAATAATAAACTGTAAAAAAAGGAGGGGAAAACTTTTAGCTAGCACTAGAGGAGACAGTAGGAGGCGGCAGAGCTATGGGCGCCAAGATGAGCTGGAGATGGAGCTGTGGGCGGACGAGCTGTGGGCAAATGAGCTGATAGCGGACGAGGGAGTTGGGGGAAAAGGGGGTGAGCTGCAACGGACAAGGGAGCTAGGGGAATGGGGGCTGGAGCTGTGGCGGCTGAGGGAGCTCCAAGAATAGGAAGCTGCGACAAACGTTTTGGGAGCTGAGGGCGAGTGAGGAAGCTAAGGGTTGGCGATAAACAAATTTATTAAATACATACGACGACAGGCGTCATTAATGCTTGTCGCCATATGTAATAATGGACTTACGACAACAGGCATTTATCACGCCTGTAGCCGTAAGTTTTCCTGATTTCAAGCATAATCAATATGCCTGAAATCAGACATATTTAATTTATATATATATATAATGAATAAATATTTATAAAAATTAAAATAATCCTAATTAATATTTTAAATTTAATATGTCTGAATTCAGACACATTTAATATATCTGGATTTAGACATATTAAAAATTTAAATAATTAAAAAATTTATGTAAAATTTTTAATTATTAATTAATTATTATTTTTTTTACAAAATTGAGGCATATTTAATGCCTGAATCAAACATACGACGACAGGCATTTATCACACCTGTTGCCGTAAGTTTGCCTGATTTTAGGCATAATCAATATGCTTGAGATCAGACATACTTATGGTAACAGGCGTTCTTAACGCATGTCGTCGTAGATTTATGATTTTAGGCATATTAATTATGCCTGAAATAAGACATATTTAATTTATATATATATAATGAATAAATATTTATAAAAATTAAAATAATCCTAATTTTATTAATATTTAAATTTAATATGTCTGAATTCAAACACATTTAATATATTTGGATTTAGACATATTAAAATTTAAATAATTAAAAAAATTTATGTAAAATTTTTAATTATTAATTAATTATTTTTTTTACAAAATTGAGGCATATTTAATGCTTGAATCAAACATACGACGACAGGCATTTATCACGCCTGTCGCCGTAAGTTTGCCTGATTTCAGGCATAATCAATATGCCTGAGATCAGACATAGTTACGGTGACAAGCGTTCTTAACGCATGTCACCGTAGGTTTCTAATTTCAGGCATACTAATTATGCCTGAAATCAGACATATTTAATTTATATATATATAATGAATAAATATTTATAAAAATTAAAATAATCATGATTTTATTAATAGTTTAAATTTAAGATGTCTGAATTTAGACACATTTAATATGTTTGGATTTAGGCATATTAAAAATTTAAATAATTAAAAAATTTATGTAAAATTTTTAATTATTAATTAATTATTATTTTTACAAAATTGAGGCATATTTAATGCCTGAATCAGACATACGGCAATAGGCATTTATCACGCCTGTCGTCATAAGTTTGCCTGATTTCAGGCATTTATCACGCCTGTCGCCGTAGGTTTCTGATTTCAAGCATAATTGTTATGCCTGAAATTAGAAAAATTAAATTTATTTATATATTTATGATAAAATATTTATAAAAATAAAAATAATCTTTGTTTTAAAAATAACTAAAATTTATATGTCTGAATTCTAAACTGAGACACGTTAAGTGTGTGTATATATATATATATATATTTCTTAATAATTTAAATTTAAATATATATATATATTTCTTAATAATGTAAATTTAAAATTTGAATTAATGATTTATTTTAATTATGTTGTTTGTTTAATAGCTTGTCAAATCATTTACGGTGACAGGTGGATTGTATGTCTGTGGCCATAAGTCTTACATTTTTTACCTTATTTACATTTTTGCCACTTTACCTTATTTTACCATAGTTTTCTTATAAACTGTGGGAAAAAAAATATAGTTAAAATTATATTTTGTACTAGTGTTATTTTCTACTATTACTCATCCTCAAATAAATAGTCAAACTAAGGTAATCAATAAAACTATGATTGCATTGTTGATTGCTATTGGTCAAAGGAATTTGAAGAATTGGGAACAGTGTTTGCCTCACATTAAATTTGCTTATAAGAGAGCTATCTATTCTTCTACTTCATATTCTCCTTTTGAAATTGTTTATAATTTTAATCCTATAACTTCTTTAGATATCTTTCCTTTACCTTCTAAGATACATGCCAATGTAGATGGCAAGAAGAAAGTTAAATTTGTGGTGGGGTTACCTACTAAACAAATGGTAGAAAAGCTTTATATGGGTTGAAACATGCACCACTTGCTTGGTTTTATCATCTTTGATCCACTCTTTTGACATTGAAGTTTTCCAATAGCAAGAGTGATACATCCATGTTTTTCTTTCAAAATCAAGATCAAATTCTAATAATATTGATTTATGTTGATGATATCCTTGTCACTAGGAATGATTCTAACAGTATGAGTATGTTTATTGCAAAAATTAATGACATGTTCTCTCTGAAATATATGGGCCCTAGTAATTATTTTCTTGTATAGAAATTGCCCGAGGTGCCTCTAGTGTTTATCTCAACCAAGGCAAATATATTTTTTATCTTCCTAGTCGATAGGATTTGAGTGCCGACTCCTCTTGCAAAAATGCTAATGGTTCTAGGCCAATCGTTGTCATGATTTGATAGTTCTCCTCTACATGATACTTTTGATTATCGTCGAATTGTTTGTGCTCTGCAACATTTAGCCACCACTTGTCCTGATGTTTCATTTGCAGTTAGTAAGTTGAGTCAGTTCTTATCTTCCCCTACTATTCTACACTGGCTGGCCATCAAATGGCTACTTAGATATGGCAGGAGAACCTTTCACATCGAGCTACCCATCAAACGATCCGAGTATCTTGATCTTGCTGCCTACTCTAGTGGGGCTAAGGCTCCTTGCTGAGTTGATCGTTGTTCAACTAGCGGTTTTCTTTTTTTCTTTTTTTTTTTTTTTTGGTTCTTTGGTTATTCCCTAGTCTCTTGGTCATCTAAGGAACAGATTGTTGTTGCCCATTCAAATACAGAGTCTCAATATCGTTCTCTTGCTCATATGGCAGCTAAATTTATATGGCTCCAATCATTCCTCGATGAACTTGGCTTGCTTTCTCAACTCATATTAGTAAACTAATGCGGTGATCCTAGTGCATCAACTTTGGCCTCCAATCATGTGTTCCATGCTCGCACTAAACATAAGGAGATTAACTCTCATTTTGTTCATGATTTGGTGCTTGCTAAGAAGATTGCTACTCAATTTGTTCCGACTGACGACCAGCTTGCAGATCTCTTGACCAAGCCATTATTGACCAGTTGGTTTCTCTTTCTCATAGGCAAGCTTGGGCTGCCTTCAGTCACCTCACGCTTGCAGGGGGATGTTTGATGTATTACTTTGCCACTAGACTGGTTTAGCTCATGTCTCAGTCCAAGGCTACTAAATCCAGTAAAAGGCCCAAGTTATAGTCGCATGTGCCATTGCTTCTTCTTCGTTATTACTATTTTTTTTTTGGCCTGAACTATGTTATTGCTCCTATACTATAGCTTATTGCAGTTCTGCAAAGGAGAATTCTTTATTCTTTTAGCATACTGTAGAAGCTATGACGTGTACAGAGTCACTAACTCTGATTCTCTATAATGAATAGCAACCTGTCAGGCGTCCGCATTCCTTTCATTTCAATTTAAAACAACTCTATCGTCCATTTAAATTAATTTTTAAATATTTTAATATTATAATTATTAAAATAAAAAATAAAAAATATTAACATTAAATATAAACTATTTAAAATACATGTAAATGATTAATTTATAAAGTTTATATTTTTTTAATATTAAATTAAATCATTTAAATTATATGTAAATAATATTAAATTAGATCATCTAAATTATATGTAAATCGTTCAAAAGTCAAATTATAAAATTATAAAAAAAATTAATATTAAATTAAAATGCTAAATTAAATATGTACTGATTAGATTGGTAATGAATAAATTTATTAAAATTTTAAAATTTTTTATATTACTAAAAATAATACTAAAAACATTCAAAAATTAATTTAAATAAATGACAGAAATCAATTTATACTAAAATGGAGGGTCAGGAATGACCACACGGTAATGAGTACTGAATGCAAATCCATCTGTCAGGCTTCTCATGTTGAGTGAGCCAGAATCACTTCCTTACATCTTCAACTAGGACACAAGTGGCAAGCGAAAGAAATTTCTTTTAAATTCAAAAAATGTAGACTTACCGGACTCTCTTCAACTAGCTCCAAGTCCTAGCTCCCATTTGAGTTCTGGCTCAAGCACCGATTCAAGATGGCTCAAAACTGTTTGACCTTCCAAACGGTTCAAGCCTATAGAGCAAGTGACCGCCTGATTGACTCGACATCCAGTTCGATAGGGGGTTCAAAACGTTGGCATACAATTGTCCTCCTATTGAAAGCAGTATGGATATAATCAAATATTAAATGCGTATATCTCTTTTAGCTTAATGGTTAATCGTATAATGTTATACACGTTAAACTTGGTGTTACTTTCAGCTTAATGGTTGATATTTAAAATTAAATCAAACTATTTACATATAACGTCATTTTTTCTATAACTATCAACTTGTTAGATTCAAGTATTAAATCTAATTAGATATAACTCTTTCAAAAATGTTTTCAACTTTCACACAAATTTAAACTCAAGACCTCGTGTAGCCATACTTAAACAATCACAGATCAACGTCTGATTGTTGTAATCAATTTCTTAGACACACTTCAATTTTAAATGCACCAAATTTACATGTATTTCAATTAATTTTGCAGCATAAGCGATGAGAAATCATACTTGAGATAATCTTGATTGTATTCTGACAAATCCTCCAAAAGGAATAATAAGCCACACTTTGCATGATTAAACTTGTCCATGCACAGTAAGTTTCCTAAATTTGAATTTGCTATACACTTCAAAGAATAAAAATGTGATGACATAACAAAAGTCAAGTCTCATGGGTACAGAAATTCACAATTTTTTACCAAATTTTATTTTTATTTTTTTTTTTGGGAAAAAAAAGTCACTAAACAAGTACAAACCAAATGCCGCAGACATTGATATCTTCAATTGGCATTAATCAAAAGAAATTTGTAGAAGCAGCACATATATTCTCCCTTCAAGCCTTAGAATGGCTCCTGGCAGCATTTCGTCTCGCACAGCATCCAACAAAGTATATAATAGCCTGCCATTGCACATTACATTGCAATTGTAATTGTAAATCAAATTTAAGGCATGCAAGGAAATGCACTGTTGGTAACTTGTATGGACAAGGCTTGGCTCCAATTTCTTATTCGTTTGGTTCAAGCTTTTTTGGTGAAAATAAAGCTATGTAAGATCCTTCTCAAAAGAACTAATATTTTAGTGTTAGATCGTTAGAAATTCTTTACTTGTATATATTTCATATGATAGTAAAAATTTATGTGATCTACTTCTTCCCTATCCACATGCTTCATATTTCTTTCTCTTATCTTTTCAAAATATACACTGCAATTTCTCGATAAATACAGAGGTTTCAGATCTAGTTCAAGAGTTTGTGCCACGTAGAGTAACTTAAGACGTTTCCTGGGAAATAATTTGATGAATCTCACAAAAGGATCAGGAATATCTTACCAACACAACAAATAAAACAACATTAAATATTGCAACGATCCTCCACTCAGTTTTCATGTATTGTGCAACCCCAGCCCTGGAAACAAAAATAAGGAAAACACAAGTGTAGCCAGGTAATTTATACATCTAAGGAGTAAAAAGCATTGACCATGGAATAGGGCTACCGAGTATGCTTACTTGCAAGAATCACAATCATAACATTTGACTACCCGAGAGTTTTTGTACCGTCTGCAGTCATAGCTAGCGCTAACTGGATGAAAGGTCAAGTCATAGTATGATGCATTTACAGCAGGATATCCACATCTGAGTTACATAAAAGAATCAGTCAATGGTGCTAATTTTCTTGGCCAAAAGATCAACTCTAGTCAGAACACAACTGAAACTGCACTAAAAGAAACAGTTTGTACGAAATCTTTGAGGTAGGAGGGTGAATTCCTACTCAGAAGGTGGTCTACAACAGCCAGCCTCAATGGAGGTCAATTTAGCCAATTTATATTGTTTAAGAGTCTGCAAAATATGAAGATTGTAAAGAGAATAAATGAGAATTGTTCATACAAATCATGATGGAGTTGAATTCAATGACGTGATAGAAGCATGGGACCTTGTATTTTTTTGATAGCTTATTGCAGTCTTCAGATTTGACAAGACAACTCCTCAGGTGAGCCCAGTTACGAGAATTGTTCAACTAAAACAAAAGGAATAGATCAAGCAAATGCTTGTAGAATTGTTACTGTGTTAGCATCAGTTCCCTAGATTGCCACAAACTTACTTGTTTGAGGAACCATGAGCTGTAATCTTCCAGTTGATACTCCTTGTACCTAACAAGATAAGACATTTATTCTACTACAATCAAGCAGAAATATAGTGATAATTTCAAAATACGATCAAGATGCATTTAACTAGAAAAATTGAAGGATCATAATGAAGTGTACATGTATGAAGTGCTTGTCTTCTTACCTCAAGCCAGCCACGTTATGACCTGATCCATTATTAGTCACAATAAACCTGACACAGTAGCAAGGTTATGAGACCCAAACAAGAACCAAAAATCCAAGCAAGTCAAGTTGTCATATGATCGAAGCAAAAGCAAAGGAAAATAATGTAAAACGTCCTAGTTTATTGTGTTTTTGCCTAATTTTAAAAATCTGCATCAGATGTGCATTGCTTTACAACTCTGAGCACATAATTCCTTAATTGAGATTATTATCTTCAACTTTCATTGAGAAGAATAAAATTAAACCATGAGAGTCTTTGTCCTTGCTCCTTCAAAGTTCAATTTTAAGACTGAGTATGATGTATCGTTTGTAATTCAAAAAAGATAGTTAGTTGGAGGGGAGGGGAGGGGGAGGGGGAGGGGGAGGGGAAGGAAAGGGAAATCCCCCCAATTTGGAGGGGAGGGTTGAGAGGTGAGGGGAGTGAAAATTAATTAAAATTTTCCCTCCTCTCCCCTCCATTTAATTTTCCCAAATAAGGGGCCCTTCCCTCCCTTCCAACCAAACATACTAGGGAGATAAACATAAACCCTGGTGTCAGCATCTATAGAAGGAAGCATATTGTAAATCTGACACAATGTTTTTTTAAGAATTAATCAGAGGACTATTCAGAATTCCTATTCTCTCTTTTTCTCTCTCTCTCTTGTAAATTCATGGCAGAGACAACTTGCAAAGACCAAACGATAACATAGAAACCAAAAAGAATGTGGTCAAAATATTTGTGTACTTACGCCAGTACAGTGAAGACCAGAATAGCTATTAAGATGAAGCATAGGATGATCAGATACTGCAAGTGAAATGTCAAGGATGATACCAGAGTCCAGAAGCTAAAATCAAATTCTTTAAGGTGTTGGCAAGTGGCAGTGGATGTACGCACTCTGGATCAAAATATTTATATACAGTGCATTCAAAGAGAAATAAAGAAACAAGAGGATATGGGTGTAAAGAGAGGAAGTGACTAGTAAGCCCATGCCCAATTATGTTCTCATATGCTAGTCTCTTCCAAAGGAATCGTTCAATAATTGATAAGATTCAATTTGGAAATATATGTGACTATAATAAGTATTCATTTCATAAGGATACAACCCATAACACTATAGAGATGTTTTTTAGGGCACCCAAGAAACCGATTACGGATCTATACAATTCAAAAACTTGGATTAGAGGACGATCAACAAGCAAAAATATTCCAGCAAGAGAAGACACCAAAGTTAACTTTTAAAAAAATGCAAGGCTGACATTATGAAGATAAATGCTCCAAGGCTTATCACAGGCAGAGTGAGAGACTTCCTACAGCCATCATGATGATTGCTCATCCATATTCCAAATATTATTACTGCAACAGCCAAAAGCTGCACAAGGAGAAGATTAAGCATCAACTAAGAAAGAATAAACAAGTGATGTCCATGTCCTGCTTCACTGATATATTAATACTATCTGAAGTAAACCTGATGAAATAGTGTTTGACATCACCATTTTCCATTAACATTTCTTTTCTAACTTATCATGAAGCAAATAAACTAGCTAGAGAAAGAAAATGCAAACAGAAGTAAAGAAAGCATGAAAAACTGTAGCTTCGAGCATATTTTTTGCTTCAAATGAAAGCAAACATGCATGAACAACCATACAAGACCCCTGAAAATCAGTTTGCAATAAGGCTGAATAAGCAGCTTTGAGGTGTGAAGAAAGCAAAAAAATATCGAAACTTGGGAAAAAAGAGCAAGTCCAAACAAACTTTCCAACAGAGGAAGCGAAACCGATTTAGCGACGATTTGAAAGGCGATGCGCATAAAAATGGGCATGCTTTCAAAATGCATCTCAAAATCACCATTAAAGCATATGAATGAACTAAAACACATGCGCAAAAAAAAAAAAGGAAAGAGAATCAAACCATGGTGAAAAAGTTGATCCATCTGATTACAAAGTTACTAGTTCCGACTCCCATTTTCCCCTTTCCTCCTCCTCTGCGGCACGCGAAGAGGGAAAAGGTTAAGATGTCAGAAATTCGGAGTTCGAATGTTTACAAGAAGATTTTCCTTCCGTTTCTTTGGCTTAAAAAACACAAGAATTTGAAGAACCAGAAGAAGGAACAGTTTCTTGTGGTTTTGTGAGCGCTAGAAGTAGCACTTCAAGAAAACGAGAGAGCAAGAGGAAGTGACAGGTGTGAGATAATGATAAAGAAGAGGGGCCTTTTCGTCAACTGAAATATGTAGCTAATAGCGATAGATACATGGTTTTGTTGCGTTCCCCACGCTCGCGGGCTGTAGCCTAACGCGTTACGAAAGCCAAGATTATAAATATTTTGTTAGAATATTTTTTATGAAGTACAAACCTTGTCACATATTTAATTATTTCATTTAAAACAAACTAAATATTTTTCCTATAACTCAAAATTTTTAGGAAACTATATTTATTTTTTTTATTATTTGAAATATGTTAAAAATATATAAAATTACATTACATAAATTTAATAAAATACAATGTAAAAAAATAAGAATAAGAAATCATAAGAAGCTGTATTATTTATGAATGCTTCTTATGTTTTCAAATCTCAAATTGATATTGATGTAATTTATATCTATATATGATTCATTTTTATAATAAATCACATTGCCAGTCTTTTTTTTTTTAATTTTTGTTTCCTTAAACAAACTTTTGTTCTACGTCATATTTTCAATAAAATTAGTAATAAAAATAAAAAGAAATTATAGATGAAGCATAATCGTTAGTGTGATTAATTATTCTTTGACCGAATTTTGTATAATTAATTAAGGATGTGAGAGAACAATTAAGGAAAATGTAAAAAAGAGAAATTACCGAAATTCAAAGTTTGGTCTAACTTACCGTCAAAAAGGGCGGTGTTGAGTGTTGACGCATGTCAGGGAGCTTTGTACGCTAACGGTCTATACAAGATAAATAAATTATAAAATAGAGCAACTTTCCAGTTCGAAACATTTGGTGAAATGACATTGCAAGAGCCTATAAGTTAAAAAATAACATGTAAGGACCACAAATTCTCAACATTCCAATAGTGGGGGGGGGGGGGTGGGGGAGCCAGTCGAGAGAGAAATCTTACTAACCCTCCTAAAGCTAGGAGAGGCTTATTTTTACGAAGTTGGATTTTCTCTCTTATGAAGGAGAGAAGATGACATATTGGTATAGATTTACACTGTTAAATTAAATTTAAAAATTTAAATTTATAATTAAATAATTTAGATTTGTAATGAAGAGACAATAGAAAAAAAAAACAAAGAAAAAAAACTCTTTTTTTAATTCCTTAACTTTATTGGGTGACACTGATAAAAACTCTTTTAATTCATTATAACATAAACAATCATATTTGACAATTATTTGACCCTATATATGACAACGATGAACCATCGTTTACAGGAGTGGCGTCTACTAAATGATTATTTCACTATCACATTTATTTTAACCTATTTGAAGATTATTTTTTAGAGAGAATAACAATATAATTTTAAAATTAGCAATTTATGATAGTTAAGTTTTAAAGAAATTTTTTTTTTTAAATACAGATTCAGACTTGTTGGGTTATCCACCCTTGGTGGATCAAGCCCATATAAAAGCTCAAATTGGGGAATGGAGCTCTTATGAGAATTATGAAAAATGTTTGGGTTCAAAATGCGATTTACTCAGGACTTTAAAATGTAATATTCTCCAACCTTTGAATTTGAAACATGGGCGGTTAAAGAAACTGCCACACGTTCCCATAAGAGGTGGTTAGGAGTGTGGTTTCAGTCGGTTCAAATTTTGAGTTCTCTGTGTGAAGAAAGAAACAGAACGCTCTCATTTTTCATCTGTCTCATTTTTCTCCTTACATGGCTTTTCTTTCAGAGAGTGCATTTGCTGTGTACCCAAATGAAGTTCGACGATTGTAACTTTGTTCCTGCATACGTACGTGTGAATTAACGATTTAAGGTATGTTTTCCTCCTCATATTCTTTCATTGGTATCAGAGCATTCATCTTTCCTGGGCTGTGTTTCCTCTGTCTAAAGAACTGATAATGATTTGCTTAACTCTATATACACAAATCTCTAAGTTTAATTTTTTTAGTTTTGACAACACGTCAAAATGACATGTCATTTTGATGAGGACAGAAATGACGCGTCATTTCTATCGTCATCTTCCCCCAGCCGAGTCAACTTGACCCGGTTCCTCTGGCGGGTCGGGTTCGTCAGACTTGAAACTACCGGAGGCCATATCTCCTCTGTCCGGTCTCTGTTTTACACATTCTTGGTGTCATTCTCTTTGTTTCTTCGAGCTCTACACGTTTTATGCAATCGTTTTGTTTAAAAAACTCATTTTTTAAACACCCATTATTCGGTTTAGTTTCAGTCGGTATACTCGTCACTATTGATTGCATGCAAAACGTGTATAGCCATATATGGAACATTCATATTAACCAAGAAGCATATTAACACATTCATTTTGATAGTGATAATCTTAAAGACAGATAGAGAAAGATTGAAGCAGTGTAAACACAGTAAGAAAATAAAAAAAATTAAACTAAAGCCCAGCCCAATAAAAAAAAATTAATGGGTCCACGAGTCGGGTTCATCAACCTGACCCAATTTAAAAAAATATATAAATAAAAAAAATTATATATATATATATATATATATTTTTTTTATTTATTGAATAAAAAAATATTAAGAGGACACGTGGCGTGTAGACCCACTGGGTAACTCAATCGAAGCGTGGTTGACCCCACCATGAAGCTGGTGGCATGTGGGGAATGATGGTTCGGTGCGTGACATTGCCTAAGACAAATATGGTGGCGCGTGCACAACACATGCCTCCTTGAGAATGGCATTTAAAATTTTTTTTTGATCCAACACCTTCTTGAGGCGCGTGCCGACACGTGTTGGATTATATTAGGACCAAATTTGTCTGAAAAAATTCCTAAATTCGAGATCTTCATTTTGATATATAATTTGCATATTTTTTGAGATAGAACAAGAATTTATTTTGTGTTATGTAGTATTTTTTTATGAGTTTAAAAAAATAATAATATTTCTAAATTTCTTTTTCTCATGGAAAATATGAAGCAAGAGGCTTCTAGCAGTGCTAATAACTTAAAAATTATTCTGTCAGTATTGAGTATCTGGATGAACCAGATTATGAGCCTCTTAGTGAGGATTTCGATCTGAAACCCTTCAAAGAGGAGGAGGAGGAGGAATATGAACCTCAAAGTGAGGATTCTGATTCTGACCCTGAAGAAGATCCCAATATTGATCTTGAAAATGTGCCGGAAGGACCTAAAGAGGTGCACATACTGTCAGGACCAAAACATAAATCAAAGGGTGATGAAAATGTTCAAAATGAAAATGAAGATGTCAAACAACCTTTCACACCCTCAGTGATCATAAATATAGCAAAAAGAGAAGCTAAAAGAATAAAACAATGGGATCAAATTTCTCCAATAGTCAGAGTATATTCAAGCTTCATAATGAAAGAAGAACAAGCCATGATTATAGGAGAAATTTTCAAACAACTTAGGAAGGAGCTTGTGCAACATAACAAGCGAAACAAATCGTACTTTGGAAGTCCTCTATAGAATAGAGCCATCAAGGGGATGAAAGTACAAGAAAAATATAAAGACATAATTAAGAGTTGTCTTTTTAGGTCTATACCTTAAGCATTGTTCTGTTTTTCCAAGAATTTGTTTTTATGCTATATTAAGATCTTGATAATTTATAAAATATATGAAGCATGTTGTTTTATGTTTAATTGCTTTATATATACTTTATTTGAGTGGGAGCTCTAAAGTAATAAATCATTTATGAGCCATATGTAACGATCAAAATATTTGTAAAATTTTTTATAGATGATAGTGATTTTATTAGAATCAATGTGATGGGAGATACAAACGTAGCCTCTTGATCGTTGACCTATTAGAGTCGTTATCACTCTAATAAAGAATAATATAAATATAAGACATTATATGTTTCTCATAAGTATTTTATTCTTGGTTTAATATAGAAAACTATTAATATGGGATAGTTTCATCTTAGAACTAAGAATGGCAACAAAAACCATTATCGCTGAATTGAATAAGGGTGACAAATTAAACGAGGATAACTGGGATATCTGGCATTGTAAGGTATCATATATTTTGGAAGAACAAGATACTATTGAGCCATTAACTAAAGTCATGGCCGAGCCTGAGGCAGAAACTCGGCTCAGCATAGGAGAGACCAAGAGGCATTTGAGGCATGGAAATGAAAAAATAGTATTGCACGAATAATACTTCTAAGTGCTATGGCAGATAATCTGATGTGCGAATTTGAGAAGCACTCTACTGCCCAAGCCATGTGGGCTGCCTTAAAAGAAAAATTTGGTGGTACCTCAACCACCAAACTAAGAAGGCTTACAATTAAATTCGACACTTATAAATTAAAGCCGAATACTCCCATGTGGCAGTACCTTAGAGAGATGGCCAACATGATCCGTGAACTTAAAGAAGTCGGGCACAATCTTTTGACGAACAACAAGTACAGGCTATAATCAGATCGCTCCCACACAGCTAGGAGCATATGAAAGTTAACTTAACCCACAATGAAAATATTGTTAACTTTAATGATGTGGCTAAACACTTAGAGCTAGAGGTTGAATGTTTGGAGGCTTACAAGTCATTTGGATAGACTTACCTTGTTGAGGAAGGTGGTCCTTCAAATTCTAAGCCCAAGAGAGGCGAGAAACAACATAAGAAGGGTAATAAGAGTAGCCCTAGAGTAAAGAAGGACAAACAACCTTTCAAGAAAAAGGGCAAGAAGAGCGGTAAAAAGATAATTAACCTTAAAAAGGTCAAATGTTTCGCTTGTCAAAAGATGGGCCATTTTGCAAAGGATTGTCCTGAGCAAAGTGGACGTGATCAGGTACTTGTGAATTATGTGAATTCACATTTTTCTTATGTTTCCAGTAATGTTTTCTAACAAAAACTGTTTCCTCTTCTTGGATTGTAGACTCAGGCTCCACAGACCACATAAGCAAGGATCATGGATCCTTCGTAAAGTATCGTCGGTTGTCAAATCAAAGCAAGTGGCTTTACATTGGTAACAATGCGAGGATCGAGGTAAAAGGCATAGGAACTTGCAAGTTGATTTTACAAGGTGGAAAAACCTTAATTCTCCACGATGTTTTTACATGCACCGGACATTCGACAGAACTTAATTTCAATTGCTTGCCTTTTAGAATTTGAGTTTGTAATTAATTTTCATGACAAGATTGTTGACATTATATACAATTCAAATTTTTATGGTTGTGCTTTTCTTTCAAAAAGGTTCTTTATAATAGATATTGTTGAGCAAGTTCATTTTCATGATTGCTTTACCACCTCTTCCAATAATGTAGATATGAATATTTGGCATGCTAGACTGGGGCATATTAATCAAAATAGAATGATTAAGCTAGATAAAAAAGGAATGCTAGGTCCAATTACAAATATGAGAATGTCCTTATGTGAAAATTGTCTAGTGTAACACACCAAATTTTTTTTTAAAATAATTTAATTTAACCATAGTTGGGTTATAGCCACCCAATACATTTTTATATCAATAATTTTAATATAAAATATTTTATAATTGGCTTCAACTCACACAATATAACATTTCAGATAAATTTTTACCTCCCACATGCCATTAGGCTAAATCACATTTGTCCATCCTTATACTCCCAACAAGTAAACTAAATCACAAACAGTTAAGTGTGTGCTTACTAAGTGAGAATTAAAAATAATAAATTCCAACAAAATAAGAAATATTATAATACATACAAATAACCATCCTTATATCCCTCCATTAACCTCGAGCCGTAGCCCTCACTCGGTGCTAATTACCTGGCCAAAGGTAGATTAGCCCGAGCCCTTACAAGCCACCTATTGAGCTCCAATAGGAGCATACCACGTGGCACATAAATACAATAACAATAGCAAGTCTCTCAACACCTCCGACAATAATCAAACAAATTTATAATAATATTGCACAATTATATAATATTACAAAATTCATAATTTTCTCAATAATCACCCAATTAACATGAAGTAACACTAATCACAAATTAAAAGCATGGTTACCTCGTGGCTTTTTCAATAAATTATTCCTTACAATTTCTCTCCCACCACAAACTTCACCAATAATACAATTTACAAATAATATATTATTTATAAATATTAGTTTCAATTTTTAAAACTAATAAAATAATTCTAATAATAGAATTAAAAATATAACATAATTTTAATCTCAATTTTAATACAAATCTCGAGTCAATACTATTAAGTAAAATTTTTAACTCCTCTTTTAGTCATCAATAAACATTAATAATCTAAAAATTAACTTCTAAACTAATTTCTATTATTAAAATTTTTCTTTTTATTTTATAAATTTGCACCTAAAATACGCAAAAATTAAAAATTGAGTCTCTAGCTTAGAATCATAATCCTATAGTCATAATAATTTATTTCTCATCCCAAATAATCATCTAAACCTCAATAAATCAACATATATTTTTAGATCTAGTTTAGAATTTGATCCATAAGCCACAAATTCAAAGATTATCAACAAATTTATACTCTAGAACATTTATTATGCTACTAATAACCTCAAAAACTATATTTATTCAACATAAATTCATCCCTCTTCCAGATCTTAAATTTTTTACCACCACAAAATCAAAAACCAAAGAGGAAGTATGACTAAAAAATTTTTTTAGAACACTTACTTAGTCTTGAAAAGCTTAAAATCACACCCTAAATATCCTATTAAAAACTCTTACCTTAAAAATTCAGATCTTCACACCGGCGACTCATGCTCACAGACGCTCTCCCTGATCGCACACGAAAGAGGAAGAAATGAATGGAAAATGAGAAGAGAACGGTGGCTTTTAAAATGAATGTAGGTCCCACAATTTTTTTATTATTTTTTCCCTTTCCTCTCTCTTCTTTCCTTTTCTTTTTTTTATTATTTTACATGTAATCATTACGCGGCCACCGAAAGCAAACTCGTTCTTCTTCTTCTTCTTCCCTTTTTTATTTATAACTTTTCTCTTTTTTTATATAATAATAATAATTTAATAATATTTTTAATTAATTAATTATAATTTTTTAAAAAAATTTTAATTTAGAATTATATCCTAAGTTAGATTTAATAATTATTTTCTACTAATTTGCTTACCTCTAAATATTTTTAAAATTTCTATTAACCTACATTAACTATTAAATTTAAAATTGGGATGTTATATCTAGCTTGTAAAGCAATGAGAAAACCTTTTGATAAAGGTGTTAGGGTTGAAAATCTATTACATAATCCATTTTGATATATGTGGTCCTGTGAGTATAAGGGCAAAACACAGAGCTTGGTATTTTATTACCTTTATCGATGATTTTTTCACATTTTGGTCATGTCTATTTGATATCACAAAAGTTGAAGCTCTTGAGTGTTTTAGACGATACATTAATGAGGTTGAAAATCAAATGGACAATAAAATTAAAGTATTATGAACTGACCGAGGACGTGAATAATTGTCTAATCAATTTAAAGAACTCTATGAAGAAAAAGGAATAATTAGACAACTAACTATTCTTGGCACTCCGCAATAGAATGGAGTTGTTGAAAGAAGAAATAGGACTCTTTTAGACATGGTTAGGTCAATGATGGCACAAGCAAATCTTTCAATCTTCTATTGGGGGGACGCTTTACTGACTGCAGCCTTCATACTTAATCGTGTGCCCTCAAAATTAGTTACTTCCACACCCTATGAGTTATGGACAAAATGCAAACCGGATTTAAATATCTTAAGACCATGGGGGTCAGCTACATATGCCCATGATGATTCCCATAAATATGAAAAATTAGGTCTAAAAGGAAAGAAATGTATCTTGATAAGATACTTAGAGCAATCAAAGAGTTATATTTTCATTGGTGAAAATAATGATGAAACTGTAACTGAATTTGAATCTAGGAATATCACATTTTTAGAAAATGAGTTTCCTAGTAGGGGAGAAATTGATCGAACTATATCTCTTCATGAGACATGAGAGCAACATAATATAGAACACATAGAAAGGCCTGAATCATCGTAAAATGCTGATTTAAGTGGGAGCTCTAAAAGGTCTTTCAGAAGACCTAAAAAGAATTAAAATCCATAAGAAACCCCACTTCAAAAAAGTAATAGAAAAAGTGTGCCAAAAAGACGCTTCCAAATTGAGGGTGAAGCATTGGTGGTAACTCCTCTAGATCATGATGAGCCACATTCTGTAAATGAAGCTTTATCAGGACCTGCTAAGGATAAGTGGAAGAAAGCAATAGATGAACAAATAGATTCCATGAGGACTAACAATGTATGGAAATTAGTTGATTTACCATGTGGCTGAAAGGTTATTGGGAACAAGTGGGTTCTCAAAATCAAAAGAAAAATGGATGGATCAATTGATAAATACAAGGCTCACTTAGTAGCAAAAAGGTATACACAACAAAAGGGAATAGATTATAAGGACACATTTTCTCCTGTTGTACGCTCCAATTCTATTAGACTGATTCTGGCAATAGTAAATAGTCTGGACTTAGAGTACCAGATGGATGTAAAGACTGCTTTTCTTAACGGTGATCTGGATGAAGAAATTTATATGCAACAGCCATTAGGTTTTATTAAAAAGGAAAAAAAATTAAAGTATGTAAATTAAATAGATCAATTTATGGACTAAAACAATCATGCAGACAATGGTATTTGAGGTTTCACAGAGCAATAACCTCATATAACTTCCAATGATTGAGGAAGACCACTGTGTTTACATCAAGAGGTTCAATGGGAACTTTATAATATTATCTCTTTATGTGGATGATATTTTACTAGCCAAAAATAGTCTGGATTTGATAACCGTTATTAAAAAATGGCTTTCATCAAATTTTGAAATGAAAGACATAGGTGAAGCAGAATATATTCTTAGAGTTAAAATCCAAAGAAATCGCTCTAAAAAGCTTCTTTATCTTGTCACCAGAGAATTATATAAGGAAAATTCTTGAGCATTTTAATATGAAAGATTGTAAACCCATGGATACCCCAGTAGCTTCAGGTGTGAAGCTTAGTCCTGATATGGGTCCTAAAACTGAGATAGCCAAAGGAAAATGAAAAGAGTTTTATATGCCAATGCAGTTGGAAGTTTGATGTATGCAATGATGTGTACAAGATCAGATATCTGTTATGCCGTAGGACTTATGAGTCGCTACCAATCTAACCTCGGAAAAGGACATTGGAAAGTTGTAAAGAGGATCTTAAGATACTTAAAGGGTATTGTTGACTATGCACGGTGTTATCAAGGGAGTGATTTACGCTTGACAGGATACTCTGACTCGGATTTAGGCAGGAAGATGAATGAAGATCAACTTCAGGCTACACTTTCTTACTGAACTATGGGGCCATTTATTGGAGCAGCAAGAAGCAGACATGCATTGCCCTACATTCTATGGAAGCTGAGTTTGTAGCATGTACTGCAGCAGTGCAAGAAGCTATATGGCTTAAGAGATTTATAAAACATCTTGGGTTTGAAAATAAAAGTACAAATCTAGTATTAATTCATTGTGATAATACTGCAGCCATAGCTTATACCAAGTATCCTAAATATCATAGCAAAACCAAACACATAGACATTAAGTACAATTTTATAAGGGATTATATAGCGCAAAAGGTGATCACTATTCAATACATTTTCACAAAATGTGTGATAGCAGATCTCCTAACAAAACCCATAGCCAAGGAGATATTTGAGAAACATCTAAGGGCTCTTGGCATGGCTAGATTGACTTGATGTGATATATTGGTTATATTAATAATATTTTTCATTACTTCTATATGTGTACAATTGAGAACATACAATGTCTAGTATATCGTACAGGTTCATAAGGTTGACTCTCGCACACGAGCAACTACCTTTGATATTGAAATCAAAGATGAGACATTAGTGTTCACCAGTAAGGCAACAAAAATGTTGATTTGGTAGAAAAGAAACACAAATCATATATCACCTCGATCAAAGAGTAAGTCGAGATGAGATCCGTAAGCATACTTGGATCGAATCATGGATCCCATATCCATGATACCTGTAGCCAAACGACAAATTCTTTTAAATTGACGTCATGTGAGATCAATAGAAAAGAAGAATTTGGGTTTAGATACAATAAATATCTAAAATTATGTTTGTATGGTGTTAATAATAAATGAAAATGACGTACACTCTTACAAGCAAGAGTAACACCATAACATGTGTTTCATATCACATGTGCTTAAGAATCGCAATAGGAAGCAAGTGAATAAATCCCTGCTTCATTGTTGTGTGAGTCCTAGAAAGGAAACATCCTTTCATTGATGTCCTTTGACTTTGACATTATCATGGAGATATGTTACAGTGTTTGCAACTTTAACATGCACCCTGTGGTCATGATTGATGCGACCTAAAGGTTTCATATTAGGAAAGTGACTGTTTCCTATCAAAGTAGTATATGGGCAAAAGGAAGATTATCTTAAATATACACATCTATGCTCATATTCAAGACATGTCCCTTATGAAATAATTTGTGAATTCATAAGTGTGGATACTGCACATATAAGAAAAACTATCTGAGTCTTGGACTAACTTAAGAGGGATTAGATTAGTCATAATGAGAAAAAGTGTATATTGGTAAATCTAGGACATTAAGGCACGAATTTAATCAAGAATAAAATCAACTTTAAAGTTATTTGTACTGGTCCTTTTAGATAGCAAGATTATCTAATAAATTAAAATTTGGAATTTTGAGTAAAAATGGATAGTTAGGAAAGTGGTGAAATTAGTATTATATTGATATTTTTGAGTTGTTTAATTATAGATTAAACTCTTTTGCATTTTTGAAACATTTGAAAGCTTAAAATTAGATTGAATTCATGAGTGCCCCTTTTGAGTGACTCAAGGGGTGAAGGTAATCGAGAATTTAAATTATCTTATATGCATGTTCTAAGTGTTTTTGGTATCATAAAAATTATGAAATGTATGTGATATATGTAAATGTAATTTTGATGTTTTTAGAAAATGTGTAAAGTGGATATAAGTTTTATTGAATAATGTGGGTGAAACAAGTAAGGTATGCTACAATGTAAATTATGAGAATGGTTGAGGACTCTTTTAATATAAATTGTGAAGTATGCACATGTGGATAAAATTGAACATGTTGATTAGAAATTATGATTTCTTGACATGTACATTATGATGCATGATTGAAATTTTGATACATTATGGCATGATAAATAATTGAAATGGGTGGGAGTTACCCTAATTGAAAGATTATTATATTATAAGTCCACATGGTATGGACAACACTTAGGTAGCTCCCAGTGTTGGATAGTTGCGGCACTAACTCTGACAAGAGTTTAGTGTGGTTCCAGTTTAGCTGGTAATGCTCACTCTAAGAGTGGGTATGTGTTACTAGCAATAATTATGACATCTTGTGAGAATTCAATTAGTAAGGGAGTCCATAATTCAAATTAGGGAGCGATAATCTTTGGTTAGGTTACCCCTCTAACATCGAAAAGCTGGGCTAATCCAGTTACACAGATGGATCCTATTATGAATTGTAGCCCATGGACTCAATCAGAAAGAATAAGAAGGAAATAAGGAGGAAAATTAATTGATCATGCATGCTTTAATGTTTTAATTTGATCTAATATTGTTAGTTACTACTTTGCATGCTCTTAATTCTTATGCATGTATATGTTAGAAGTTAAGATTCCTTGGCTATAAGATGTTTATCTTACCCTGTGATTAATATTTACAGGAAATGCTTCGGGTAGTGGCAAAAGGAAGGATCTAGAGGTTTAGAGCTAGATTGAACCTTGTATAGCCTCCTTTATCTTTGTGTAGTAAGATATGTATGTATGTATGCATGTATGTTGCAAACATAGAGGCATATTATGCATTTATGGTTTTAATTGATTTTGTGACTATGATTGATTGCGTGCCTATGGTTGGTTGTTTGCCTAGCCCTTTTGTGAAGCAAACTCATAAGAGTTCGTATTTAGGACTAGTGAAATTATTGCGGGTTAATAATTGTATTGAGATATTGTTGAATGTTGGATGTCTAGCTATTTTTATTAATCCAAGTCTTATGAACTTGTGATATGGCTAGTAAAATTGTGATTAACACTTATGTATGATTTTGATGATGATGTTCATGATTAAATTATGGTTTGGTATGCACCATTTAACTCCCAGGAACTGCTCAGTTGAATTATTGAGTTAGGAGGTCAACTATAGTATGAATCATTTGTTCTGTAAAAGAACCAATTTGTCCTTGTACTACAGTATAATCTCCACTAATAGGTTATTTATTGCTTCTGTTTGTTGATAACTCTAATGTCGTGCATTTTGAGCTTAGTGGTTTTTGAAAATTGTTTTAATTGGGATCTCGTTTTCAAAGAGTTTTCTTTTGTCGTTATTTTTTGTAGCCATGGTTAAACATATTCTACCATGATAATGGTTAATGGTTAATTAAGGACATTAACTTTAATTACCATGGCAGAAAGTTTTTATTAATAGGTTAATTATTATAGGTATCATAAGGATAAGATGTTTATAATGGAGAGTATGTGGGAAAGAAGAAGATCATTTTCTTACACATGTACTTGGGGATCATGATTGTTTCTTAGGTTTCTTATTTGAAACATCAAGGTTGATTTTTTTTTTAATTATATTCAATACATATGTTTTCTTTGTCATCAAGATAAACAATTTATATATATATATATATATATGGAATGGACTACCATTGATGATTTCAAAATATAAACATTATATATGTTTCTTGTTATTGTACTTATTACATTAATAGCTATGAAGTCCCCTAATTAATCTAGATTTTATGAAATCCTTACACACATTAGCACACAATAATAATAAAATATCAAAGTAGTAGCCTTTTATTTATTTTAAAGTGCAAGATCCCAACTTCATAAAAATTATGTTCAAATAAGAGGACTCATGAAAGTGTAAACATAATTTCATGACTCTAGAAACCTAATTATTTTTTTGAAAAAGGGCCATGGATCGCAGCTCACACCACATGCTCCACGGATATGGCATAGGGCAGCAAGCTTTGGTTTTATGTCATGCACCATAGCTTGCACACAGTCGCATGTATCAAATTTTACTGTTAGCTATTTGATACAAACTTTCGTCATGCACCATTTTCACACCTAATGTTCGATTGGAGTGATTCAAGTGCCTACACAAAGCCTGTAACATATTCTATCTAATGGGATAAGTTTGGACATGATTTAACAATCCAATCTAAAATTGGACACCCGGGTGCAACAAGTCTGTCTTTCTTTTAAAAGTGACACCCTAAGTGTTCAATTCTCATTTCTTATCTCATTAGACCACTCTGAGTCTTGAACCAAGTCCAATAGGACTAAATACACCTTATTAACACAATATATCAAAGATATAGCATCAAACACTCAATTTAACCCCTCAACACCACATTACACACTTATAGGCTTATATGAGGCACAACATAAAAAATCACATACATATATAGACTTGTTCCACTTTCAATCATCTAACTTCCTCATATGGAGATAAGCTTTAACATATGGTTGGGAATTACAATTTCACTTAACTCATACAAATAGGGCAAGTCTCACCATTTGATCAAGATCCACAAACAGCATATTTCATCACATCAACTTCACATATAACTAGTGGAACAAGTTATGCAATATAAAATACACTTGCTTGATTAGTATCTAAACCTACTTGCGTATCTACCATTGTGATACACTCAACGAGATGCTTACAAAATATACAAGCAAGTTCTTAACAATGCAATCACATATTCACATTTATATACATTTATGCATTCTAGTTGACAACTCAAACCTTTAATCACACATTTATACATGCATTACATAAAAGTGGTTATACTACTACCAATTGAGGCTACTCTTTCTTCATTTCCTTTCTTGGCCTTCTTGTGCTCTCTTCACCTGTGTACAAAAGCAACGGAGTGAGATATATGTCCCAGTAACATGGATAAAACCCAATTATTGGTTATTCAATAAAATCATAAAAAAGAGATAAAGTAGCATTACTTTCAATAAAATAATATAGATAGCATATACATGAAATCATACTCAATCAATCCACCATGCTCATGTACTCCTGGTTTCTCCTAACAGAGTAAGCTCTATGCTTGAAATAAGATTTCCAGCCTTACATAAAACAAGGCGTTACACAAAACAAGGTCCAAAAACCTTTGTCTTAGACCTAGCATCATCAATATGTATGGGTGGTCTCATGAGTCCCATCTAGCAAAGCATTCTCAATGCTTGGACTGTCAGGATTTCCTAGCCTTACACAAAGTAAGACGGCAAACCTCTACCCTAGTATAAGGTACACTTGTGGATCATTTTCCTAGGTCCTTCTTAGCAGAGCAAGCTCTATGCTCAAGACCTTTAGAACTTTCTAGCCTTATACAGAGTATGGCCGCAACCCCCTACCTTAGTCTAGGGTATACTTATAGATGCAAATGCACATCTCTATGTACATGTCTCTTTTCATACATCTCATACACCATTCACATACTCACATGCGTAATTCTTTCGCAATACTACTACTCTATTAGTTCATAAACACAATGCATATAGTTGTATAAAATACTTGTAGATAATTTCACAAACGAACAAGTAAAAGGATTACTTCAGTTACCTTTTGATCCTTCATACTAAAGGTAGTAGTTCACAACCTTTCTTACTTTAGTGCTCACACGTTTTGTCCTAAACCACCATTCCACCTATCAATCTTATTAACATACTAACCAAATAATACAAAACATTAACCCAACATCCAAACTGTAATCAATCCATTAATTACTCATCTATTCCTAATTAGCAATTAGTCTCTTTTCAATTGATAATTATCAGTATGTACAAGGGTAAATTGGTTAATTTAGATAAATTATTAATTAATGAGGTTTATAGGAGACTAATAAAGTTTTTAGATCCTTAAACAGTCTTAGAAGAGAGCTAGGGTTATGTTTGATCAAGCTATGGCACGAAAGAGAGTTTAAAATTTTTTGGGACTTTTTGTGCCATGTGCCATGGCGAGCGTGTCAATACACTGCGGTGCACGTGTAAAATTTGTACTTATCAGATTGTGGATCAGACTCAAAAAATAGAAGAGAGAAAGAAGGAACTCAAGAGCAACAATGAAGAGAGATTTATGGATGCTAAGGCTTGATTATGCAAAAATCAGGACATTTAGGGTAATGAGGGCTTTGATTTTAGTTCCTTTAGGTTTAAACCAAACCCATTAGTTTATTTAAGGTCTTGGGGAGTTAAATCAAACCTCTAACCCTAATTTAATGAGTTTTGTGGTGATTGAAAATTTTTGGTAAGGGTTTGGACGAACCTTAGGTATAATTTGAGAATTTTAAGGCAATATGGGGCATTGGTTAGTGATTTTGGTGTGTTGGGATGTTTAATAGGATGGTTAAAGTGTTTGGGAATGGTTGATGGAATTTAGGTAATTTAGACACTTAAAACCTAGTGAATTTGGAGTTATCCATCACTTGAATGTGTAGATTGAGCATTGCTCGTGCTATATCATGTGTATAGAATGTTTGGAGCTAACGTTGAGCCATAATAACCCTTTTGTGTGACAAAGGGTTAAGGTAATGGAATAATTTACACTGATTAATTATATTGCTTAATTGTTTATGAGTAGATATGTTGATTTATAACTTGAGATTTGATAACCTTGTATATTATAAAGTGTGATTTTGTGCATGAAAAATCTATTTTACAAATAATGAGTATGATGAAAGTTATATATGAATGGGTTAAGGAATTTAAAATGTACATGTGATATATATATGTTGAGTATGGGTATGATCATGTTAGGGGGTAAGAGTTCACCCATAGAAAGGAGTAGTGAAAGTCCATATGGGATGTATCTCCTTAGTGTCTAATGAGGCATGGTGTTGGAGATTTTCTCCTTACTATCCATGCAGGATACGATGTTGGAAAGTGATACTCCTTAGCATCAATGATGCAGTGTTGGAGTAACGACACCCTGATTTATGTATGATAAGGGGAAATCATAGTCCGAAAGTGGGATAGGACACCTTTAGAAGGGTGATCCTACCACTGAAGGTGAGCTTAAAGTATTGTGAATGTGCACTTGGTTCAAGAGCCTATGATTTTAGTCAGGGTGATTTGAAGGCTCAGATGGTAGAATGATCATGCTAGTGGTAAAAGATTTGTACTAATGAAAAGAGTATGTGGTGATATGATAAAATTATATTTTGAAGTTTTATATTTTTACTCTCTTATGGTTGTGTATGTTAATTAATAGTAGTGAATTATTCTATTACTGAGATGTTTATTTCATCCCGTGGTTATATTTATAGGTGAGGGCTTTGGTAGGGGCAAGGGGAAGGAAGGAGTGTTTGAAGAGTAAAGAGCACAGTTGTATAGCTCTTCCCTTTCTTTTCTTTGGGTATTGTAATGAATATTGTCAATATATAATGCCAACTTAGGAACATGATATTATTTTGGATATCACTTGTACGAATTTATTATAAGTGTGCGTATCATGGTCCAAGGTTAATGTGGTGGATTATGTGTGTGCATTAATTACAAGTGATGAATTTAAAGTGAATTATAGGCCTAAAATGATCAAGTTGATATGTGTGCTAAATTCAATCTACCCCTTTGTGTTATTGCCAAATGGGGGTTTGGTGATCATTTTGAGTATGATTGCTTATTTGTGTGATATGAATGAATTATTATGTTTTTGTGCGGTCTGTTTGAGGTGGTCAAATTGTCTCTAGCACTAATGGTATTTGGTAGTGTGAGTTGGATACCTTTGTGTATGTTTTAATGTGAAAACAAACCATTTTAGGTGTGGGTGTCTATCTCTTGAATGAATGATTGTTTGAGTATGAAATTGATGCCATTAGCTAGAGGGCTCAAAGAGCTTCGTGTGGACACTTGAATCGCTCAAATCGGATATCGGATGGTGAAATGGTACGCTTTAAAAGTTCAAAGGGCTATTGATAGGGGACACGGAAGCAGGATCGTACTAGTTTAAGGACAGAACCCTGACACAACAAAAACACAAGAACAGAAGAAAGAGAGAAAATTTATGATGAAAATAAAGAAAGATATGAAATAAACAATGGGATAATAATTAAGGAGAAGATCCTCTAGAGCACTTGCCTTTATGAACCTCAACCTTCGAAGACACCATAAGAGTTGATCACGTCTGTTTCTTACACGGAATGCCACCATAAAGGACTAAGGCTCACAAGAGTTATAAACTCTAAAATGAATAATTTCATTCAACTTCTGTTTACAAGAGGGAGCATGCCTAATTTATATAGGCTCATAGAAAAGAATATTTCCTAAAACTAAAACCCTAATTTCCTAATACTAAAAGGAGAAATAATATAAAATAATGATAAAATATTCATCCACATAATTTAGGAGATGTGATCCTAAAATTATGGGATTATAAAATTTAGAAATTAATACTATAATTAATTCTAACCTTTGACTAGACTCAAAATAGGAAATCAAATCAAAGGACCATTAAAATGAGAAATAATTTAGGAGACAATCAAGAGATCATAAAGGATTTAAAATCACACCACCCTTGACTTTTTCACTAGGGTTTCATGCCTCCTTGCTTGCAAGAGGCTCAACTTGTGGTTTTCCTTGCATTGGGCTAAGGTTTGCATCTCTTGGGCTTGACTCTTCATGAATTTGGATCTTAAGCACATTATACATGTATAGATGCTCTCCTTGGGCTTGAGAGGAGTGCCCTAATGCTCTCCAAGCTCTTGAACTTCTTGCACAAGACTGAACAAGGCTTTAGTTTGGGCTCTTGTCATTGGACCTCTAATATGTTGTAATGGGTCTTTAGGTACGTTGGATTAGAAGTATTGGGCTCCTTCCATGTCACTATGCTCATGATTACTATCCTCAAGCTTTATTGCCATTAATGCTATGTCATCTGTGCTATGGGATCCGTCAGTTGTGATGATAGTAATATGCTGTCATGACAGTAGGTGCACGCCGCAGTGCATGGTTATTGCATTGTGGCATAAGAGGCCTTTGAGGGACTCATCCCTCTGTGCCATCCGCTGCGGCGGACAAGCCAGAATTTTTCAAAAGTGACTTATGTTAGCCTAATTTGATGTGGTTTGATTTTCATACTTCTGTATTTATTTTAAATTAATTTTTAACCATTGTTTGAGCTCAAACAACAATATTTAAAAAGGTTTTTTAGGATCCCATTGTTTTAAAACTAATCTTTTAAACTCTTGAGGTGTGATAATTTCTTTGTAGGATTTTATTTAATCCTAGTTATCACAGTGGTATGTAAGTGTTATTCTGGTAATGTCAAGGCAGACATTACATTGTACCCCTAATCCAACAGAAAACACTCAATCGATTAAGGACTACATGTGCAACACCACATGCATAATATAACTCCAATGTATCATTTTTATCTTTTAACCCCTTAATATAAAAAATAAATGGTGCGTTCGGGCTAACATGTGTGAACATCTAATCCAATAAAGGGTTTGGTTTCAATCAAACAAACACACCACATGGAGGATCAAATAGTAGAATGATCATGCTAGAGAGTGAAAATAACTTATGAATATGGAAATTTTTATGGTTGGACATGTGTATATTTTTACATATAAAAACTTTACTCATTTATAATTATGCATATTAATTGATAGTTGTAAGTTATTCTATTACTAGGATATTTATTTTACCTTATGGTTATAATTTATAAGTGATGGCCCCGATAGGGGTAAAGGGAAGGAAGACTTTACTAGAATCTAAAGAGCTTGTGTTTATATAGCTCTTCCCCCTTTTTTTGGTTTTGTAATGAATATTTTAGGAATTATATGCCAACGTAGGATCATGCATTGACTTTTGAGTTCATTTGTATAAGATTGTGTAGTTGTGAGTATCTGGACCTAGGACGATATAATTGTAATGAGATCATTATTAGAGGTTGAGATACTATTGTAAATATATGTTATTATGTTATATATGTGATTTATTGGCGAAGAGATTGATGTTTGTAAATTTTGTGTCACCCCTAGAATTATATAAGATGGGGTTTTCATGACCAATATATGTGTGGAATATGATTGTTGTTGTATGATTGGTCTATTAGCTTGTGTGTGGTTCATTTGAGTTGATTCAAGTGGTTCGAAGATTATTGGTACTAGGGTAGTGGGTTTGGACACCTTTGTGTGTGTTTTGAAAGGAAAATGAACCATTTTGTATTTAGGCGTCCAACTTTTGAATGGTAAGGTGTTTGGGTATAAAACTAGTGCCAATAGTTAGAAGGCTCAATGAGCTATTTGTGGACACTTGAATTGCTCGAATTGAATGTCGGATGGTGAAATAGCTCACTTTGAAAGTTGGTCTTGGAGTGCTATCATGATAGTAGGGGTGTGCTGCGGTGCAAGACATGTAAACCATGGTGCACTATAAAGCAAGGGCTTTCCCCTTTGTGCCATTCACCATTATAGATGACAAGTGTGCCGCGGTGGATGGAGTAATTTGGAAGTGTCCAAATTGCCCAATCTTGATTTATGGTATGATATTATTCTTGATCATTTGCTTCCACTATTGTGTTTAACTTGTTTTAAATTGTAGTTTGAGCTCAAACATTCCAAAAAGGGTTTTTTTTAGGGATCCTAATCCTTTAAACTTATTTTTTTATGTCATTGTGTCATGATAGCTTTATATAAGGAACTAATTAATCTTGGTTATTATAATAGTGTTATATTCATGTGACATGTTCTGGTAATGTCAAGGCAGACATTACATTATCCCATTATACATTTCCAAGGGTACATAAGTACATAAACATAATCACTTAGTATAACATACTCACTTCTCATCATTTCATCATCATATATTCACATTACATTGCTCACCATATCACATCAAGTTTTCCCGACAACAATATAACTATATATTATCATATTACAATACCATCATCACATATTCCATAGATATCACAATCATTATCATAATTGAACATGTGATTTTGATCATTCAATCATCATGTTATGGTTAGAAGCTCATCATAGCCTCATTTATGCTTTTTCAAATACATGTTACACAATAACAAATATAAAATTTCAACCATTTTTGTTAATCACTTATCATTTTAAAAATGCAAATCAATTAACATACAATTGTACAAGATAGATTCCCCTAATTATCTCAAACCTTTAAGTGGTCGAAGGTTTACCCCTCAATAAATTCTTTCAAAACTTGACCTCAAGCCTAATTTGGTGCAAGGGATAATTAATCTACAATTAATCAAGTCCAATAATCAATGTCACCATTACAATCTCCTAATTTTCTATTTCAATACTTTAAATATTTTAAAGCCTTTATGTCTAACATTTAGACTCAACCATTAGGCTTATTAACTTACTTTAACTCTCACAATCTTCGTTAAACTTTTAAACCATCATTAATGGCTTCCAACAAACTCCAACTTCTCTATTTATTTTACATGTTTGGGTATTAATGCCTCCCAACTACTAAAACTTGTAAACTCATAAATTTCAGGTTTAGATACCTCAAACAACTCCAATTAACTCTATTTGAGTCAATAGGTTCAGACATTAAGGTTCAAAAATCACTTTTAACATCAAACCCTAACTTTTAAATCTATTAAAAGAGGAAGAGGAAGGAAGATTAGGGCTTGAGAAACTTACCTTAAGTGATTAAAAGCTCCAAAATTCTCTCAAAGCTTCAAATCTCAAAGCCCTAATAGAGCCTTTAGAGTTCTCCTTCACTTTCTCACTTAAATATCTATTCTCTCTCTATTTTTTGAACTAAAACTCAACCTTATTACTATCAGATTTGATCTGTGCATCGTGACATAAGGCAAATAGAGGGTTTTTTTTTTGTGTTTTTGTTACTCATGAGCCACAACATTTAGTACACGTGCCATGGCATGTGGCATAGAGCCATTTTCCTTAATTTTTCTCCCATTTTAAGGTTCAGGTAACACGACCTTGTTCCAAACTTGTATCTAGGGCTAAAAACATAACCCAACATACTCGTTAGTCCTTTTTGTCCATACACTACACTAATCTCACTTAATTATTGTGGTTAGAAATAGTAATTATTTAATGTAAATATATGTTATTATTAGGAGATATATTGGGTAGTTATAATAGGGAGATTTACGCGATTCACTCCCTAATATTCTCCTCTGATTCTGTCTCCTTATTCTCGGAGATATGATCATTCTTGCTCATGTATATATTGCTATACATACCTTATGATCAATATACTAGTGTTATTCGGCTTAATAACTTTATGGTATCAGAGTCGCGACACTTTCTAGTGGAATCCGACATTGAGAGCTTCGAAGTAGATAGTATTGAGAGCGAGGTGAACCCAGCTGACACTATTCTGATGTTGATTGATGATGGGTCCTCTAAGATTGATCCGAGCAAAGTAGGTGGTCTCATAGGATTGACTACCAGCCACGAAGGGTCCTTAGTGCATCTCGTCTCTGTGAAGCTTAATGGTGCAAACTACCGTATATGGGCACAGGCCATAAAGCTCACGATTAAATGTCGGGGGAAGATGGGCTATCTTGATAGCTCATCGAAAACTCCAGTAGAATCCAAGACACAAGAGTTTCAGCAGTGGCGCACTAAAAACACACTGGTATCATCGTGGCTAATAAATGCCATGGCTTCAGAAATTCAATAAAGTTTTATATTTCTTCCCTTAGCCCATGAAATTTGAAAGGTTGTGCGAGACTCATACTCTGATGGGAAGGATTTAGCTCACATATATGAGCTTAAAATGCTGTAACAAGGGGAGTGTGATATCACAACCTTTTGGTTAGAACTTAATGCTATTTGGCAGGAATTGGACCTGATGACAGACTTAGAGTGGTCAAGTAGCCAAGATGCAACACGGTATAAGGAGCAGATTGAAAATGAACGAGCATTTTAGTTTCTTGCCAGTCTAAACCAATCTTTGGATGATGTATGGGGATGAGGTCTGAGTCATACACTGCTTCCATCAACCAGAGAAGTATTCTCTGAGGTGTGTCGCAAAGCTTCAAGACGCAAAGTTATGCTTCCGGGGCTTACTTTTGCTCAACCAGCTTTGGACTCGGCTGCACTTGTGAGCAAGAGCAATGATATAAATTAGAAGACCCAAAAAGGGAAGGTGACCTATGACCATTGTAAGAAGACTGGACATACTCATGAGACATGTTGGGATATACATGGCAAACCAGTTGATTGGAAGCCAAGAACAGGAAAGACACGAGGATATTAGACTTCTCATGATGTACCACCAGATAAACCAGAATCAACCCTATCGGTGCCTGAGATTGATAAGGAACAACTCAGTAAGTTGCTCGAGATGCTCAGTATGCTCCAGCAGAATGAAAAAGGTAGAAACAAAATCATACTGCATTAGTGGCCTATAAAGGTATCATGCCTTACTTACTTCTACTAATAACTTCAAATGGATTATTGATACTGGGGCAACAGACCATATGATGTCAGACTCTACACTATTTAGCACCTATGCTCCTAGTGCTGGAAATGAAATAGTGAGCACAGTAAATGGTTCTTCCTCATCAATAGCAGGGACAGGAAGTGTCATTATTTTTGAAATTTTAAAATTAGAATATGTCTTACATTTACCGAACTTGGCTTGTAGTTTACTGTCTATTAGTAAGTTGACTAAACAAGCTAATTGTTGGGCTCATTTCTGTTCTACTCATTGTATATTTCAGGATCTCTCATTGGGGAAGATGATTGGCAGTGTTAAGGAGCATAATGGTCTCTACTATCTTGATGAATCTACCGTGAGTAGTCTTTGGTCTCGAATCCAGTGCAATATTACATCGACCTCAGAAAATAAAGACTTTAAGGATCTTATGTTATGGCATAGGAGAATGGGTCATCTAAATTTCCAGCATTTATGTTGTTTGTTTCCATAATTTCTAACCAATAAAAATTCTTCATTTCATTATACTGACTGCAACTTGCTAAACATCACATATCTATTTTCAACCTATGGAATATAAGTCTACCCATCCTTTTTCCATAATCCATAATGATTTGTGGGGTCCTACTCATGTTAATAATCGTGCTAATACAAAATGGTTCATTACATTTATTGATGACCATACTAGAATGTGTTAGGTTTACCTATTACAAGATAAGTCTTTTGTACCCTTCGTTTTCTCTAAATTCTATACTATGATAAAAAAACCAGTTTGATGCCACAATTTAAGTGCTTTATACTGATAATGGGACTAAGTACTTCAATAAAACCATAGATTTGTTTCTAGCGGACCATGGAATTGTTCATAAAAGCACATGTCCTAATACCCCTCAACAAAATGGCATTGTGGAAAGGAAAAACAAACATCTTTTAGAAGTTGCTCGAGCTTTATTATTCACATATAATGTTCCAAATATTTCTGGGTGATGCCATCCTTACAGCAACATACTTAATCAACCGCATGCCTAGTCGTGTTCTTTCTTATATTTCACTAATTGAGAAACTCAAAGAATCTCACTCCATCACTCACCTTGCCACTGACCTACCTCTTAAAATATTTAGTTGCACCACTTATGTTCACTCTTACCATTCTCAAAAATGGATCCTAAAGCTGTCAAGTATCTCTTCTTAGTTATTCCTTAACACAAAAGGGCTATAAGTGTTTTGACCCTTATACTAAAAAAATCTATGTAGTCGAGATGTTACCTTTGTTGAGCATGAACCCTTTTACCAAATGCTTCAATTCAAGGGGAGAGAGGGAGTGACTTTCAACATTTGGAAGATGTTCCAGGTCCTGTTATTCCAGAAAAACTAGAAACTCTTTATGTTCCAGAACCAAACCTAGAAAATCCTCAATCTCAATACCATACTGATTTTGATTCTCTTGTCCCTCATACCACTAAACTCAGAATCTAGTCTCCTAGGCTAGAAACTAACATGAAAAGTCTTTCAAAGCATCATAAAAATGCAGAAAACACACTGGAAAAGACACCAATCACTTACTCAAGGAAGAAATGGTGAGAAAGGGAGACTGTTGTGCCTGAAGTATAGCCAGAATCTGAACTAAGAGGGGCTCTTGAGATTAAGAACATAGAGAGTAAAAATCTCTCTCAAGAATCTGAGGTGGAAGAGGTAGTTGAAATGGAGGAAGTGGAAGAGTTAGATCTATCTATAGCTCTCAGAAAGCAACCTAGAATGTGTACATAGCCTCCTATTTAAAGGTTTGTAAGTTACCGTACCTTGTCTTTACAATTTCATGCATTTGTGACTAATCTTGACAAAGTGAAGATTCCTAATAATATGTATGAAGCATTGAGCATTCCAGAATGGACAAATGCTATACTTGAGGAAATGAATGCATTAGAAAAGAATGGCATGTGGGAGATGGTAGAACTTCCAAAGGAAAGAGAGTTGTGGGTGTAAATGGGTATTTAACCAAATATGATGCTGCTGATAATTTAGACAGGCTAAAGGCACGATTGGTGGCAAGGGGGTTTACTCAAACGTATGGTTTGGACTACAAGGAGACATTTGCTCCCGTAGCCAAACTAAATACAATCAGAATTTTGTTTTTTTGTAGCTGTAAATCTAGACTGGCCTTTGGATCAACTAGATATTAAAAATGCTTTCTGAATGGGGATCTTAAGGAAGAAGTCTTTATGATGTTACCCCCAGGCTTTGAGTAGGGAGAACAAATCAGGTGTGTAAGCTAAAAAAATCATTGTGTGGTTTAAAGCAATCACCTCAGGCTTGTTTGACAGATTTTCTAAAGTTTTGAGGGCAGAAGGGTACACACAGGGTTGTCTGACCATACTATGTTTGTAAGAATGGAAAGAGTAAAAAGGTGTGATGAGAAGGAAGATGAGATTGATCTAAAGAAGATGACAGTGAAAAGGAAGAAGAGAAAAATAAGTCAGTGGACAAAGAGAGATACTAAAGGTTAGTTAGGAAACTAATCTATCTCTCTCACACTCGGCCAGATATAGCATTTGTGGTATGCATTGCCTGTAACATCCTAAAACTTCAAATCTAGAAAAGTTGATTAATTAAGGGATAAATTAGTTAAAAATATGATTAATTTATTTAATTATGTTTTTGGGTTGCTAATTGGATTTTTGGGTCATATTTGTCTCTAAATTGAGATAGGATAAAAGTCGGATCAAGTTGGGTGGCATTAGGGAGAGCAAAATCAACATTTTGCTTTCTGCATCATGAGCTGTGGCTTGCGTGGCGTGCACTGTGGCGCACGGCACAGCAGACAACTTGAAATTTTAGAAATTATAAAAAAAATCAGATTTTAGGGTGGGAAACCTAGAGCACGAAGGGGGCAACTTTGGGCACTCCTAGGGCATCATTTTGGGAGGATTTTGAAGACAAATTGAGCCTTCAAACTCTTGAGTAAGTTTCCTACCCTTCTCCTCTACCTTTTCATCTCATTTTTCATGGGATTTGGAAGAGTGAGAATTTGGACTGATTGGATTAAGCCATGAGTCAATGTTTTGAAGGTTTCTATTGACTCTAAAGATTTAATTTAGGTTTATTGATCTTGGATATGTGATAATAGGAAGCTACTTTGTTTGTGTAGTGGAAGTTAGTTCAAGCCCTTACTTGATCATAGGGTGTTGAAGTGTGATAAGTTGAGATATTAAGTTTTTATGTTGTAATAAAGTAGAAGAAGGCTTAAAGGGATTGTGTGAACAAATTGTAATCTTGACAAGCCTATTTGTTAAGAATTTGAGTGAGAAGTGGGAGAATTGAGAGGTTATTAGTAGTTAATAGTGCTTGTGTTAATTGAAAATTAACATATAGTACTTGTTAATGTAGATTGTGATGTGGGAAGACTTACCTTGACACAAAGATAATTAGTACCATGGGTAACCCTTTTAGTAACAAAAGGGTTGAGGTAACTAGATAATTTCATTGTTTATTACCTTGTATAAGTTATTCTCAAGTTGCTTTTCTATGAATTGTTGAGTATATATGTATACATTCTTTAAAGGTTAACTATTTTAGAAAATGAGTGGAGTATTGCTTTGTGAAATTCTATATTTTTGAAGTAAATGGTAAGATTTTGTTATATTTGTTTAGAAGTTGTTTATGCATAGTCCATGGAGATATGTAGTGAATGTGGCATATTAGAGGGTGGGAGGTCACCCTAGTAGAGATAGTGAAGATTAAGTCCATATAGCATTACTGGCACCTCGGGACGCCAAGTGAGCACTTACTCTCCTTAGTGCCCGAAAAATGGGTACGGTATTGGAGACTTACTCTCCTTAGTACCCAAAAGGGTGTGGAGTTGGAGACTATACTCCTTAGTATCCGTAGGATGCAGTGTTAGAGTAATGACACCCTAATTACTTGTAATAGGAGGAAATAGTAGTCCATAAGTGGTTTAGGATACCTTGGCCGGGTAGTCCTACCATGGATGGTGAGCTTGGGGACTAAACATGTGTTTTGGTTCTATGAAATAACCTACTAGTTCGGTCGGGAGTATTGGAGGACCAGATGGTTAGGGATCATGCATGTAATTTATGGTGATCTTATATTAGTGATTATATTACTTATTTTAATGCTTGTTTGTAACTTGGCTTTGTTAATCAATAATACAGATTATCTTAGTTACTGAGATTTTTATCTTACCCCATGGTTACCATTTTACAGGTTCTACAGCTAAGATTGAGCGAGGAAAGGAATCGGGCAAGGATTTGTAGATTTGCTACATTGAATAGTAATGCCTAATTTTGGTTTGAATGGCGTACATAAACTTGTTATATGATATTATATGTTGCCAACTAGGAATGCATATCATTTTGATTGGTTGCACTTGTTTCATACTATGTGTGTTTTGTATTTTAACCCAATATTATATATGATGTGAATATGTGGGAATTTTTGTAATGATGGGCTAAAATACTAATACAAGTGAAATAAATGTTTTATCTATGTCGTGACAATGTATTTGTAGGGTATTATGTGGCAATAGAGGCCAAATAGTACTTGTAGTGTTAATTGTGTATTTTAGCCATATTAGGCAAAATGGCCATTGAGTGGCCAAATTTTGTGTTTGGTATGTTTTTGTGTGTTTGATTGGTCCTCAAGTGTATTTTGGTCCATTGGACTTGGTTCAAACCTTACAATAGGTTATGGTATAAGTTTTATGGTTTGGGTACTTGGATGCTTGAAAATCTCTTTAAAAACTAACTTTTACATCTGAGTATCTAAAATTCTCATAAGGCGTTGAATTGTAACGAAACTTGAACCATTAGTTAGCTTATTGAATAAGCTTTGTGTGGGCATTTGAATAACTCCAATCGAATATCAGATGCGAAAATGGTACGCATTCGAAGTTTGTCCAAAAAGTTATAAGGACAGCATTGCTTTCATGGACACGTGCACCGGGGTGCATGGTACAGTGAGCAAACTTGGTTTTCTGTGCCACATGCCGGGGCGCATGGACCATGAGCTGCGGCGCATGGACCAAAACACTCAAAAATGACATTTTGGGCCTTGTTTTGAAGTGGTTTGCTTCTAAAACTTTTTCATACTTCCAATACCTTTATAAATCATTAAGTTTGAGCTCAAACTGTCGAATTTGAAGGGTTTTTATAGGATCCAAATTTTCTAAAATTACTTCTAAAGGATTACTAGTTTTAACCCTGATATATATAATGTGGGCTTAGGAGCAATCCTTGCTCTTAATTATGATTGTTTGTTGTGATTGTGTGGTGAATTTTAGTAATGTCAAGGTGGACATTACATTGCCAGTCAATATATGTGCGACCCTAGGGAGAGGCACATGGAAGTAGTGTATAGAATCTTGAGATACTTGAAAGGAACACTTGGAAAAGGTTGTTATTAAAAAACCCTACAATCCATAGAAATTTATACACAGATGCAGACTGAGGAGGAACATACAAGATAAGAGGTCAATATCAAGATATTGTTCCTTTATGGGGAAACCTAGTCTCATGGAAAAGCTAAAAGCAGAGAGTAGTCTCTAGGAGCAGTGCTGAATCAGAATTGAGGTGTTGGCTCAAGGCATTTTAGAGGTATTATGGTAAAACGAGTCATGGATGAGATACATGTCAGATTTGATCCTCCATTAAAGCTTTATTGTGACAATAAAGCTGCGATAAGTATGGCGCTAAATCCTATCCAACATGAAAGGTCCAAGCATGTGGAAATTGACAGACACTTCATTAGGGAAAAAGTTAAAGAAGGAGTCGTGTGCCTCATCTACCTACCAACTAGACTCCAAGCTACAGATGTGCTCACCAAGGGATTACACAAACTAGCATTTGATAATTGTATTAGCAAATTGGACATGATTAGCATCTATGATCCAATTTGAGGGGGAGTGTGGTTAGACATAGTAATTATTTAATGTAAATATATGTTATTATTAGGAGAGATATTGGGTAGTTATAATAGAGAGATTTACACAATTCACTCCCTAATATTCTTCACTGATTCTATCACCTTTATTCTCAGAGATATGATCATTCTTGCTCATGTATATATTGCTGTACATACCTTCTGATCAATATACAAGCATTATTCGGCTCAATAACTTCAATTATCCTTAATTAATCTGAATAATAGGAGGTTAAATTTTTAGGATGGTATACCTTTTTGAAAATTAGTTAACCAATCCCTATCACTGTGTAATCTATTCTCAGGATATATGGGCTTCCTAAAACCTTGTGCTTAAGCACATAAATCTCATATTAATATCAAGTGACATTATCCTCAACACTCTTAACACTACTTGCACATAAATGATATTCCTAAAACCTTGAGGGCTATGGGGAGATAAGGAAATGCCAATATGTTAGGTTAAGTAACTGTATTAACAAATGTTGTTCATTTAATAGGAATATGTTCTTATACATGAAATATGAATTCAAAGATCATCATGTAAATTTAAAGAGAAAAAGAAGGGCAAAAGATTATCCCAAAGGGAATGAGAATTGAAAGGATTCATTCCCTAATGCAAAATTTCACAAGGAAGGAAGAACATTATATGTTTAAGATACAAATGGCTTAAGTACAAAGGGGTGTAATAGAGCATGTTCAATAAATCCTCTAGATTTGGTCCTAAGTTATTTGTTCAGTACACCCAAGCCTTGTAAGCATTTTGTCAAGTTTTCAATGATATGCATGGTGTGAGGGATGATTGAGCCTTATCCAAACACAGTGATAATTCTTAATAAACAGGATTCCTATTAACAAGGATGTTGGTCCCAGCTTATGCTCGCTTCCCTTAGACTATGTTACCCTTTTGAGTTTTTAACTTAGCAAAAATCTTTGCTCTAACTTTTAATTGGGCTATCCTTTTTGAGTTTTTAGCCTAGTAAGCTTTTCTCTTTCTTTCTCTCTCTTTTTTTAATTATTATTTTTTTGCCTTAATTTTTGCCTAGATCGCCTTTATAGATTTTCAACCTAGTGAGCTCCTCATTTTTTGTTTCTTTTCTTCTCTTCTTTTTTCTTGTTTGGTTAGCTTTAAGTGTAATAGTACTTGACAGCATCTGTATTAATAGGTGTAACATCCTGAATTTCTTAATCTTAAGTTTAGAGGTTAATCAAGGGTGAAGTAGAAATTAAAGTGAGATTAGAGATTCGAATGATTAATTAGTATTTTGACTTGTGTGTGTGTTGTATGAACAGATATGGGTAATAAGAGTGCATTTTAGGTCAAAGCAAGTGCACATGGTGTGAATAAACCTTATTGTGCCATGCATCATAGTGCATGGACCAGAAAATCACTTCTTAAGTCGTGAAATGAGGTGATTTTCAGAAAGGAAAAATTGTGAAACACACAAGATAGAGAGAGAAGGGTTGAGGAGTTAGGTTAAGCCATTTTGGAACGATGGAAGGTGATTCGGATTAGTAACTTGCCAGGTAAGCTACGTATAACTCTTACCTTCCATTCTACACAAATTTATCTGAAAATGAGTTAAAGGGAAATTGAATCGGTGGAATTTGAGGAGTTTGATTGTTGGCCAATAGTAAATTGTGGAAATTGGCCGTAGAGGGGTTAAATTTTGATATATGAATATGATTGTGATAAATGATGGTCAATCAGGTGTATTAGATCCTTTTGAACTTGGTTCAAGGCCTAGTATGGTCTAATGAGAGAAAGGGATCGAATTGAGTGCTTGGGTGAGCAAAAATTTTCAGAAAAACTAACTTTTTACACCCGAGTGTCCAAATTTTGATCAGACTGTTAGATCATGTCCAAACCTATCTTATTAGTTAGTATACAAGCTAAGCTTCATGTGGGCGCTTGAATCACTCCAATTAGATATTGTATGCGAAAATGGCACACGCTATAATTTCATCATTTTTGTTATTAAAATGACATCAAAAATCTAGACAGGCATACTGCAGCTCATAGAGACACATGCCATGGCACATGACATAAACAAGGGCAAGCATGTGGATCTGTGCCATATGCCACGGCGCATTGACCGCCCATTGCGGCGCACATACCAAGTTTCAGATTTTATTTTGTGTTGAAATGCATGCAATTGAGATAAGATTGCTGGTGAGTTATGTCCACTATGTATTTAAGGAGTGTATGATTTACTTTCGCTGTGTTTTCTTTGATTTTATTGTGATTTAATTGATTTTATAAAGTAAGTCTTTGGTCGAAGCTTTTGAAATGGAATTGATTATGATGAATGATAAGAGGTAGTGGTAATACCATAATCTTCTCTTATATTATATGGATATATGAGAGGAGCTTACATTTTGGTATTAGTTTCTCAGTTTTTGAGACCTGATTTTCATTGATGCATTTATTTAGAAATATGGCAACTTATCTTGTTCATTACACAACTCTTTCCTGATGCCCTTTGTGTTTCGTATTTTCATCCTTAGGAGGGGAGAAAATAGTACAGTATGAGAGGCACTTGTGTGAGAACCACAGTATCTAGATAGGTTGTAGAGGAGGAACGGGAGCTAGAAGTTCAATAAATTCAGCTACAAAGGGACAGAGGTGATGAGCTACTAGAAGAGCTCAGGGATATGGTGGTTGATATAAGACAAATTATCAGGGATCATGACACGATCATAAGGGGTAGAGAGCAAGAAGAGAGAGTTGAAGCTCAGAATATCCTAGTGCAAGAAGCACATAGTAGACCTGGACTGTCTCAAAATTCAGGTAGTGGACTAGAGATTCCTGGCACTGATCCATCTATTGATCGTGCTTGAAAGATGTTCATTTGATTTAACCCACCAGCATTGTGGATAGAACGAATGGAAACTATTTTTGAGGTGATGATCTGTACTTCAGAGCAGAAAGTTATCTTCGCCACGGTGCAGTTGGTTAGTGTTGCTAAGAGATGGTGAGAATCTGTGAGACCAACTGGTGGTAGTCGATTGAGCTGGGATGAATTCAAGAGAGTATTCTTTGATCAATACTATCCAGTCTCATTCAGAACTGAGAAGGAAGAGGAATTTCATGCTTTCAGGCAAGGAGACCTAGATGAGGAAGAATTTATAAGAAAATTCAATGACTTATTAGCTTATTTGAGGTATCTTCAACATAGTAATGACTCGAGGTGGAAAGCTGAGAGATTACTTGAAAAGATGAGATCTGAGTACTGACAACAGATAACATTGCTTGATGTGATGACATATAAGGAGATGTGTCATAAGTTGAGGGTAGCAGCTAGGCATGGTAGAGAAGCAGATGGTGAAAGGAGGTGAGACAGTATAGGAAGATTTTCATCTCATATGGGTTCGACTAATGGAATCTCAAATAGGCCTGGATTTAGTACAAGCAATTCTAGTTCCTCTGGAAGAAGAGGTTTCAGTCGAGGATCACAGTCTCAACCTGTGCATAGGGGGTCAATATAGAGGGGTTGTGAACATTGTATTATGTTTGGGCATTTATTTTTTTAATTTAACAAAAAAAATAATAAATAACTAAAAAATTATATATAAAAAGATAAAAAAATGAAATTTAATGCTTTTTAGGATCATATTTTCATAAAATAAAAAAAAATCTTTAATTAATAGATGTTATTTAATTTTAACCTAGATAATCTTTTATGGGTTAGGATCTTATTTCTTTTGGTTCATTAAAAATAACCAAAAAATAAGAAAAAATACAAAAAAATTTTTAGTCCAAAATTAGGATTATATTTTAAAAAAATAACAATGATAATAATTTAAATAAATAAATAATAATCTTACTTAAATATTTGAATTTTTTTTTGAAATTATCCCAACCATTCAAGTTATTAGTAACTAACTTTGAGATGTCAACTATTCATGAATTTCTTCCTTTAAATTTTACTATCTTCCAAAAAAAATGTGTGTACTTAATTCAAAATTAGATTTGATTTCTAATTTTTAAAATTAATAAACATGATTTTTTTCTTAAAAAAAGAGAGAAGAATTTTTTTTAAAAAAAGGGAGTTAAATAATGACATAAACCGATGGGTTAAAAACTTAACCCGTCGGTTCAGTCATTATTCGGTCAGGCAGCCATGAACACATAAAAGGACAGGTAGAGAGAGAGGCAGATGAAAGAATGGGCAGATGGAAGAATGGAAGAAAGCAAGAAGATCAGAACATACAGAGGCACAAAGGTTGGATGAAAACACAGAGCAGAAGAAAAGAAGAAGAGCACATGCAAGGAAGAGGATCAGAGATGGAGAAGACTAGAGGCGTGAGCAGAAAACATGAAGGAATAGTGACAAAGGTTGAAAACGTAGAGAAATAAAGAGCAGACGTAAAACACGATCTTCGACCAGAGACGAAAGAGCAGAGAAAAGGCGGAGAAAGCAAGACATATGAGTGTTGACCTTAATTTCCTTTTGCCATCTGCTTTAACTGTGTGAGCAAAAAAACAGAGCGGAAACACAGACGCACACAATCGATTTTCCATCTCCCACGCAAGCTGTTGAAGCTCGGACCTAGTAAGATTTTAGAGATTTTATGAATTGCATTCCTCATCTATAAAAAGGATTTAAGTCTAGAACCATGAGAGTGGGGGGGAGTTGGTCGAATTTGTTTTAAAGAGCAATCAGGGGAGAAGAGTTTAAAACCTTTGAATATTTTTCTAGGGAAGGGAACCAAGAAGAATCGAGGGAATTCGTGGATGATTCTAGAAGTGATTTGAGTCTCTAAAAGCGAAAAAGATTTGAAATTCTCAGCTTGCTCCAATAGGTTCGAAATTCATGAACCAAATTACTCTGACTTTAATTGATTAGCTTATGTTACCTGGTTAAATATTTGCCTTTTGTTCTTTCTGACTATGATTCAGTGTTGGGAATCTGGAGTTGTGAATTAGATTGGATTTTTCTATGTGTTTTCTCTTTTCGGTCAATTTGTAGGGGAATCTGGGTTAGCTCAATATATGTATATGTTGAATGAACAATCTGGGTTTAGCTCAAATACATGTATGCATTGAATGAATGATCTGGGCTTAGATGTTGGACGAATGTTTGAAATTACCTTTGCATCTGTATGTGTTAGACGAGTATATGAGAGTGTGGTTATGGGTTTGAATCATATTGTTTCTTTTTTTTTTTTTTATTTTTTCATGCCCCTTAGTGATCAAATCGTGCGTGCTTATTAATCATGAGAATTTGTTAATTTCATGGTGACCATTTTGGGTATGGTTAGATCATAATATTAATCCTTATTTTTTTTATTTATTGGCCATGTGAGATATTTAAGAAATTTGCATAAGCATTTAAAATGATCATCTACCATAAAAATCAATAAGATTTTGTAGGTAGATAGATCGAACTTGTATATATAATGATATGGTTTCCAATGATCCTCCATAATAATTAATTTATTATTATTTTTAACTTAAATCGATAAAATATCTAAGTTTGTTTTTGTGTGAAAGTTCAAGAAATTTTTAGAGAGATTTAAAATAATTGCATCATCATAATAAATCCTCACAGATAAAGTTATTATCAATTTATATAAAAATTTTTGTAAATAAAATAAAATAATAAACGTTTTTTAATAAAATAAATTAATTAAATTAATATATTTACACAACGACCTTAAAATCTTTTGGCCATATGAGATTTCCTAATCTCTTATAAATTGCTAAGATAATCATTTTGTCGTGAGTTGATAAGACTCTATTGTTATGATGATTACGAGTTTTTACCATACTCTGTGAGTGATAAAAGCTCCTATTGGCATATCAAATAAATTTTTAATATATAAAAGGTGATAAGGTCATTTGAATTATTTGAATGTCCACGAGTGATAATAAGTGTCCGTAGACATATTAAAATTTTTTAAAAGAAATATATTTAACAATAATACTTTTCTATGTTGGCAAAGTGAATTTTCAAAATTAAAAAAAGTATAACAGAGAAAATAGTTTCAAACATATAAATGTGAATAAGGAAATTATCTTTACAAATTAAATCATACCAATTTCACAGTTTATACAAGTTATTTTGTTTGTGATTGATAATTTTTTGTTATTCCTCTTTTATGAAAATTTTAAATAAAGAAAACCAATATTCTTAGCTCGAACTATGTGGACTTTGATTCTCATCACAGGGTACATAGGCCTCAGAGCCGAATTTTAAGTCAAGTCCTCCCTCATAAATAAATAAATATTTTTTACTTAATTATTATCATTTTTATATCAAATACATGAATAAGAAAGGAATAATTAAAATAACTTTGAAACCATATTAATTTAGCACAATAAATTTTAGGTAACCATTTTCACGAATGGGTGTTCTGGGGTGCCTAACACCTTCCCTACACTCAATCGACTCTCGAACCTATTTTTCTTTTTTAGCAGACCATCCTTATTTTTTTTAAGTGGTTTCCCAAGTTTTTCCTCAAAATTTTGGTGGTGACTCCCATTTTAGTCGGAACCTTCACTCTCACACTGTCTGCGTCACATTTTTCGGGTGCGATAGTTGGCAACTCCGTTGGCGATAGTTAGAGAGTCAAGCCTATATAAGTTTGTTGAGCTCAAAATATAATATGATTTTTCTTTTTATTATTATTATCCCTTTTAATTTATGTGTACCTTTTCCCCCTTCTTGTTCTCTTCTCTATCTTTTCATTTTTTATAATATGGCTTAGGATAGATAACATGTGGAATAAACCCTAAGATAGAAGAATTTTGTTTGTACATATATTTATTTCTTTGTTTGACTTGATTGGTAGATGAGAGATGGGTAATATTAGGAATAAGATGACAGAGTTGCATACATTTACCCTCACACACATAATGGGTCATATACTTGAGTCTAAGGGTGCCTTAGGTTAGCAGAAATTGGTAATAGTTTTCCTGAGGAATGTTCATGTTCTCAGAGATTTCTATGAAAACTTCACCTGAGTTGCTACTTATTTATTAAATTTAGTCCCTGAAGGGTTGAAAAGCTCTCAAAGGAATAAATTTATTATTAAATGGGGTTTCTATCTTCATAGTGGAAGTAGCTTGGTTGCCCATGTTAGGATTGTTAGATCAACCCAAGAACTTTGCATATAATGAGTCAAGCTTGCTAATATCCCTATAGTATGTTGATGAATACTCCTAAGATATCACGAGTAAGGATAATAATTGATGTAGGACAAGAAAGAACTTTATTCCACGTTATTTCCTTAAACAAAGAATAGATAGCAAATTTATTAATTTTTCTTTTATGGGTATTAAATGTCATCAATGTTAAAATATACTATTTGGATTATAAATATCTCGTAAAAGCCATCAAGGAAAAAAAATCTCATTTAATTGATTGGGATTTTCCTCAAGGAGCAGTAAGGAATCAAAGGAGTGAGTAAAATTGTTAATTAATATAGTATTAGACTTGTAAAAAAAAAATTTAACTACAATTATGGAAATACTCTATCTCTTATAAAATAAACTCTAGTTTTTACTCCCCTGAAATTCAATAAGGATTTGGAGGGATAGAAGCTATGATTAAATTCAATAAGTTTACTCCTCTAAAATTATATTTGTGACATAGTTTCTTTTTATTTCTTTTCTTTTCCTTTTCTTTTCTTTCTCTTATTTTAATAGGAAAGAAAGTAGATTGTTAAGAAAAGTTAGCATACAAGTGAAAAGCACAATGAATGCCATGGATGCAATTCCAACGGGAGTAGTGTATAGAGGCAAGGGGATAAAGTTAGAGGCAATGGTGGAAACATTAGACAACTTAAGAGAACTCACTTGACACATCAAAAGGAATTCATTATCTAATTTTAGGAAGAAATATGGGGATCTTTTGGACTTGCTTTACTTACCAGTTCAAACTGATGCAATGGTTGTCTTGGGATAGTATTGGGATGATACATTGAGATGTTTCACATTCCCAGACTTTCAACTCGCTCCTACAATAGAGCAATATGGTGCTTTCTTGGGGATATCTCTTGAGGAAGGAGATCAAGTTTATAAGTACCCAGGATATCTGCCATCAAAAAATCAAATTGTAAAGCTTCTTGACTTAAACATTGAGGAAGTCAAATTGTTTTATCCAGGAAATGAGGAAGGGATTTCAAGGGCATTTATGGAGAAATACTTGGTCAAATTGGCTGAGTAGAAAAGATGGATTGTTTTCAATAGGGTTTTTGCTATGGTAATTTATGGAATAATTCTGTTCCCATTTGCTATAGGGGTAACTGATTTACACGCAATTAGTGTGTTTTACATGGTAGAATATCACCGAATTAACTCTGTACCAGCAATTCTGGTAGAAACCTACATGACCTTAAGCCATTGCCATACTAAGAAAAGGGAAGATTGAGGTGTTGCCTTTACTTATTAAATGTGTGGATCATGAATCACTTGTATAGAAAAGAATTCCAAGAAGGAAAATGGCATGATTCTTATAATCCACTTGCTGCATTCAAAAATAAAGAAGGCAAGACCATGTTAGATCAAAAAGGGTGGAGTGAAGTTTTTAATCAACTTCGAGAAGGAAGAGTTTATTGGAAATTGATATGGTGGAATAATGAGAAAATAATTTATCAATGTGGGGATTTCTTAAATATTCCACTCATGGGTCCACGAGGAGAAATAAACTACAATCCCGTGTTATTATTGAGACAATTAGGTTTCCAACAAAAAATCCCTTCGTGATGATACCACAACTAAGGATCTAAGTCAAATGGTGACAAGTGCATGGGGTAAAGTTTTATATAGAGGGAAGTTGGAGTTAGGGGTGTGTCTGCTAAGGGTAGATGAAGGTTATCTACCCTGGTTAACAAAAAGGATTAAGGAAACTAATCTAGCATTTGCACACCCTGATCCCTTGCTTAGCGATGACATAATAGAAGCACAGAAGGAATTAACAAGACAATTCGAAAGAAGGGGTGAGGAGATAGAAAGATTGACCAAAGAAGATTAGGAAAATAAAGAAGCTTTAACCCACCTGCAACATGAGTATGCTTCCTTACAAGAGAATATAGAAAGGATGAAGAGGCAAGATGCATGGTAAGAGAGTACAAAGATAGATCAATTGAAAAAGGAGAATTTAAAGCTTAAACACACAATGTGTGACATGCATATATAACTTAAAGAGTATGATCAGAAGAAGAAGGATAACAGGATTAAGTTGATGAAAGTCACTAAAGAGAGGGACGCTCTCAATGATGAAGTACAAGCCCTTCGTTCTTTAAAGAGTTTATCACAAAAGGTGGAGATGGTTACCAAACAGTTGGAGGCAAAGGCAAATGAAATTAGCAATAGTTAGAAGAGATACATTCGGCACAATTGAAAATTTTTTGGAACAAATACACCAATAAACTGATGCATTAGATGATTAGAGGATACTTTATTCCAGAAAAGCAAAAAAGGTAGAAAAATGGAGAGATCGTGCTGAAAGTTGGATTCAATTAGAAAATATAACCATTCTAAAATTCTGCGAGGTCTTCACACAAGAGGTGCACATGAGCCATATTTTTAATAGTTCAGCAGAAATATTAGATTTCATTATGCTATGTGATGATGTCATGGGGGAAATAAGGGCATTAGTGCAATCATGGTGATGTAAGGGAATTATATGTAAATGTTCTTGTAAAACATTTAGGCTATTTGTATTTTGCACCAGGAGGTTCTCTTTTGTAATAGACATCATTTATAAAGAAACTAGAATTCTTATAAATTGATTGCCAACCTTATATTCTTATGAATACAATATGTATCTTAAGGGAATAAGGAAACTACGATAATTCTTCAAATAAGCAGTGATTCGCATTCAAGTGACCTAGTATTTTATATGCTAACTCTATATGACAATCTACTAATTTCCATTTTTTTAAACAATCTATAATTTATTTATTTATTTTTTTTTAATAGGGAAGATAACATTGCTCCGGTAAAGAATTTGTTTAACCAAACTTATCACCCTACCCAAATTTATTTGACTCGTGCTCAAGTTAAAGCTTTAGAAATGGAGATTCGCGACCTTGAGCATGAGGAAAGAATAGAAGAATAAATATCATCTTTGAAAAATCAAATGACCCTTATACAAGCTCAAATGGGTGAAATGATGAAGTTGTTACAAAATATGAATGCAAGTGGGATAGTTAATACCAGTAACACTCAACCCGATAGTGGAAACCAAGGAAATGAGTCTTTACAGCCACAAGAGGGGTTGTTAATAGTACGACAGTCGGCAGAAAGATTAATCTTGTAGTGAAATCCCTGAACAACCTACTCAAGAGTGGAATAAGGGAGAAGTATATACATATAACATCTCAGTCATAGATTCAACTGAAGGTTTTAATAATACATCACTAAAAGGCAAGGAAGACAATTTCAAAGATAGCTGAAAGGAAGAGATGTCAGAAATGAAGGATCAACTTCGAGCTTTACAAGGTCCAATCACCTGAGGATCCTTTAAGATTGAAAAACTTTGCTTACCACCGGAAGTACCTATTCTAAAAAAAATTAAAGTACTAAAGTTTACCAAGTATGATGGTAAAGGTGATCTTGAATATCATTTAGTTACTTATTGCACAAAGATGTTAGTTTGGTCAAGGGAAGAAAAGTTGCTCATCAATTTCTTCCAGGAAAGTCTCACAGGGAGTGTGCTAAGGTGGTTTATGAAATCTATTGCTCTAAATATAAGAAATGGGGTGATTTGGTTGGTGCATTTATGAAACAATACAAGTTTAACTTAAACATAGCCCCAACAAGGGAACAGTTAGAAGGGATGAAGAAGAAGGCTAATAAGATTTTAAGGAATATGCCTAAAGATGGAGATTAGTTGTTCTAAAGTTCAATCTCCTTTAATTGAGTCTAAATTACGAACCTATTTTATTAATGCTCTAGCTGATCCTTATCATAAGATTATGTTAGGAACGCATGCTCAAGATTTTTTTGATCTTATTGAAGTAGGTGATCAAATTGATACAAGCATATGGAGAGGAAGATTAGAGAATACACCCTCAAAAGCCAAGAAAGCACAAGTGGGAAGAAAAAGGAAGGAGATGTCAATTATGTGTAAGGACCTTACCAACAATCATTCAACCGTGTCCATAACCCTTCGTATTCTTAATCAAATAACTTTGCATGGTTTGATTCGACATGGCTAAGGGAAGAATTTTATCATGCCCCTCTAAGTGCTCAATTTAATTATCAAATGGGTAATCAACACCATAGTGGATTATGACCAGCAAGGCTGCCTCAGGATGAGTGCCTGTTACTGAAATTTAATGTTACACAGACAGAGTTGTATAAAGATTTAGTTGCAAAGAATCGTATAAGGCCTCAACCTATTAAACCTCTCCAACCACCTTTCCTAACTTGGTATGATCTAAACGCAACATGTGAATACCACATGGGGGTTGTTGGCCACTCTATTGACAAATGTGATGCTTTTAAAAGACATGTACTTCTTCTATTAGATAACAATTATATTGGGACTAAGACAGGTAACAATCCTAATATTACCACCAATCCTCTACTTGAGCATGAGAAAAGAAAGCCAGTTGCCATGATAGATAATGACATTAGCCTCTCAAAAGCAATAGAAGACACTCCTTACACCATGAAGCTGCTGTATGAGCACTTAAGAGAATTAGGCTACATTCAGCAAAGCTTTGGGAGCAATGAAAGAACTACTCAAATTACACTTGATTTTTGTGAATATTACCAAGAGGCTGTAGGTCATGACATTGAAGAATGTATTTCCTTGAAAGAGTTGGTATAAAGAATGATAATCTTTGGGATTGTGGTCATTGATTAGAAAAATATGAGAAATGTATGTGCATTAGATGGAAAGGTCACCTATTTTGTAATTAATAAGAAGCCGCAAGCTACAGAAGGAGAAAATTCATCCCTTAGGAAAAATAAGCCAATTTATGAAGTGAAGGAATCAGTAAAAAAATCTCTTTTGCTTGTTAGCAAAACATCTCATAATGTTGGTGACAAGAAGCCTATTTCTCTCCTCCACGTACCAGCACCATTCACATATCATAGCAATTATGCTGTGCCTTGGAATTATGGCTTAAGAATTGAAGGCCCTTTCGACCAAGGGACACTAAACAAAGTTAGTAATGTTAACAATACTGTTAGTGGAATTACATGAAGTAGTTGAATTTATGCTAACGAAACCTATATGCTAGGGAATAAGGGTTTAGAAGTTGGAGAAAGCTCAAGAACTAAAGAATTTACTATGAAAGGAAAAGAAGAAGGGATTGATGAATTTTTAAAGATCATGAAACAAAGTAAATATAACATTATGGAACAATTGAATAAGATACTAGCATGAATTTCTATATTGTCCTTAATTTTAAATTCTGAAGTGCATCGAAAGGCTTTACAAAAGGTTCTAAATGAAGCTTATGTGTGCCCAAACATAACTCTTGAGAAAGTGGTTAATTAAGTTAATACTGTGAAAAACTCTATATTGATTGCATTCTCTGAAGATGAGATCTTCCTGATAGCTTCTCAACGCCTAAAGGTACTCTACACTACTTTGAAGTGCCATGGTTATGTAATAGCTAAGGTTTTGATTGATGGAGGTTCTGCCTTAAATGTCTTACCTCGATCTACCATAGAACTTTTACCTGTTGATATATCTTGTATGAAACATAATGGCGTGGTAGTTGGGGCATTTGATAGGAGAAGACGAGAAGTCATAGGTAATGTCTACCTTCTGTTACAAATTAGACCAAACACTTTTGTGGTAGAATTTCAAGTTATGGACATTGATGCTACATATACCATGTTACTTGGTAGACCCTGGATTCATGATGTTAGAGCTGTACCCTCAACTCTACACTAAAGACTCAAGTACATTGATGATGGAAGACTTATTACCATAAGAGGAGAAGAAGAATTGATAATTAGTATTTGAGTACGGTACCTTATATTGAGAATATTGAGCAATCTTTTGAAAGTGCATATCAAAACTTTGAGTTTGTTGAGCAAAGACCAATCAAGTAAGGAGGTGAATCAAGTAGTAGCTAAGATCATGAAGAACCATAGATTTAAGTTAGGAAAAGGATTGGGAACAAAGTTGCAAGGGATAAAAGAGCCAATAATGCTCCCAAAAAACCCAAAACGTCGAGGTTTAGAGTATGAGCCTTCTTTAGAAGCATCAATGACAAGGCAAATGAAGTTGAAGAGAGGAAAGAATCAAGATAAGCTGGAAATCCCACATATTCATGAAACATTTCCATCACCTATAGAGATAATCAATCTAAATGGTTTTGTAGCTATGATGAGTGAAGAAGACAAAGGGAGCTCAAAGGAAGTATGGCTATATCCAGACATACCAAGAAAAGAGTTAGGCAATTAGAAATCTAAGGAAATTGCTGATGTCATGTCACTAAAGTAATATTTTGATGTGTTGTTTCACTTTTTAAGTTAATTTATGTACTCCTGAACTTTATTTAAGGAATGAATGTAATGTTTTGTTTGTTTTCTCCCTTTGCCCTTTCCTTATTTTCCTCCTCGTCATTTTTTTTTCTTTCTTTCTTTTCATTCATTCTCTGCTCTTACTCTCTCCATCTTTAATGTTTTTCTCATATTCCTATTCACACCTTATACGCATGAATACTCATTCACCTTGCACGATAATTTTCTAGGGAATTAGAATTCTCGAAACTCCTATCTAATTCATTGGTTCCTGAGCATAGTTCGAATGAACCATGTTTTACTATGGATACATATGACTATGAAACTAATGAAGATGAGGAAACACCCTTAATCTTTGCAAAAATGATAGAATCTTCTGAATGAGGCATCATGCTACATGAAAAGTCAATTGAAATTGTAAATTTAGGGACAGAGGAAGATAAAAAGGAATTAAAAATTGTTAATAATCTAGAGAAAGAAGAGATGATTAGGTTTTTTCAAGAGTATCTTGATATGTTTGCATGGTCATACTTGGATATGCCAGGGATTGATTCAGAGATTGCTGCTCATAGGTTACTTTTACATCCTGATAGTAAACCTAAGAAGCAAAACTTGTGAAGAATGAGCCCCGATATGTCACTTAAAATTAGAGAAGAAGTAAAGAAATAGTAGGAAGTTAGATTCTTAAAAGTCATCAAATATCCATAATGGGTTGCAAACATCATTCTAGTACCAAAAAAGGATGGAGGAGTTAGAATGTGTGTGGATTATAGGGACTTGAATCGTGCTAGCCCTAAGGATGACTTTCCCTTACCACATATCGATATGCTTGTAGATAATACGGCACGCAGTTATAGCTTTTCCTTTATGGATGGTTATTCAGGATACAACTAGATTCTTATGCATGTAAAGGACAAACATAAAACTACTTTCATTACACTTTGGGGTACCTTTTGCTATAAGGTGATGCCCTTTGAATTAAAGAATGCAGGTGCAACTTATCAATGAGCTATGGTAGTACTATTTCATGATATAATGCATAAGGAGATTGAGGTGTATGTGGATGATATGGTATCTAAGTCTACTGAATATGAAAGCCATGTAGTAGTTCTTCAAAAATTGTTTGAACGCTTGCCAAAATACAAGCTCACATTAAACCTCAATAAATGCATATTTGGAGCCTTATCAGGAAAATTGTTAGGTTTCATCTTCAGTAAGAAGGGCATAGAGGTAGATCCTGACAAGGTTAAAGTAATTCATGACATGAGGCCACCACAAACAGAGAAAGAGGTTCCCAGCTTCTTAGGGCACTGGAATTATATATCTAGATTCATAGCCAATCTAACTGCTACTTGTGAGCCACTCTTTAAATCATTACAGAAAAGTCATACTGACAAGTGGGATGAACATTGTTAGCAAGCTTTTGACAAGATTAAGGACTACTTATTAAACCCTCCACTATTAGTACCTCCAATACTTGGTCGGCCTTTAATCCTTTACTTAACCATAAGACCTACATCTATGGGTATAATGTTGGGACAACTTGATGAAGCTAGCAAAAAGGAAAAAGCAGTTTATTATTTGAGAAAAAAGTTCACTGATTGTGAATCATGCTATTCACTAATTGAAAAGACATGTTGTAGTTTAGTATAGGTTACTCAACGGCTAAGACAATACATGTTATGTTATACCACATGGTTGATTTCACGAATGGATCTAATAAAATATATTTTTGAGAGTCCTCATGTATTAGGTTGAGTTTCTAAGTGGTAGGTAATACTCTTGGAATATGATGTGATATACATGACTCGTAAGTCAATCAAAGGAAGTATCATTGCGGATTATTTGATAGCAAATCCTATGGAGGAGTACCAACCTATAAATTTTCAATTCCCAGGTGAGGATGTTCTTGTTACAGAAGAGGAAGAACAAGGAGAAGAGAAATGAAAGATGTATTTTGATGGGGTAGTGAATATTTATAGAAATGGGTTAGGAGCAGTGCTGGTATCCACAGAAGGTAGACACCATGAAATTAGGCTTTGACTGTACCAACAATATGGCTGAGTATGAAGCATGTTTAAATGGCTTACAAGCTGCCGTGACATTAGGCATTAAGGAACTTGATGTTTTCAGAGATTCTGCTCTTATTATTTATCAAGCAACTGACGAGTGGCAAACTAAAGATTCCAAGTTAATCCCATATCAAAAATATCTCACCCAGTTGATTAATAAATTCGACAAGGTGAGATTCCATCACTTACCTCATGATAAGAATCAATTTGTTGATGCTTTAGTGATACTAGCTGTCATGGTTAAGTTGGATTATGGAATTTATGTTCAACCAATTAGGATTGAGGCTAAAATTAATCTTGCATATTGCTTGAATGTTGAAAATGAAATGAAAGAATAGCCATGGTTCCTTGATATAAAAAGTTACATAAAAAGCAGAGAATACCCTTTGGAAGTAACAGAAAATGATAAGAAGACTATTTGACATATGGCAATGAATTTCTTCCTTAGTAGGGATATATTATACAAAAGAACTTTTGATGGTACACTACTTCGATGTTGACTCAGGGATGCACGAAAAATTTTAGAGGAAATTTATGAAGGAATATGTGGAACTCATGCTAATGGCCATACTATAGCCAAACAAGTTCAAAGATATGGTTATTTTTGGCTAACTATAGAAAGAGATTGCATTGAATATGTCAAAAAGTGCCATAAAGGCCAAATTTATGCTGATCAAATACATACCCCACCTCAACCACTTCACAACCTCATAGCCCCTTGGCCTTTCTCTTTATGGGGACTTGATGTTATTAGTCCAATCAATCCTAAGGCCTAAAATAGGCACCATTTCATCCTTGTAGCTATTGATTATTTCACAAAGTGTATAGAGGCTGCTTCTTTTGCTAGCATTACCCAGAAGGCCTTTCTTAGGTTTCTAAAAATGACAATTATCTATAGATATGGTCTACCAGAATAGATTATTATAAACAATACCCCTAATTTGAATGGGATTGAAGCTCAGAAGTTATGTGAACAATTCAAAATTAAACACCATAACTCGGCACCTTATCGACCTCAAATGAATGGGGCAGTTAAAGTAGCTAATAAAAATATTAAGAAGATCATTAAAAAGATGACAATCATATATAAGGATTGGCATGAGATGCTTCCATATGCTCTTTATAGGTATCGCACAACTATACGTGTGTCAATTGGGGCAACACCTTACTCATTGGTATATGGCATGGAGGCTATGACTCCAATTGAAGTAAAGATACCCTTATTAAGGTGGTCATAGAATCTGTGTTAGAAGAAGATGAATGGATTAAAACTCGATTCGAACAACTGAATATGATAGAAGAAATGTGATTAACAGCTATATGTCATGGGCAATTATACCAAAAGAGGATGGCAAAGACTTTTAATAATAAGCTGTGTCTAAGAGAATTCAAGCCAGGAGACCTAGTCTTGAAAAAAATCCTCCCAAATTAGGAGGATTGTCGAGGTAAATGGGCTCCTTTATAGAAGGCCTTTATATTGTGAAGCAAGCCTTTTTAGGAGGCGCCCTTATTTTGATAAATATGGAGGGCCAAGAATTGTCAAAACCTATAAACTCAAATGCTGTGAAGAGATATTTTGCTTGAAGCTAAAGTACTTGTTAGGTTGAAAACCAGAAAAGGCAACCTAGGCAAAAGCTAAAAAAAAAAGATCAAATAAAGATGTCTGCTAGGTTTTCAACCAGAAAAGGGCACCTAAGCAAAAGTTAAGGTAGAATATATAAAAAAAAAGAAAAGAAAAGAGATCACACAAAGATGCTTGCTAGGTTGAAAATCTAAAAAAACAACTTAGGCAAAAGATAAGGTAGAAGAACGGAAGATTTGAGAAAAAGTTATGGCAAACTAAAATATTGTATCAAGGGGTTAGAAAGATTGGTGTCTTATTGGAATGAGGTCGACAGATGCTTCATATAATCAATTTTTACCACATATATTCATAGTGACATATAAGTCCGTTGCAAATGTTGTAAAGGATCCAATGAGGAGACTTCTTTCGTCCTGATCTTTTTTTATTCTTTTGAGATTCCTACTATTAAATTTCTCTCTTTCTTGTGACTCCGAGTGGTTTATTCAGTCGATAAACTAGCTTTTCATGAAGTATAATCTCTTATTTGCATAATCCTTATTGCATTCTTTCTTTTTCATAAAATTAGCCTTTTTGAGACAACACTTTATATTATAGTTTTTACATGTGATACAAGACTCTCTCCCTTCTTCCCACAAGTTTCAATAATAAAGGTTTTATTCTTGGGGTGTTGGATGAAATTAGAGGCACATACTTTATCCGAGTTGTACTAGATTCCTTTATCCACCTATCCTATATGTTGCCACTAAATCTTGAGAATGTGTTGGTTAAACAAAACGATTACATAAAGCAATGATATCTTCTACCTAGCGTGAGGGCATATGTTAGTACCGTTATTATTATTATTATTATTTATTTATTTACAAGAAATTTAATCAAAACAAATGATGAAAAAAATGAATGAAAAAAAATGAATGAAAGAAGGAAGCAAGAGAAACAGGATACATAATAAAATTATCATTACAAATAGTATATCACATTTATAACACGAAGTCCTGTAAAGATAGGCACCCACTAAAAGCCCTACTTGGGTAGGCACTTTCTTACTATTCAAAGCCCTGTAAAAACAAGCATCCACCAAAAGCTCTACTTGGGTAGGCACTTTCTTACTATTCAAAGTCCTGTAAAGATAGGCACCCACCAAAAGCCCTACTTGGGTAGGCACTTTCTTACTATTCAAAGCCCTGTAAAGACATGCACTCACCGAAAGCTCTATTTGGGTAGGCACTTCCTTACTACGCAAAGCCCTGTAAAGACAGGCACTCACCAAAACCCTATTTAGGTAGGCACTTTCTTATCGTTTAAAGCCCTGTAAAGATAGGCACCCACCAAAAGCCCTACTTAGGTAGGCGCTTTCTTACTATTCAAAGCCCTGTAAAGACAGGCATCTACCAAAAGCCCTACAGGGATAGGCACTTTCTTACCATTCAAAGTCCTGTAAAGACAAGTACCCACTAAAAGCCCTACTTGGGTAGGCACTTTCTTATCGTTTAAGGCCCTATAAAGACAGGCACAGCACCTACCAAAAGCCCTATATGGGTAGGCATTTCTTTACCGCTTAGAGCCCTATAAAGACAGGCATTCACCAAAAGCCCTACATGAGTAGGCACTTCCTTATCGCTCGAAGCCCTGTAGAGAAAGGTTCTCTTATGTAGATGAAAAAATATATATTTCTTTCTTCATTCAAAAGAATGTCATCTCATGAAATCCTCACTTAGAAAAGCAAATGGAGAAAGGCATCTAGCTAACATATATTTTGTTTGGATCATGGTCAATTGTTTATAGCATCTTTCTATATTTCATTTAGTCATTTTCATTTGCACCATATTGCTAAAACCAAAAAAAAAAGTCATCATGTCATTGTGTTTGTTATACAATAGTCTTGCATCTAGGTATTGCATGGCCGACAAAATACATGTTCTATCTTTACTTGTCACTTATGTAAGAATTCATAAAAAAAACACACTTTGTTTCAAATACTTGCATAAGACACAAGAAAAGAGGGGCAACTATGAACATTGTATTTTGTCTAGGCATTTATTTTTTTAATTTAACAAAAATAATAATAAATAACTAAAAAAATTATATAAAAATATAAAAAAAATAAAATTTAATGCTTTTAGGATCATATTTTCATAAAATAAAAAAATCTTTAATTAGTAGATGTTATGTTATTTTAACCTAGATAATATTTTGTGGATTAGGATCTTATTTCTTTTGGTTCATTAAAAATAACCAAAAAATAATAAAAAAATGCAAAAAAAGTTTTAGTCCTAAATTAGGATTATATTTTTAAAAATAATAATGATAATAATTTAAATAACTAAATAATAATCTTACTTAAACCTTTGAATTTTTTTTTGTTTTTCAAAATTATCCCAACCATTCAAGATATTAGGAACTAACTTTGAGAAGTCAACTATTCTTGAATTTCTTCCTTCAAATTTTGCTATCTTTTAAAAAAATGTGTTTACTTAATTTAAAATTAGATTTGTTTTCTGATTTGAATTTCTTCCTTTGTGTTTCATATTTTCGTCTTTAGGAGGGAAGAAAATAGTACAGTATGAGAGGTACTCGTGTATGAACTGTAGTATCTAGACGGGTTATAGAGGAGGAATGGGAGCTGGAAGTTTAATTGATTTAGCCACAAAGGGACAGACGTGATGAGCTACTAGAAGAGCTCAGGGATATGGTGGTTGATATAAGACAAACTGTCAGGGATCATGACATGATCCTAAGGGGTAGAGAGCAAGAAGAGAGAGTTGAAGCTCAGAATATCCCAATGCAGAAAGCACATAGTAGACTTGGATCGTCTCCAAATTCAAGTAGTAGACCAGAGATTCCTGACACTGATCCATCTATTGATTATGCTTGGAAGATGTTCGTTTGATTTAACCTGCCAACATTTGACGGAAGTATGAGGGAAGGTGAAGTAGAATTGTGGATAGAACAAATGAAAACTATTTTTGAGGTGGTGATCTGTGCTTCGAAGCAGAAAGTTATCTTGGCCACGATGCAGTTGGTTAGTGCTGTTAAGAGATGGTGGGAATCTGTGAGACCAACTAGTGGTATTTGATTGAGCTGGGATGAATTTAAGAGAGTATTCTTTGATCAACACTTTCCAGTCTCATTCAGAACTGAGAAGGAAGAGGAATTTCATGCTTTCAGGCAGAGAGACCTAGATGAGGAAGAATTTATAAGAAAATTCAATGATTTATCAGCTTATTCTACATATCTTCAATATAGTAATGACTTGAGGTGGAAAGCTGAGAAATTACTTGAAAAGGTGAGATCCGAGTATCGACAACAGATAACATTGCTTAATGTGACGACATATGAGGATATGTGCCATAAGCTGAGGGTAGCAGCTAGGCGTGGTAGAGAAGCATATGCTGAAAGGAGGTGAGACAGTATGGGAAGATTTTCATCTCATATGGGTTAGACTAGTAGAATCTTAAATAGGCCTAGATTCAGTACGGGCAGTTCCAATTCTTCTGGAAGAAGAGGTTTCAGTCGAGGATCACAATCTCAACCTGTGCATAGGGGGTTAATGCAGAGGGGTTGTGAACATTGTATTCTGTCTAGGCATTTATTTTTTTAATTTAACAAAAATAATAATAAATAACTAAAAAATTATATATAAAAATAAAAAAAATGAAATTTAATGCTTTTTAGGATCATATTTTCATAAAATAAAAAAATATTTAATTAATAGATGTTATTTTATTTTAACTTAGATAATCTTTTGTGGGTTAGGATCTTATTTCTTTTGGTTCATTAAAAATAACCAAAAAATAATAAAAAAATACAAAAAAAATTTTAGTCCAAAATTAGGATTATATTTTAAAAAAATAACAATGATAATAATTTAAATAAATAAATAATAATCTTGCTTAAATCTTTAAATTTTTTTTTGAAATTATCCCAACCATTCAAGTTATTAGTAACTAACTTTGAGAAGTCATCTATTCTTGAATTTCTTCCTTTAAATTTTACTATTTCCAAAAAAAATGTGTGTACTTAATTCAAAATTAGATTTGATTTCTAATTTTTAAAATTAATAAACATGAATTTTTTCTTAAAAAAAGAGAGAAGACTTTTTTTTTTAAAAAAAAGGGAGTTAATGACATAAACTGATGGGTTAAAAACTTAACCCATCAGTTCAGTCATTATTCGGTTAGGCAGCCACAAACACACAGAAGGATAGGTAGAGAGAGAGGTAGATAGAAGAATGGGTAGATGGAAGAATGGAAGAAAGCAAGAAGATCATAACACGCAGAGGCAAAAAGGTTGGATGAAAACACAGAGTAGAAGAAAAGAAGGAGAGCACATGCAAGGAAAAGGATCAGAGATGGAGAAGACCAGAGGCATGAGCAAAAAATGCGGAAGAACAGTGACAGAGGTTGAAAACACGATCTTCGGCTAGAGATGGAAGAGCAGAGAAAAGGCAGAGAAAGCAGGACACATGAGCGTTGACCCTGATTTCCTTTTGCCATTTGCTTTACCTGGCCTGAGTGAAAAAACATAGCGGAAATGTGGATGCACGCAATCGATTTTCCATCTCCCACGCAAGCTGTTGAAGCTTAAACCTGGTAAGATTTTAGAGATTTTATGAATTGCATTCCTCATCTATAAAAAAGATCTGAGTCTGGAATCATGAGAGTGGGGGGAGCTGGCCGAATTTGTTTTAGAGAGGAATCAGGCAAGAAGAGTTTGAAAAATCTGAATATTTTTCTGGGCAAGGGAACCAAGAAGAACCAAGGGAATTCGTGGATGGTTCTAGAAGTAATTTGAGTCTTTGAAAGAAAAAAAGATTTGAAATTCTCAGCTTGCTCCAATAGGTTCGAAATTCATGAACCAAATTACTCTAACTTTGATTTATTAGCTTATGTTACCTGGTTGAATATTTGCCTTTTGGTTCTTTTTGACTATGATTCGGTGTTGGAAATCTAGAGTTGAGAATTAGATTGGATTTTTTTGTGTGTTTTCTCTCTTCGGTCAATTTGCAAGGGAATCTGGGTAGCTCAATATATGTATGTGTTGAATAAATGATCTGGGTTTAGCTCAAATACATGTATGCATTGAATGAATGATCTGGGCTTAGGTGTTGGATGAATATTTGAAATTACCTTTGCATCTGTATGTGTTAAATAAGTATATGAGTGTGTGGTTATGGGTTTGAATCATATTGTTTCTTTTTTTTTCATGCCCCTTAGTGATCAGATCATGCTTGCTTATTAATCATGAGAATTTGTTAATTTCATGGTGACCATTTTTGGTATGGTTGGATCATAATATTAGTCCTTATTTTTTTTATTTATTGGCCATGTGAGATTTTTAAGAAATCTGTATAGGCATTTAAAATGATCATCTACCGTGAAAATCAATAAGATTTCGTAGCTAGATAGATCTAACTTATATATATATAATGATATAGATTCCAATGATCCTCCATAATAATTAATTAATTATTTTTTTAACTTAAATTGATAAAATATCTAAGTTTGTTTTTGTGTGAAAGTTCAAGGAATTTTCAGAGAGATTTAAAATAATTGCATCATCATAATAAATCCTCACAGATAAAGTGATTATCCATTTATATAAAAATTTTTGTAAATAAAATAAAATAATAAAAGTTTTTTAATAAAATAAATTAACTAAATTAATATATTTAGGTAACAACCTCAAAATCTTTTGGGCATATAAAATTTCCTAATCTCTATAAATTGCTAAGATAATCATTTTGTCGTGAGTTGATAAGACTCTGTTGTTATGATGATTATGAGTTTTACCATACTTTATGAGTGATAAAAGCTCCCATTAGTATATCAAATAAATTTTCAATATATAAAAGAACATATATTTAAACAAAATGTTTTATAAATAATCTAAGGTTTCATATGGTGAAGACAATATGGAATTTCAAAAGGTGATAACGTCGTTTGAATTATTTGAATGTCCATGAGTGATAATAAGTCTCCGTAGACATATTAGAAATTTTTTAAAAGAAATATATTTAACAATAATACTTTTCTATGTTGACAAAGTGAATTTTCAAAATAAAAAACGTATAACACAGAAAATAGTTTCAAACATATAAATGGGAATAAGAAAATTATCTTTGCAAATTAAATCATACCAACTTGCAGTTTATAAAAATTATTTTGTTTGTGATTGATAAGTTATTGTTGTTCCTCTTTTATGAAAATTTTTAATAAAGAAAACTAACATTCTTAGCCTAAACTATGTGGACTTTGATCCCCATCATTGGGTACGTAGGCCTCAGAGCTGGATTCTGAGTCAAGTCCTCCCTTGTAAATAAATAAATATTTTTCACTTAATTATTATCATTTTTATATCAAATACATGAATAAGAAAGGAATAATTAAAATAACTTTAAAACCATATTAATTTAGTACAACAAATTTTAGGTAACCATTTTCACGAACGGGTGTTGTGGGGTGCCTAACACCTTCTCCACACTCAATCGACTCCTGAACCTATTTTTCTTTTTTAGCTGACCATCCTTTTTTTTTAAGTGGTTTCCCAAGATTTTCCTTAAAATTTTGGTGATGACTCTCATTTTTCTATTTTCTTTCCGAAGGCCAGAACCTCCATTCTCGCGTTGTCCACGTCGTATTTTTTGGGTGCGACAGGGATGGAGGTGTGACAATTAGGCCTCTGCAATCTTCGAGGCAAGCTTCGAATGTTCCAACTCCAACTTTGAGTACTGAAAGGATGCCCCAATGTAATATAAGCGACAGATCTCATCCATGACGATGTTAGGCTTGCTATAAGTGTGGTAAATTAGGTCATTGGTGAGGTAATGCCCAGAGGGTAAAATTGAGGGAATAGAGTAGAGATCGATAGTTCCTCGCCGAGTATTTGTAGTTACATAAGAAGAGGCTAGAGCATCTCCAAATTTGATCAGAGGTATGATTTATGTTAATGGTCACAAAGTAGAGACATTGTTTGATTTGGGTGCCACCCATTCTTTTTGTGTCTAAGGAATGTGTGGGTATATTGGAATTATCTTTACAAGAATTTCCTGTGCTCATTAAAGTGATAACACCTTTTAAATCATCTAGTATTAAAAGTCAAGCTTGTCAGAATGTGGAGATTCAATTTGAGGATAGAGTTTCCAAGATTGATCTGATTTGTATTCTTATAGGAGGAATAGATGTGATAATTGGCATGGATTGGCTAGCAGCGAATAATGTTATGCTTGATTGTGCAAAAAGGGTGGTGTCATTACTAGTGTTGTGTGCAGCTGTGGAATCTTTAGAGCAATCTAAATTCCTATCAGTAGTAAGTACTGAGAAGTTGATTTGGCAAGGTTGTGATGCCTATATGATATTCTTTGCCTATATGCCTATTAAAAGGAGGGGAGAATTGTAGCATCCTGAATTTCTTAATCTTAAATTTTGAGGTTAATTAAGGGTGAAATGAAAATTAAAATGGGATTAGAGATCTGGATGATTAATTAGTATTTTGACTTGTGTGTGCTGTATGAACAGATATGGGTAACAGGAGTGCTTTTTGGGCTGAAGCAAGAGCGCGTGGTAAGAATAAATCTCACTGTGCCACATACCGCGGCTTGTGCTACATGCGCCATGGTGCATTGACTAGAAAATCACTTCTTAAGTCGTGAAATGAGGTGATTTTTAGAAGGAAAAAATTGTGAAACACACGAGATAGAAAGAGGAGAAGGGCTGAGGAGTTAGGTTAAGCCATTTTGGAGTGGTGGAAGTGATTCAGATCAGTAACTTGCTAGGTAAGCTACGTATAACTCTTACCTTCCATTCTATACAAATTTATCTGAAAATGAGTTAAAGGGAAATTGAATCGGTGTAATTTGAAGGGTTTGATTGTTGGCCAATAGTAAATTGTGGAAATTGGCCTTAGAGGGGTCAAATTTTAATATATAAATATGATTGTGGTAAATTATGGTCAATCAGGTGTATTAGATCCCTTTGGACTTGGTTTAAGGCCTAGTGTGGTCTAATAAGAGAAAGGAATTGAATTGAGTGCTTTAGTGCGTAAATTTTTTTAGAAAAAGTGACTTTTTGCACCCGAGTGTCTAAATTTTGATTGGATCGTTAGATTATGTCTAAACCTATCTCATTAGTTAATATACGAGCTAAGCTTCATATGGGTATTTGAATCACTCCAATCGGATGGCGTATGCGAAAATGGCGCGCATCAAAAGTTTATCATTTTTGCTGTCAAAATGACAGCAAAAATTTAGATAGGCGCATCATGTAATATCCTGAATTTCTTAATTCAAAGTTAGAGGTTAATTAAGAGTGAAGTGGAAATTAAAGTGGGATTAGAGATTCGGATGATTAATTAGCATTTGACTTGTTTGTGTGTTGTATGAACAAATATGGGTGATAAGAGTGTGTTTCGGGTCAAAGCAAGTGTGCATGGTAAGAAGAAGTCTCACTATGCCACGCGCCGCGACGCATAGACCAGAAATTCACTTCATAAGTCATGAATTTCAGAAAATTTTAAAGGAGAGAAATTGAGAAACAAACAAAACAGAGAGAGGAGAAGGGCTGGGAAGATAGGTTATGTTATTTTGGAGCGGTGGAAGGTGATTCGGATCGGTAACTTGCCAGGTAAGCTACTATAACTCTTACCTTTCATTCCACACAAATTTCTTTAAAAATGAGTTATAGGAAAATTGAATCGTTGGAATTTGAGGGGCTTGATTCTTGCCCAATAGTAATAAAAAGGTTCTTGGAAGTTAAATTAGAGCTTTATGACTAGTTTAGAGCTGAACGGTAGAGCTTTGAACCTGAGGCTCAATTTTAGCATTTAGAGAGAGAAAGTTAGGGGAAAATTTGATATGAGTGAAAGAAGATCGGTTGAGGTGATGTAAAGTAGTAATTGGGTAGTTATGGACTTATAATGGATAAATGGAAAAGAGTTTACGGATGAATATAGCCCTAAATAGTAAAAATGAGTTTTTGGTCAAAATGGGCCAAATGACTAAAATGTGCTAAATGTGTTCAGATTGGCATATTGGACTCATGAGTAGAGAAAGGAAGCTTGAGATAAGCTTGTGTGATAGTGAAATCCACAGGTAACCTTTCAAGTGACAAAAGGGTTGAGGTAACCGAATAACTTCCTTCTTTTGACTGTTTATTGTAACTTTATGTTAGTATGCTATGTAATGCACAAACTAGTTTTGAATTGACCATGTTTAGTGGCATTGAGTGATTGTGTGTGTAAAATAACTTTTGATCAAAATGAGCATTGAAATTGTGTTTTGTAGTGTAAAGTGATATATATATATATATAAGTTATGTATAAGAAAAAGTAAATTATGAAAAGGGAACCTTAAATGGTTCGAGAAAGCATGATCTGAGTGGTGGGAGTTCACCCGAATATAGGGGATGATAAAGACCATATGGCAAAGTTTCCTTAGTACCCTGTTAGGGTGTGGTGTTGGAAACAATTATCCTTAGTGCCTTGAAAGGTGCTATGTTAGAGAAGATCTCATGAGTGCCTATTAAGGTACTGTATTGGAGATGAGAGATTCTTTAGTATCCTTATGATATGGGTGGGAGTCAACGATGCCCCATTGTGTGTATTGGGGGAAAACCATAGTCTAAATTGTGTGGTAGAACATATTTAGATGGGTAATTCTACCACTGCAGGTGAGCTCAAGACTAATAAGAGTGTACATTAGTTTGAGATGAGCCTATGGTTTCATGTCGGGGTGATTTAGAGGATTGGTTGGTAGAGATCATGCTAGTATTTTATGATATGATGAAATATCTTGAGATAGCACGGAATCATTCGGGATTGATAAAAGGAGGAAAATGAAATGTGATATGATGTAAATATTACTTTATGAAGTTTTAATGGTATATTATGTTTACTTTCATATGATTGCATGTGATAGTCAATAGGACTAAGTTATTCTATTACTGAGATTCTTATCTCACCCCCGTGGTTATATGTTTCAAGACCGGGAAGCGATCAGCCTAAGGAAAGAGAGTCTGGACCAGCTTGAGTTGAGAAGCCGTGTACTCTGAGGTTGTGTAATAAACTGAATCAAAAGTTTGTATATATAAGTGTCTATGAGTTTCCATAGGTTGCATTCATGTATTGAATTGAGTTTTTGTAAAATCAAGCCCGATTATGTGTATATGTGTTGTTTGAGACAAAAAAGGGCCTTGATTTGAGTATATTTAGGATGCAATGGTTACGTGTTGGTAAATCTTAAGGTAAAAGCCAAAATTATGATGAAATGAGTAATTTAGGGGCTAAGATTATATTATAAATAGGATTGCCTATGTATGAGTTGAGAAGTAGCCAAGTAGGCTATGTAATGCCACGAAATAGCATAGTTTGTGAAATTAGTAAATTGTGGAACTTGGTCGTAAAAGGGTCAAATTTTGATATATGATTATGATTGTGATTAATTGTGATCAATCAAGTGTTTTAGATTCTTTTGGACTTGATTTAAGGCCTAGTGTGGTCTAATGAGAGGAAGGGATTGATTTGAGTGCTTGGGTGCATAAAATTTTAAGAAAAAGTGACTTTTTGCATCCAGGTGTCTAAATTTTGATCAGACCATTAGATCGTGTCCAAACCTATCTTATTAGTTAGTATACAAGCTAAGTTTTGTGTAGGCGCTTAAATCACTCCGATCAGATGTCGTATGCGAAAATGGTGCACGCCGAAAGTTCGTCATTTTACTATCAAAATGATAGCAAAAATCAGATAGGTGCGCCGTGGCGCATGGATGCACATGCACGACGTATGACACAGACAGAGAGAGCGTGTGGCTCTGTGTCACATGCCACAGCACACTGACCGTTTGCCGCAACACACGTACCAAAATTCAGTTTTATTTTGTGTGTTGAATTGCATGCATTTGAGTTAGGAATGCTAGTGGTTTAAGTCTACTATGTATTCAAAAAAGTGTATGATTTAGTTTTGTTGTGTTTTCTCTGATTGAATTGAGATTTAATTGATTTTATAAGGTAAGTCTTTAGCCGAAGCTTTTGAAATGAATTTGATTATTGTGAATGATGTGAGTTAATGGTAACACCATAGTCTTCTCTTCTATAAAGTGGGTACATGAGAGGAGGTTACATTTGATGGCATGTCATTGTGAAAATTGATGAAAATGTGGTAATTGACATGTGAAATGTGATGAGTTTGTGAGTGAGGATATGTGGATTCATGATATGAATGGTTGATTAGAATGCTATCCATATGTGATATACGTGCATAGCATGATTATTGGCAAGAGTTTACCTAAAGATAGAAGTATTTAATTAAACCCACGTGGTATTGGCAGCGACTATTAGAATTCAGAGCTTGCCTTGGCACTGACTATTGGAATCAGGAGATAGCCTTTATCTCATGGCTGATTCAAGACTATGCCACTTGTTCTATGAAGGACTCAAACATAACTAGTCTCCGCTGGTTTATAAGGAGGCTAGATTAAGGGTATGACACCCCATGATTAGTAGTATTGGAGGAAACTAGATTACACAAGTAAGTGTAGCTCCTCACAAGTGAAAGGCTAGGTTGTAATCAAACAAGGATATGTGACTAAATCCACATAGGAGTTTCTACTTTTAATAGGTTTTCACACATCTACTTAATTCACTTTAGAATTAGATTTAATAGCTTAATTAGTTTTGAGGTTAAATTTGTCCCAAACTCCATTTAACTTGTAGCACACTTCAAACTTAAATTTTCCAACTAAGCCTTCTCATGGAGATCGACCTAGATTCACACTAGTACTACATTAGTATAACTTAGTATTATTTTGCTAGGATAGCGACAACCTTAGTCAAAATTTGGTGCCATTGCTAAAGAGGTAAGGCTAGGATTTGTTTAGGGTTGATTTGTGTTTAATTTGTCAATTTTGTGAATTTTAGATTTTTTTTAAATTTTCATGATTTTTGGTGTTTTTGTGAAGTTCGGGTTACAAAGGGTGCAGCTCTATGAAAACTGATTTCCTAGCTTTCTTGGATGAATTTTAAAAATTTAGTGGAAACTATTCTGTTAGGAAAAAATTCTGAACACTTGTGCACTAACATATCTATATCTTAAAGTTTGAAAAAATTTAGTTTGGTATCATTTGGATTCGTATATAGCTCTAAGTGAATTTGTGAAGTACATAAGGTCAAATACACTTTTCTGGAGAAATTCAGGACTCTATATCAAATTTGTGTGCCCATAACTTTTACTGTATATATCTAAATTTTTCTATCCAAAGCTCAAATTACTCCTCCATATCTTATCTTCATTTTTTGTTTTTTGAGTTTTTTATGATTCAGCCACTAGCCTATTTGAAACAAGTGATAAAGCTCGCAGGGTCAATTTGGAAGAAATTCTATTTCTAGATTTCTATAGCTCAAATTGCAAGAAAAACTGGGAAGTATTGGCTTGGTAAAAATTTTTGAAATTTTTATATATATTTTTTTCAGTATCTTCCCTGATTAAAATTAAATTTTCAGGTCATTTTTTCATGGCTATTGATCTTTAGAAATTGCACAAGCTGACTGGGTAGAAAGCAGAATTCCAGAACGTGCACAATACCTTCAATTAGGCATTTCAAACTCCTTCTCCTTGTTCATTTTGTGTTATTTTTTCTTGTGTGATTATTTTAGTGTTGTTTAGTTTTTGGGAATTTTTTTTTGTGTTTTGAGCTATCTTTTTGTTTTTTTTTTTCATTCTAACTTGCTTGAATTTGCATCATTACCTGTGGATATAAGTTTCATTGCATTTTATGGCTTGATTTCATCATCGTGATTCATTCCATCCTTCATTTGACATTCATTCTCGTCCATTTGAAGCACCTAACATTGATCATACATCCAATTTTCATAATCAATTTCAACCATATAACTTTGATTGTATACCTCCATATTATGATCATTTCCATCTAAGTCACAATTTTGAATTTTTCAATCCCATGAGTTTTGAATCCAATCTAAGCACTCATGTTGAGAATACACCACCCATTAACATTGAGCATCTAGAAAAATTATGTGCACAAAGGGGCGAATTTTATTGTGTGCATTATAAGGCTGCCTCCCACTTCTATTTTGAGTTTCCTATTTTAAAAGGATAATGTGAACCACATGGAGTAGCCCAAGTCCTACAAGAGAGAAATTGCATGTTTCAAGTTAAAGATATAGAAAAAGTTGCTCATAAAGCTATTGAGATCATAAATGCACCTCAAATCACTCAATCTCCAAAAGAGAAGGATTCAATCCAACCTTTACTTCAAGAGATAATTTCTCCTATTCCAAATGAAGTGGATTCTTCTTTGTTTTCTATCTTGTCTAATGAGTTGTCAAATGATTCATATAATGATGATGATATAGATGAGGAAATCATGTGTGAGTCCCCTAATATATTGCAGAATGAGCATGATAAATTGATGTTGCATAATGATTATGCTATGAAAAAGCATGATGTATCTAGTACTAATATTTTTGATGAATCTTTGAAAATTGATGCACATGTTTCTTGTTCCATTTGTGATAATAAGCATGAATGTGATGCATATGTTGAAAATATTGTGCCTTATGTGGATGAAACTCGAGACATTTCTTGTGATGTTGATAGTGCACATGCACTTGTTTCTTCTAACCATAATGTGCTTGAGAAAGGTTGTTTACCTTCTTTTATAGGTGAACAAGGTAATGTGGCCAAACCATCTCTTAATTTCAAGGAGGAACAAGGCAAAGCAAAGATGTATAAGGAAATAGAATTAGCTCATGATAAAATAGAGATTAGAATTCAAGAAATAATGGTACAAAGCCTAACAATAATATGAATGGTAATGAATTTACTCTTGATGAATTTCATAAAGAAAGGGCTTTGTTTCAAAGTACTTATTCTAACTCTCTTATCAATAGTTGTTGTTCAAATGATGCTCCTTGCTCTATTTGTTTAGAAATTGATTCCTTTGTCTTTGAAAAAACAATATTGTTTGAACTCAAATGTGCTTGAAGAAAAGTATTTTGTTGATTTTATAGGTGCACATTTGGATATGGCTAAAATTGATGATGAATTTGGAGGCATTGCATTTGAATTTGAAGAGGCCAAGTCACTTAATGAAAGCTTTTCACAAGCTGATGCTCTAAATTTTCAAGATGTGCCTGAAATTTATGAAGAGCTTGTTTGTGATTCTTTCAAAGAGATCATTTCATGTGATCTTGCACCAGACAAAGGAAGAACTTTGCCACTTGAAAATACAAGCATTTTGGAGAAGCACAACTTCAAGCCACCATGAGGAGCTTTAAAGGTTGTATCTATCCTTGCTTATTGCTCGCATTTCTTTGAACACATAGCACACAAGTGGATACACTTATTGATAATGCTTACTACCACTTTTCTTACATATGGAGCACTTTTCTTGCATGTGTTTGTTCTTTGTGTAATTCTTGTTAAAGCATAAGTATGGGGAAGATACAACCAAGTTTATTAGTTTAGAAATTTTGTAGTCTTATTTTCTTTGTTTTGATTTTGTTTTAGAAAATAAATTGTGCCTTAATTTTTGGTGAGTTTGATTTGGTCAATTTTTAGGTTTTTATTTGGCTGTTTTGTTTTCAATTTTGAAAAAACAAAAGAGAAATTTACTTCTTTTAGAGCTTGATAATTCTTTGTTTTTAGTTTCTCTACCTTAAATTCAAAAATTCACTAGGAATGTATTTGAAGGAGTTTTAACCTAGAATTTTTTTCATTGAAAGATACTTGTGTTAGATTCAATTTAAGATTTGATTTGGTTAATTTTTGACATGAAAAGTATTTTGTGTATTTTTTTTTAAGCTATCAAGGTCCTAGGAGTCTTTATAGAGGATTTCAAAACCTTGAGGTATTTTTGAGTTAGTATATCTCTCACACTGTGTCCAAATTGCTTGGTTCTATACTTTCATTTCTCCTTATTGTCTTAGCTCTATTTCTTTTTTTTATCATTTTTTTTATTTTGTCTTTATCTTGTTGAAAAATTTGTTGGAGTCTCATAAGATCATCTGGAAGAATTTCTGTTTCTCCAGAATTGTAGACCATTTTGTGAAAAATTCTAGGAATGATTGGTAAAGAATTTCAAGTTGAAATTTTCATATCATTTTCCTATGTGTGTCTTCTATCTCTCATAAACTTTTTTTGGGAATTTCTTATGTGGATCATCTGTTATAAAATTCACAATTTCACTGTCCTTAGAGAGATATTTTCAGGATTTCCAGAATAGTTATGATTTTGGTATTTTCAATCCTATGACCTTATTTGCTCCTAAATTTTTTTTTCTCTTGCACTTTTCATGCATTCATTCATGGATTTAGTATCCTAGACATCTTTGAGTATACATTGAGGACAACACATGATTTAAGTGTGGGGAGAGAACATAAAAATTGGTTTTCTTTTTGTTTTTGTTTTCAAAAATTTTTGGAAAATTATAATTAAAAATTTTGTTTTGATTTATCTTGGAAAATTAAAATTTTTTCTTTGGATTTTTGAATATGAAATTTTGAGATGATGTTGCCCTAATTTTTGTACTTTATAAGGCAAGTTTTCTATTAGAGTGTGTGCATTTTGATAAGAAAAGCAATATCTAACATTACCATTCAACCTTCCACACGATCACACACAATATAATATAAAATCATTTTCTTTGAAGGGTTGGGATCCCAAAATAAATATTTTGAAAATAAAATCTAAAAAAATGATTTATGACACACCCAATAGCACATAGCAGAAGCATTCAATCTGGAATAAGTATATCTCAAAGGAAACCAACTCCAAACACTAAAACTTGTGCAAAATTTGAGTCGTACACAATAGTTTGTGCCATATGCAATGTAACATATAGCACAAAGTCTCTAGCATCATGCTCTGTGCCATGCATTGTGGCATGTTGACACATGCATCGCAACACACAAACCAGATTTTGCTATCAAATAGTAGTTTCTGGTGTGAACTTCAAACGTTCATTGTTTTCACATCTGATGTCTGATTGGAGTGATTCAAGTGCCCACACAAAACTTGTTTTATAATCTAACTAATGAATCTAGTTTCGTTCAAATCTAATACTCAGTTTAAAAATTGAATACCTAAGTGCATTTTGACCATTTCAAGTCAAAATTCACCACTTGAGCATTACCATTTGAAACCACAAGTTATTAGCCACTTCTATGGCCTTAACCACATCCAAATAGACAATTCACATCTAATTGAACAAATATATATATATATATATATATGCAATATAATACACATACACACATTTGGCCTTTAAATTGCCCATTTCATGTATCTCTTGGCATAATTCCATTTTCTCATTTCAATCCACACAATTGGCCAAACTATCACATTTCTCACTACATTCTTTGTTCACATACACACATACTCACTCACTAGCTCATCATAACATATTTGTATTAACACATACACATGTACCACATCGGGCTATGATACAAAACCATCATACACACAACATTCACAGCGTTATACACATGTACCAAATCCTATGGTAACTTATATACACATATGAATTCATTACACCATCTTACAATAGGCGTTATAGAGAACAAATCCTTTTCCTTTGACCACTATTATCAGAACTTAAAAAATATAAATAACCATGGGTGAGATCAAAATCTTAAAAACTAAAATATATCTCATTTAATGTCCATTAACATAAGTAACTATATAAAAGTATACAACCAAAACATTAGTTCATATATACATCAACAATATAATAGTTTTTCATTTCTAAAACATTTACATGCAAACACGTTTACTAGCATGATCACCTATCTACCAATCCTTTAAAGCTCCCCGACACAAAACCATAGGCTCTATTAGAGCAATCACGTATTAACCCAAGCGCACTTTTAGTGGTAGAAATATCCAGCCAAAGGTAATCTATCCCACCTCCAAACTATAATTTCCCTCATTTCACACACTTGTGATAGAGGTGTCGTTGACTCTTAACCGTACTCCAACAGGCACTAAGGAGTTGTCAGATTGCCTAGATGTCCCATGGCAACAATTCTAATATAATGTTGTACTAGATGACCCATGGTACTTGCCCAAATATAATGCTGCACCAGATATCCTATGGTGCTAACCTAACCATATGAATTTGTTTACTCACATCTCTACACTTTTCCATCCTAGGTGAACTCCTATCCCCTATGATCATGCTTTTCACATATAATTTACCACTTTTCCATCCTTTATATATAAATCAAACCCAGTAATAATCAAACTTTCATTTTACAAATTCTTTTCATGCTAAAACTATTTACAATGCAAAAACTTACAAAACACATATTCACAAATATACATTTACTTTTACATAGTTATAATAGCTAACAAACATAACAAACTACATGGTTACCTTAACCTTTCTATTTGCAAGAAAGGTTACCAGTGTTTCACAACCTTACTCAAGTCTCTTTTGCTACTCAACTCATCACACATAAAAATCTACATAATTAAGGCATCCTAGAGTTAATCTATCATTTACATAAAATGCCAATTATAACAATTAAGCACATAATCTTCATCATTTCCCCTATTTACATTCATTCACACATACCACAACTAGTTATCAATCATTTCAAGCATTATCAAACTTGCTATCAAATTTCTCCTAGCTTCTTCTCTTTAAACTATGTTACTTCGAGCCTATAGGCTTTAAAGCTTTATCATTTTGACTTAAACCAGTCACAAAACTCTAATAAGAAATCATCCCCTTAAAAATTTCAAATTCAATTTCTCAATAGTTTAAACTAAGAGAAAATAGGGTAGAATCAGAGGTTAAGGTAGTATAAGGCTTACTTGATAAGTAACAAGTCAAAAATGTCATCCTTGCTTTTAAAACTTGTTGCCCTTGAAACTTGTTGCCTTAGCAGAGATCTCCTTCTTCTCTACTCTCCCTTGCATTTTTCCTCTTTTCTCTTCTGTTTTCACGAGCTAACATGTCCCAATTTAACAAAATTTGTGTCATGTATTGTGTCACATCCACCATTAACCGTGGCGATTGGTACAGTGAGGAAACTCCTCATCGTACTCACACACTCAGCTTTGTAACACCATTCTCCCACTTAAATTTGTTCACATAACACCCCAAAGAGTCAAAATAACATTCCACTACTTCAAATTCTAATCTCACATTAATTTACTTATTTACCTCTTAATTAGCATTAATGCTAAATTAAAAAATTTAGGACGTTACATAATTTGTAGAGCAAATTTTGATGTGTGCCGTTTCTAAAAATGATGTCCGATTGGAGTGATTCAAACTCCAACATGAAGCTTATTTCATAAGCTAGTTAATGTGATAAGTTTAGACACAATCCAATGATTTAATCAAAATTTGGACACCTAGGTGCAAAAAGTCTCTTTCTAAAAATTTAGGTGCACCAAAGTGTTCAAATTGATCTAAGTCTCATTAGACCATTTTAGGCCTATAACTAAGTTTAAAAGGACATTATACACATGATTGAATAGAATTTATATCATATACACAAACAAATTAAAATTTGGGCACCCAATAGCCCATTTTCACAATAAAAACTTTTCCAAAACATCACCATAATATAATATTTAGGCTAAAATTTAATTCGTTCACCACATATTCACCACTATCATATTCACAACATATTCATAACTAAATATTAGTCTATGTTTCTCATTTCATCACATATTCATGCATAAAGTCTAAGATTTACAAAATTACTATAAATCACAACTCATAACATGTATGAAGATCTTATGGTAACTTTTATATACATCATCCACCAAAGTTTAGGTTCATTATGCAAATTAAAAATTTTACAGCTTATCAATACTAAGCCAGTTCTAAATCTTTCCCCTTGCCCAGCTTACTATTCTAACCTTTAAAATGTAACTACAGGGTGAGATAATGATCTCAGTAACATAATAACTTTCTACTACTAATTATCACATGCAACAATAACCAAGTATAACATAATTTACTATTAAACATAGCATATAACATGGGTTTTACCTCAAATTACTTCATCAATATAATTACTTCACCACTATTCATCACTTCCATAAGTATGATCACTACCATCCAAACCTCCAAAACACCCCGACTTGAAACAATAGGCTCACCTTAGATCAATACACACACTCATTGGCCCTAAGCACACCTTTAATAGTAGAATCACCTAGGTAAAGGCATTCTATCTCACTTCCAGACTATGGTTTCCCTTAACACATACAATGGGGTGTCGTTAGTTCTAACACCGCATCACAGATGCTAAAAGGCCTAAATCTCCAATATCATAACACAATAGGTACTAAGGAGATAATCTACAACACTGTACCTCAAAAGGCATCAAGGAGATGAAATTCTCTAATACCGCACCCCATCTGGCACTAATGAGAATATACCATATGGACTTTTACTACTTCTCCCTACAGGTGAACTCCTACACCTATGATCATCTTCCGTATAAACCACATGTTCATATATATATATATATATATATAACTATTATATAATCACAAAACATGCAATTCCATAAGCTCAGCTCTTTTAGAAATTAGTTTCATGTACTAAACATTCACTTGGCAAATATGCTTACTCAAAAACATTTTCATGAAATAATATTTATAATTCTAAATAATTATAATAAATAATCTAGAAGAGAAATTTATTCAGTTACCTTAATTCTTCTGTCACTAGAAAGGTTAATCATGGATTTCTTACATGCCTATGATCACCATACTAGCTCTCCACCTCAAATTACATGCATATCACAACAATCTACACCTAATTAGCACCATTAGTCAATTAATCAAATTGACAAAAAGTACTTAATTACTACTTAAAGTCATTTTTAGCTATCTAATGACTTCTACAAAGCTAATTTATATTCATTACCACTCATTCACCACTTTCTATCACTTTTAGCAATCCCATTTCATATTTACTCAATTTTATGTATAGCTTCAAATCTTTATCATTCAACCTTAAACTAGTCATATAGTCTTAATTTAACTTCTAATAACTTTTTCATTACTATAGGATAGGAAACTAACCCCTTAATTTTTTCCAATTTAATTTCTCGATAAATTATGTTAAGAGAAATTATAGTAAAATCAAAGCTAAGGGCTATATGAGACTTTCTTGATAAACTACTAGTCAAAAATGCCTCCCGAGCTCCAAAGAAATCTTGCCCTAACACATAAACGACCTCCTTTTCTCTCCTTCTATGCATTTTCTCCTTTTTCCCTCTTGAACCATAAGCTAACCATACATATATCAAGTCATTTTTTGTGCCATGTGCCACAGTGCAGGTAGCTTGTGTTACGGCATATGGCACAATGAGGAAAATCCTCACCATGTACCCATGCTTCATTTTGAGATGCAGTTCTTCCACTTGTATTTGGTCATCCAACATCCCAAGGAGTCAAAATATCAAGGTATCGTCCTAAAATCTAAACACTTACTAATTACTAATCCACCTTTAACTAGCAATAAGTTGCAAGATTAGAAAACCAGGATGTTACAATGGGTAATCTTTTGTAACAAAAAGGTTGAGGTAACTAAATGATCTAATCCTTTTACTTGCTTGTTTGGTTTATTGTAAGGTTTACAAAAGAATATATTATTATTATTACCATGAAATGTATGTAAACAAGTATGTTGTACTTTTACAAAATCTTTGTGAAGTGGAAACCAATTGAAAATGATACGTTTAAGAAAATATTATTAAGTTATATGTAACTATGAAAATGAATTTATATTTGAAAGTGTGGTTTAATATGATCTAGAGCATAAATTGATGCAAATATGCTTGTCGAATATCTATAATTGCCCCCATAGTGATAAATTTGTGCATGATCATTATGAGAGGGTAAGAGTTCACCCTAAAGGGTAAAGTAGAATTTTATAAATCTATATGGCACTTATTGGAACTTCAGGTGGCCCGGTGCTTAGTCTTTTTTGTTTGAAAGTCCAAGTACTACTATTTTAAGTAAAGACACTTTTAGCTAGGTTGCCTCTCATAATTGTTGAGCTTGGACTAGTCTAGTTAGACTTAGTCCTATTGAATTGATAGTCCACAGATTCAGTTAAAGGTAACACGGAGGATATAACGTGGTTGTGAGAGATCATGCATTGTTTGGATGTGAAATATCCTTGATATACTCTTTAATTGATTACCTATTTTCTTTACCACTTCACATGCTAATGAACTTTCCTAGCTTGCTCTTTTGGCTAGATTAGATTATTTGGTTAGTGAGACATTATTCTTACTCCTGTGGTTACAATTTTATAAGTGAAGGCCTTACTAAGGGAAAAGGGAAGGAAGAAGCCACTAAAGAGTAGGAGTGTATTAGTTGTATCACCTCTTCTTTTAGTTGTAATTAATATATATATATATATATATGATTAAAATTTCTAGCTAAGCAAGCTATCACACACCTCTCAAAATAATACTAGTCAACCCTACGTCATCTCCCTAGTGAGTGGCTAAATTCAACTATGAGGTTATAAAGTGAAAAAATTACCCAAATGTTTGAAAGTGTTGCCAATTAACCTAGTGAAATAAGTACTAAAACCTAGATTAGTGTGAGAGTGAAGTGAATTCCCTTTTAATGAAATGGAACCCTAGAGTTTAGATAGTAGAAAAATCATTATCTTTCTTATTGATTATGGAATTAGTGTTTAATTTCTCCTTCCGGCCAAGTTGTAGCTCTCTTTAAAAACTATCCTAATAAACTTAATCAAGCTAGTTTAATTTCCAAAGTCACCAACTAATGTCCCTAGTTTATCTTCCTAGTTTGGTTTTAGAGTTGACTAAGTGTCCTAGTTAACTAATCCTTAATGAGGCTATGGCTATGAAGTGATTACAGTGAACTACAAGATTATGTAAAGTCCTCTCTAGTGTCTTAACATTACCCACAAGAGTATGTAAGAGAAAAGCAAGACATTCATTAATAGAAAAACACAAAAAGCAAACTAGAGATGGCCTAATTAACCACAAATATCACAACAATATAGACAACCAAACATGTATTTCTCATTACAATAATATGAATTATGTAACATCCTGAGTTGTAAACTTTAAAATTTAAAGTGTTTAACAAGAGTAATTTAGTCCAAATTAGTGATTTATGAATCAATAATAAGGTTTTTAAACCTTTGGATCACTTTAGAAATAAGCTAAGATGGTGTATGGGTCAATCAGGCTTAAAAGGGTCGCCAAAGTGGCATGTGACAATTGTTGTACCTTGTGTTGTAGTGCTTGTACCATGTGCCATGGAGCACAGCCAGATTTTTAAATAAATCAAATGCGAGTCACGTTTGATTTCAAAGGAAGGAAAGTAGAGAAATAAGAAAGACAACGGAGGGAGAGCTCGTGGGTGTTAAGGTTAGATCTTGGGAGCTATTTGGAGGCATTTTGAGGAACTCATCTTTAGGTAAGCTTCCTTTCCCTTTTTCTCTTCTTATTTATGAGAAATGTCTATGTTTTGGGCAAAATGAGATTGATTTCATATTTTTTTAGATTTTAACCGAACTCATTAGCTTAGTTAGGGTCGTAGGGAGTTAAATCAAGCTTCAAAACTTGGTTTATGGTTTTAGTTGTGATTTGAGGTTTTTGGTTAGGGTTTGGACGAACTTTAAGTGAAATTTAGGAGTTTTGGAATAATGTGAGCGAAAAAGTGACATTCTTTAAGTTTTTGGGTGCTAAATAGAATTAATGGAGGGTGCTGGTAGTGTTAATAGTGTTAAAATAGAATTTTAGGTATATTATGTACCTAAAATTTAGTGATTAAGAGGTATAATTAGAGTGATAATTAATGATTAGTACTTAATTGTGTAGAATAACTATTGATCGGGTGTTGATACGCGAGTGGACCTTCTGGAGCAAACATTAGACCATAGTAACCCTTTTTATGATAATGGGGTGAGGTAATCGGATAATTTACTCTATTTGATTAATTGCCTAATATTTATGAGTAAATATATAACTTTTCACATTTATGTTTGAAAGTATTGCATATTGCAAAATGATTTCATTGTCAATGAGAAATGATTTTTAAAACAATGAATTTATTAAAGTTTCTATATAAGTAATTGATGGTTTGCATACAAGTATGTGATATTTATAAGAAGAGTGAGCATGATCATGGTAGGGGTAGGAGTTCATCCGTAGGAAGGAATAATAGAAGTTCATATAGCATTTATCTCCTTAGTGCTTAATGAGGTACGGTGTTAGAGATTATCTTCTTAATGCCCATGTAGGTTATAGTGTTAGTGATTTATGCCCCTTAATATCAATGTGATGCGGTGTTAGAGTAATGACATGCCAAATCCTATGTGATACAAGGAAACCATAGTTTAATAGTAGGATAGGATACCTTTGGATAGGTGATTCTATCACTGAAGTTGCGCTCAAGTTAATGTGTGTGTGCATTTAGTCCAAAAGAGCCTTTGGTTTCAGTCAGGGTAATGTGAAAGCTCGGATGGTAGAATGATCATATTAGAGTATGAAAACAATGTGGATATAGAAATTCTTATCTTTGAATATGCTAAATGGTGTTTTTATATATATATAAGTACTTTACTTATTTATAGTTGTGCTTATTAATTGATAGTTGTGAGTTATTCTGTTATTGCAATATTTATCTCATCCCATAGTTATAGTTTACAACTAAGGGCTTTGTTAGGAGCAAAGGGAAGGAAAGGACCACTGAGGATTGAAGAGTGTTAGTATAGCTCTTTCCCTCTCTATTTTGGTATTGTAACAAATAACTTATGAATTTGATGCCAACTTAGGATTATATGCATGTTTTGGGGCCACTCGCATTAATATATGTGGATTGCGAGTATTCTTGGTTTAGGATATTGTTGATTGTAATGAAATTACTATTAAAAGTTGAGATACTAGTACAAGTAATGTTTTTGTAATGTTTTATATATGTGGATGGCAAAGAATGTTATGTGAGATTATATTATCACCCTTTTGAGTTCCTATGAATCTAGGGTTTTGATGGCCAAATTGTGGATAGATTGTTATTGTTGTATGATTGGTTTATTAAGTTATGTGTGGTCTATTTGAGTTAGTCCAAGTAGTTCCAAGGCAATTAGCCTTAGGCTTATAGGTTTGGACACCATTAAGTGTGTCTTGGAATCAAAATGGATGAATTTGTATCTAGGTGTCTAACTTTTAAATGGTTGATTGTTTGGGTGTATGACTAGTACCAATAGTTAGAAGGCTCAATAAGTAAAATGTGGACACTTGAATCACTCAATTTGGACGTCATATGGCAAAATAGCACACTCCAAAAGTTGGACAAAGGAGATGTCGTGAGTGTAGAATTGTTATGACAACATAAGTACACCATGGTGCATTGCATAGAGAGGAATGTGGTTCCTCTATGTCATCCAACATGGCAAGTGATGTCTACCTCACGACGAACAGGGCATTTTTTTAGATTTTTCTAAAATGTCCATTTGATGCATTTAAGAGTTATAATTGATTTTTATGCTTCCACTAATTTGTTTACCTCATTTTAAACCATCATTTGAGCTCATACCTATAAGGAATTTGATTAATCTTGATTATCACAATGGTGTTGTTAGGATGTTATTATGGTAATGTTAAGGCAGACATTACAAATTCAACTATAATTACAAAGTCATGATAAATCAACCCTAAACTAGGGAATTAAGCATCAATTCAAATGAGAAAAACTTAGAGAATAGAATGTCTTAGCCATATGGAGTGTAACATCCTAAAACTTCAAATCTGGAAAAGTTGATTAATTAAGGGATAAATTAGTTAAAAATATGATTAATTTATTTAATTATGTTTTTAGGTTGCTAATTGAATTTTTGGGTCATATTTGGCTCTAAATTGAGATAGGATGAAAGTTGGATCATCGAGCGATATTGGGGCCAGCAAAATCAACATTTTTCTTGCCACGTCTTGAGCCGCGGCTTGCGTGGCGTGCGCTACGGCACACGACACACAAACAACTTGAAATTTTGGAAATGATCAGAAAAAATCAGATTTTGTGGTGGGAAACCTAGAGCACGAAAGGGGCAACTTTAAGCGCTACTAGGGTATCATTTTAGGAGGATTTTGAAGACAAATTAAGACTTCAAACTCTTGAGTAAGTTTCCTACCCTTCTCCTTTACCTTTTCATCTCATTTTCCATGGGATTTGGAAGAGTGAGAATTTGGTCTAATTCGATTAAGCCATGAGTTAATGTTTTGAAGGTTTATATTGACTCTAAAGGTTTAATTTAGGTTTATTAATCTTGGATATGTGGTAATAGGAAGCTACTTTCTTGTTTGGTGAATTTTGGATCAAGCCCTAACTTGATCATGGGGTTTTGAAGTATGATGAGTTAAGATATTAAGTTTTATGTTGCGATAGAGTTAGAAGGAGACTTAAAAGGGATTGTGCAAATAAATTTTAATCTTAACAAGCCTATTTGTTGAGAATTTAAGTAAGGAGTGGGAGAATTAGGAGGTTATTGGTAGTTAATAGTGCTTGTGTAATTGAAAATTAACATATAGTACTTGTTGTTGTAGATTGTGGTGTAGGAAGACTTACCTTGATACAAGAAGAGAATTAGTACCACGGGTAACCCTTTTAGTAACAAAAGGGGTTGAGGTAACTGGATAATTTTTATTATTTATTATCTTGTATAAGTTATTCTCAAGTTGCTTTTCTATGAATTGTTGAGTATATATGTATAAATTCCTTAAAGGTTAACTACTTTAGAAAATAAGTGGAGTATTGCTTTGTGAAATTATATATTTTGAAGTAAATGGTAAGATTTGTTATGTTTGTTTGGAAAGTTGTTTATGCATGGTCAAGTGGAGATATGTAGTGAAATGTGGCATATTAGAGGGTGGGAGGTCACTCTAGTAGAGATAGTGAAGATTAAGTCCATATGGCATTACTGGCACCTCGGGATGCCAAGTGCAGCACTTACTCTCCTTAGTGCCCGAAAATGGATGTGGTGTTGGAGACTTACTCTCCTTAGTACCCTAAAAGGTACAGAGTTGGAGACTATGCTCTTTAGCATCTGTAGGATGCAGTGTTGTAGTAACAACACCACAATTACTTGTAATAGGGGAAACCAGTAGTCCAGAAGTGGTTTAGGACACCTTGGCCGGGTAGTCCTACCATGGATGGTGAGCTTGGGAGCCATACATGTGGTTTGGTTCTGTGAAATAGCCTACTAATTCGGTCAAGAGTATTAGAAGACTAGATAGTTAGGGATCATGCATGCAATTTGTGGTGATCTTATATGATGTGATTATGTAACTTACTTTAATGCTTGTTTATAACTTAGCATGTTAATCAATAATGTAGATTATCTTAGTTAATGAGATTTTTATCTCACCCCGTAGTTATCATTTTACAGGTTCCACCAATGAGACTAAGCCAGGGAGGGAATCAGGCAAGGGCTAGCATACTTGCTACATTCTCATTGTAAAGCCTGATTTCATTTTGAATTGTGTACATAAACTTATATGAATGATATTATATGTTGCCTACTAGGAATGCATATCATTTTAATTGGTTGCACTTGTTTCATACTATGTTATTTTGTATTTTAGCCCAATATGGTATGTGATGTGAATATGTGGAAATTTTTGTGGTAATGCGCTAAAATGCTATTACAAGTGTAAGGAATATTTTATCTATGTGGTGACAATGTATTTGTAGTGTATTATGTGGCAATAGAGGCCAAATAGCATATATAATGTTGATTTGGTATTTTGGCCATATTGGGCAAAAAGGCCATTGAGTGGCTAAATTTTGTGTTTGGTTTTTATGTGTTTGAAATTTCACTCAAGTGTATTTTGGTCCATTGGTTCATGGCTCACAATAGGTTAATAGTATAAGTTATGAGTTTTGGGTACTTGGATGCTTGAAAATCTCTTTAAAAACTAACTTTTACATCCAAGTATTTAAAATTCTTATACGGTGTCAGATTGTAATGAAACTTATACCATTAGTTAGCTTATTGAATAAGCTTCGCGTGAGCACTTGAATCACTCCAATCGGACATTGGATGCAAAAATGGCGCACGTTTGAAATTCATCCAGAAAAGCTATCATGATAGCATTACTGTCATGGACACGTGCGCCGCAGCTCATTTCGCACAAGCCGCGGTGCACGGTGCAGCAAGTGAAGTTGGCTTTCTGTGCTACATGCTATGGCACATGGACCAAAACACTTAAAAATAACATTTTTGGCCCTGTTTTAAAGTGGTTTGTTTCCCAAAACTCTTCCATGCTTTTAATACCTTTATAAATCATTAAATTTGAGCTCAAACTATTAATTTAAAGGGTTTTTATAGGATCCCAATTATTTCATAATTATTGTTAAAATATTATTAGTTTTAACCCTTATATGGATCATGTGAGTTTAAGAGCAATCCTTACTCCTAATTATGATTGTTTGTTATGATTGTGTAGTGAATTTTGGTAATGTCAAGGTGGACATTACATGGAGCCCCTTGATGAACCCTTTAGTCACCTTGGGTTATCAAATTTTACTAGAATGTAGAAGTGAGTATTCTAGGTCATTTCCCTAGAGAGCAAAACATACAAATCATTGTTCGAATGCTTACAAATTAATCTAAATTTTCAAGTGACTAAACTAACTCTATAATGCAACAATAAATGTTTGTAAAATTCTGTTTTAGTTGGAATGAAATGAATGATGATTATGGTGAGCCCAAGTCAGATTTCCTAACACTAATCATTGATTTTCAGAATTAATAACATCATAAACCTTCTTGATTAACCTAAAATGAGATACTTAGAAACCTCTAAGTATGGTGCACCATTAGACTTAATGGACACTAATGAATCTAGGTCAAGTGAATTTAGAAATTAACACTATATTTTGCCTTGTTCTACACAAGTTTCAGACCAAAACTAATGGAAGAAAAACACCTTAAGTCAAATTCATATAACTAATATGGATCTAACTCAAGTTTCCTACCTCATTAAACATTAAGGAGATCTTCTCCAACACCGCACTTTTTAAGGTACTAAGGAGAATTGTTTCCAACAACGCACCCTAATAGGGTACTAAGGAAACCTTGCCATATAGTTTTTATCATCTCCTACATTCGGGTGAACTCCCACCCCTATAATCATGCTTTCTTGAACCATTTAAGGTTCCTATTTACAATATCACATTTTCTTGCACATTATATGCAAATAATGTTTTTCATTACAAAACACACATTTCAATGCTCATTTCAACTAAAAGTCTTTTCACACAGAAGAATCACTCAATGTTATAAAACATGCTTAGTTAAAAACCATTTCATGTACTACATAACATACTAACATACAGTTACAATAAATAGTCAAATAAAGAAAGTTATTCAGTTACCTCAACCCTTCTATCACTAGAAAGGTTACCCATGAATTTCAACTATCTCACAAGCTTATCTTAAGCTTCCTTTCTCTACTCACGCATCTAATATGCCAAGCTAAATACATGTGGCACATTTTAGTCCTTTGGTCCATTTTGACCAAAAATTCATTTTAACTACTTAGGGCTATATTCATCTATAAACTCTTTTTCATTTATCCATTCTAAGTCCATGGCTACCCAATTACTACTTTACATTATCTCACTCAAGACATATTTTTGCCCTAACTTTCTCTCTCTAAAGGCTAAAATTAAGCCTACGAGTTTAAAGCTCTATCGTTCAGCTCTAAACCAGTAGCAGAGCTCTAATTTAACTTTCAAGAACCTTTTTATTAATATTGGGTGAGAATCAAACCCCTCAATTTCCACCAATTCAATTTTCCTATAACTCATTTTCAAAGAAATTTGTGTAGAATGGAGATAAGAGTTATACGTAGCTTACCTAACAAGTTACCGATCCGAATCACCTTCCACCGCTTTAAAATAGCTTGACTTAGTTTCTCATCCCTTCTCCTCTCTCTATCTCATGTGTTTCTCAATTTCTCTCATTTGAAATTTTTGAATTTTCATGACTTATGAAGGAAATTTCTAATCCATGTGCCACGGTGCATGCAGCACAAGCCACGATGCGTGGCACATTAAGATTTATTCTTACCACGCGCACTTGCTTTAACCTGAAATGCACTCTTATCACCCATATCTGTTCATGCAACACACAAACAAGTCAAAATACCAATTAATCATCCAAATCTCTAATCCCACACTAAGTTCTATTTCACCCTTAATTAACCTCTACACTTAAGATTAAAAAATTCAAGATGTTACACCACCCTCTCTCTAAGACTCTATGAGATTCTAGCCTTCAAGCTCCATCCTCAATGTATCCATAATTGAACCCACTAGGCTGAGCACATCTCCATCTTCTAATTGAAAACTTTAATCTTGATGAAACCACAAGGAAAGGGACAATTTTGATGAGAGAAGAATAATGATAGATGATTTTTATGATTTGGAGAAGATATGAGAGAGATTTGAGGGAAAGTTCATAGAAAATGAGACAAAAGTGAGAGATGTCTCCAAGGTTGAAAATGCATGAATGAGAAAGTGAAGGAAAAAGTGGGAAAATTGTCAAGTGGTTGATGGTCTTCAACTAATCTCTAAATGGTTGAATAATTTTTCCAAAATTAGAGGGGAATTTTGATTATTCTAAATCTCTAATTGATTTAATGTGTTGCACCATTCCAAGCCTAGTAAACAACTCTTGTCTTCATGATATGTGGTGCCATTCTCCTTACAAAGTGACATAGTAAGTTGATTTTACATGTGCCTTCCTTCCTTCATTTATTTGACCAATGTCATAAAATAATAAAACAATCAATTAAACTATAGTATGATATTATTAAAAGGGTTAAAGGTCATTATTGTCCCTAAACTATACATGAAAGGTCACAAATATTCCTTTAAACTCAACTATAGGTCAATTCTATCCCTCAACTTTAAAGAATTCCTTCGTCACTATCCTGATGTTAAAAGCACTTAATGTTTGTTACTCATCATTAGGTCCCACTATTTTTTAAAATATTTTTTATTATATTGATGGTCATTTTTGCCCCTCAACTTCTATTCAAAGAGTCATTTTTTCCCCTTAACTCAAATATTTTATACTAAAAAATATTAAAAAAATATAATGCATGGCCTATTAATAGTCAACTAATAGTTAGAAAACGACAAGGTGATAAGAAAGGGAACTTTAAAGTTGAAGGATAAAATTGACTCATAGCTAAGTTTAAGAGTATTTGTGACCTTTTGTGTACAGTTCGGGACAAAAATGAACATTAATTATTATTTAATTCCAACTTAGGTAAGAATTATTTAATTCAACTTAGGTGAGAACATTATTTCAAGGAATGTGAAGTTGAATGCAAGCCAAGATACAAGTGTAGAGATACACACACTTGTTCCCAATCAAAAGGCAAAATGACATCCCTTAGAGAGACAACCTTAAAGTGTGTCTTTTTTAGATAAGTCTCAATCTCGATTGAATCAAAGAAAAGTCATTCCACTAATCATGTTGGCATACTAAAAGACATAATGTCAATGCTTAAATGCAATATTTGAAAAAAAATTATTTGTATGCGTAAAATGCCCTTTAATGAAGTTTGCACTACACTTTGCCAATTATGAAAATAGATACTTAGTAACTCAATTAAATGCATAAAAATGATTATTTTAGATTATGAAATGTATGCAAATAATGAGTATTATCACCTGGTGACTTGACATCAAGGTTCATGTTTGTTATCCCTTATGATTTCTCAAATTATGAAGGAAGCTAGATGGAGCAACATAAAAAAGATCAAGATTAGATGCTGTGTATGTACTTCCCTAAATGACTAACTTTGAAAGGGGGTGTTATTTTTTATTCCTTATATGAATGGGTGAAATACTTGGTTTCCAAATGAAATTTCTGCAATTTAATAACCTTTTGAATTTCCAATTGTAACACGCTTCATCTAATTCTCCTTGTGGACATTAGATGCTTATCGTGATTGAGCCAGCATATCTTAAAGCCCTAAAAGTATGCTATTTAGATTTGGCTCCTTATGGTGAGGGTCCAACTAACTAGTCGAATATGATGGAGCTATTCAGTATGTAAGTATATTAAGTAACCAAGATTTTTTTGGTTTCCAAAATTTTACATCTAACTTTTTTATCTTCCTTATTAAGGCTATAGTGCTATATCACATCAAAACTAATCTTCCCTAGCAGAGGTCGTTCAAGCACAATAAGGATGTTATTGATTGGAATGTAATCCAAGTATAGTTATCACCAATTACTCAACTTTTTTCATTTTCTACTTCAACAACATATATTTATTATTTTCTTTATGTAATGCCTCTGACAAATGGACAACAACCATGATTATGGCTACTATGAGATGAGGCATGCTAAAGACATCATCATTCACAAGCAACCTGTAATCCCCCTATGGTATATGTCATTCAATATAAATTTTCATGTTATAATGAATTTAAATGTTGTCATCAACTAACTTTATTATCATGTACATTATAGTACTATCTAGATTGTGTTACACCCTATTTTGAGGATTTGTACATAAATGAAGTCCTCAAAGAGTAGAGTGAATTTTCATATGACAAATGAGTGACATTCAATATGGGGAAATAATAATAAGTTAGTTTAGGAATTGTTTAGTTCAATTATGAATATTGTGGATTTTTTAGGAATTGTGAGTTTTGTTCAATTGTGATGACTTTTGAATGATTTTAAATCATGAATAATTGAACAGTGAATAGCATAGCTTTGATAATTTTAAATTTTGAATAATGTAGTTTTGATTTTAGATTGTTTTGGAAATATATCTGTGTTTTATATTTTAGGGGGCTTTAAGAAAAGTAGCTCCTTATTTTTTAAAAAATAACAAGTCATATAGGATGACTATGAAAACCAGTTATAATGGACAATTATAGCCACATAGCATGCTTTATGGCCATAATAGTCTTATATAGCCTTCGAGGTTCTAGGTTTTGGTTGAATCTTGAATCTCATATAGGACAATTTGTTTACAATTGTCCTATATTTAGAACTATATAGGATGGTTCTACAACCACCACCCTATATTTGGTTCTGCAATAGAGGATGACACAATTAAGGATGGTTGTCAATTGTCCTCAATAGCCTAATCTGTTTTAGTGAGAAGTGTTGTACATTATGGCAAGCATCAAGGCTCACTTATAAATAGTATAGATAAAGGCTATGAAAAATTGATACTACAAATTGCCTCACGGATTTGATATTGATACTTGTTGATACTTCTTTAATATTTATTCATAAAGCATTCAAATATTATTTTTAAATTTAAAATTTTAATTTTTGATGCATATATGATACTTCTAGATTCTAAGTCAATACTTCAAGGCTATTTTAAGAAATTAAATTTTGTTATATTAATCTTTTTATTCCTAATATATTTAGAAAATAAGTTTTTAGATATAATAAAAAGATAAAGATTATATTTTCTTAACTATAAGACATAGAAATGTACATAATATAATCTTTTGGCATAATAAGCATAAGTAGGGAACTATTAGTGTGGACTAGGTGGTAAGTAATTAAATATAGATAAAATAAAAGTATATTAATGATTATATTTTATTTGGTATTAATAAAGGACTATCTAAGTATACTAGTGAATATGTGTGAGAGAGAGAGAGAGAGAGAGAGAGAGAGAGAGAGTGTGTGTGTGTGTGTGTGTGTGTGATATATGTATTGTGTCCTATATTTTTAAAAAATGAAAGTATCAATGTATCTAATATGTATCGTATCCGATTCATATATCATATATGTGCAACATAGGGTGTAAGTATCAGGCCTCACATTCACCTATAAGGAACACTTTTTGTTTGATAGAAGTTAGGAATATATTGAGAAGGTTTGAGATTGTGGCACACCTAATATGCCTCCAAAAAAATTTTTCTTCAAGCAAGACATGCATTTGAACATTATTATTCAACATGAGTTATGTTTTATGTATATCCTTTTTGTTGTTGACTTTAATAGTTATATGCGTCATGTCATGATACTCACCATTGCTATTTTAAATTTTTTTTATATTGGTTATTAGGGAAAATAAAAAAAGAGGAGTGAAAAGTTAACTTTTCACATTGATTATTAAACCAACATGGAAAATACAAACGTGAAAAATATTTTCCACATCGATTATATATATAAATGACTTGAAAGTCTTTAAAAAACAAACAAAATTTTTTAAAAAAAGATGAACTTTTAACAACAATTATTTGTAGATAGCTGTTATTAAAAGTTTATTTTTTAAAAAAAATTATTTTTGTCTATACATCTAGAATTTAAAACTTGTAAATTGTATAGATTATACAACAAGTATAAAGAGCCAATCAATAGAATTACAATGATTATACAACAAATTACAATTACACTAAAATTTATAAAATGAACTAATATAATATTTTTGCCATGTGACTAATATGTTAATCCATATATATATATATATATATTTGTTGAAATACTAAAAAATAAAAATATATAATTAATTCAAAATCAATAACAATGTTAATTAAATCAATCGAACTCTCTAAATACTCAAATATAAAAATATGTAATTAAATCAACTATTATGAAGTATAAATGTGAGAATTAAAATAATGATTTGAAGGCACAAAATTCATCTATTAAAATACCCGACTATATAAATATTCAATTAAAACAACCAATCACAATAACAATAGGCAATAAAAATTAAGAAAAAAAACTTACGACATCGAGAATAAGATTAAGACCCACACATCAACAGCCACCCACGACCAAAAGAGTAGAAGAGAAATGGAAGAGTACTTCAAATGGAAGGGGAATATAAAGATGGAGGAAAAAATTTTACTCTTCCAATTTTGTTAAAAATGAAAGAGAAATAAAAAATGCATACCTATGAAACCCAAATGACAACAGTGATAGCAAAAGGCAACAAGGCGGCTACTGAACAATGACTGACGGGATTTTAGATGGCGGAGGGATGAGAAAGGTAGAAGCTTTGAGTGAAAAATGAAGAAGAATAGATGAGAGAAGAGTTGCATTACGGATCTAAAAAAAGCTAAGGAAAAATACATCTGAAAAGTCACGTCAACGACTTTTCAAATTTTAAATTGAGATATTTTCAAAACCGACATGGTATCTATATTCCACATGGGTTATTTTGAAACCAACATGGAAAAGGAAGCAATTTTTTTTTTTTTAAAAAAAAAAGAAGCAGTTTTCCACATCTTTTTTTTTGGTAACTGATGTGGAAAATGTTTTTTACATCAATTTTTTAGATAACCGATGTAAAAACTCCTTTAAAAAATTATAAAATTGCCACTGTCTTTTTTTTTACTTTAGTTTTTTGTAAAATCAATGTAAATTAGTGAGGTTAAAAATTATTTTTGTAGTAATGACAGTTCTGTTTCAAGTGAACTTCCTAGGCTTCAAAGTTTATATTCCTTTTATGTATTCACTAACAATCTACCATTATTCCTTAATTAATGTTTAATGTACCTAATCCAACATTGTGTACCCTAAATAAGAAAAAAATGCATGGCTTTAGATTTAAAAATCACAAGATTGGGCTGCCACTATATTAATTCTGAAACAATATCTTCGTATTGCCTATCTAGTTTTACTCAACAATAAATAAATAAATTTAAATAAAACAAAATATAAGAGACTCTTGTATGTATATATTGCTCTTTTGCTCTTTTGCAAAGGGATCATTCATAAATACTTCCTTCGATCCTATTTATAAAAACACCTTCTAAAAGTAATTTTTTATCCAAAATATAGGATACTTTACAATAATTAAATTACTTTTTCCAATTTTATCCCTCATCGATTAGCATAAAGGTATTTAATATAGTTGTATTATTATTTAAAATCAAAGGTAAAAATGAAAGTGCATCTCACCTTTTTTTGATATAAAAAATTATTCTTTTTTAATATATGTGAAATAATTAAAAGTATTCTATAATAAAGGTCAGAAAGAGTATATATTTAATTTCATCATACTACACACAGTCTCTCTCTCTCAGACAAATTAAGATTGAAAAAAAAAAAGACAGAGAGAGATTAGACACATGTCAAACTGAATTACTATGTCATATTCTATCCTATAAATATAAGAGTTGACTCGGTGACCCAAATTTCAACCAACTTCAAGGTTTTGGGTTGAATTAAAAAAAAAAGTACAAGCCTGTAGTTGCTTAATATTTTCTTTTTTAAACTTTAGTGCTAATTGGTTTCTACTCATGCCACTCACATACATTAATTATATTCTATATGTGTGCGTGCGCGCGCGTGTTTGTTTGTTTGTCTTTATGTGATGCTGTTTATGATAACCTAACAGCCCCACTTAGTATAGAACAAAAGTTAGAGACAGGATAATGATTGTTTAAGGACTAGTAGCTCATAACTAAACAAGCATTAAATAAGAATAACTTCCTTGCGTGATATCAACGGTCACCACCAACCCCTTAATCGTTTAACATGCACATAAGATTATATATAGTTTCAAAATATACAGAATATTTGTCTTCTTTTTTCCAACCAACATCAAATTAGAAAAAGAATATCCAAATGATGAAATATTTTGCTTATTTCACCCCAAAGATGTATATAGACTTCTTATATACTCCGTCTCATCAAAAATATCAAACTTAATGTGGTTTAAAATGTAGTACGTACATACACTTTGTAAAAAGTTAATATATAGCATCAAATTCTTATTTTCCGCAAATGCTATTATTAATTATATTGTAGGGAGATGTTACACATGAAAATGAAATTAAAGGTAATTGGTGAATGAAATTTCTTACCTATTTTCTCCCCCCATTTTCTTTGTTTTTAGTCACTTTATTTTTCTAAAATGAGCATTTTATACACTTTTAGGATCATTTGGGTTCAACAAGCAATTTTAGCAATTTCTGGTAAAAAGTGAAAATATCAATAGGTTTGAGCCAAAATTATTTTGGCAAAATTCCCAAATTTAATGGCTTTAAGCGTTTTAGTTCTATTTTCTTATGGCGAGTTTATTTTAAGTTCATTCTTCATAATTAAGAATTAATTTACACATTACCTCATGCCACCTCATTCATATTAATTCACCTCATTCATATTTTAAATTCATTCTTCATATAACAATGACAAGAAGAAGAAGTCTTATCCTACTATGTAGGGTCGACTATATAAATTATATGGCACCATTGTACTATAAGGATAATCAACCAAGCTTTTAAGAATATTTTTAATTAAAAGGTTTTGTTCAACAACTTTCATAAATGTTTTCTTTAGTCTTCCTCTGTCTCTCTTTACAAAGCTCAAGATTATTTATTCTACTCTCCTCATCAATGCCTCTCACAAATTTCTCTGTACATGTCCAAACCATCTCATATGTTTTTTTTTTTACCATTTTTCCCTCAATAAATGCCAAACTCACTTCTTCTTTTATATACTCATTTTGAATTTTATCTTTTCATGTATGCTTGCAAATCCATCTCAACATTCTTATCTTTGCTACTCCAAATTTATGCTCTTGCTATACCTTTGAAGCCCAACATCACTATCATGCATATAACATATATGGTCTTATACCTGTTCAATAAAGCTTCTCTTCAAGTTTATTTAATACCTTTCGATCACAAATAACTCTTTTAGCATTTTTTTTTCCAACTAAACTACCCATCTTATATCCTATGTGCAAGTTGCATCCTTATCAATTGCCCTATCATGTTGAATAATAGTTCTCAAATATCTGAACTTTTTCACTAGAGGTATAATTTGATCTCCCAATCTCACTTCCAAATTACTATTAAATAACTTCTTATCAAATTACAATACAAATATTCTGTCTTACTCCTACTCAATCAAAAACCCTTTGACTATAAGGTCTTCCTCCATAACTCAAATATACAACTGATATCTTCTCTTGTCTCCATAACAAGAACTATATCATCTGCAAAAAGCATGCATTTAGGAATTTTCTTTTGGAATATGCTCAATCAAAATATCTAAAATCAGGTCAAGTAAATAAGGATTCAAAGATGATCCCTGATACAATGCAATCCTTATAGAAAAGTAATTGGTTTCACCACCAGACATTCTTATACTATTTGTTGTCCTCTCATACACATCTATCATAGCTCTAATATAGGCAACCATGACTCCTTTTTTTTAAGGCTTTTAAAAGTACTTCTCTCAATACACAGTCATAAGCTCTTTCCAAATCAATGAAAACTATGTGTAAATCTTTACCTTTGCTTTGATACTTTTCATTAATCCTCATAATAGATAAATTGATTCATAGTCGCCCTACCTAGCATGAAGCCAAATTAAATCTCAAAAATACCAGTCTCCAACATCAACTTTTGCTCAATTACTTTTTCTCACAATTTTATTGTATGACTGATAAGTTTAATGCCTTTGTAGTTTGCACAATTCTGAATATCGCCTTTATTTTTATAAATAGAAACTAAGGTATTTCTCCTCTATTCATCAAGCATTTTCTTGGTCTGTAAAACCTCATTAAATAACTTATTTAGCCATTGTACCTACCCCCTTTTTCACCTAAATATTTTCACACTTCAATAACGATATAATCAAGTCCATTAGTTCTACTATTTACTATTTTTTAAAAAAGCTTCATTTACCTTACTATCACATGTCCTTTGATAGAATGACAAATTCCTTACCAAAAAGAAATCAACTTGTGACCTTGAGGCTCTAATTTTGTAGGTTATGAGATGTTCATCCCTTTCTTTAAAACAAGTGTTGACAATCTTGAAATTATACAAAGAGAAATCAAGAATAGATTGTCCTTTATTATTTATCTTCCCAAAAACCAAAATCATCATGCACCCTTACATTATCACCTATCTCCATCCCAACATGACCATTAAAGCCTACTCCAATAAAGATTTTTTCACTTTGTCATATCCTTTGAATCAACACTTTTAAGTCTTCCCAAAACAAATCCTTAAGATTGGCTTTTGCCCTAACTTGAGGTGTATAATGCTAATAATATTGATAGTCTCATGCCCAACAATCATTTTAAGGGAATAATTCTATTATTAATGCTATTAACTTCTACCACATTCTTCTTCCACTCCTCGTTAATAATAATACTCTCCCCATTTTGTGGCCTTACTTTCCTCATATATTAAAGTTTGAAACCTCCACTATCCATAGCTTGTTCACCAACCCATTTAGTTTCCTGTAGGAACAAGATATTAATTCTTTTATGAATCATAACTCCTACTACCTTTATAAATTTATAAGTCAAGATCCTAACTGTAATAACCCAAATTTTTTTTAAAAAAAAATTAAAAGTTAAAATTAAAATTTAAAAATACATAATATTGTCTTTAAGTGTGTTTATATTAATTTTGGAATAAATTAGCAAGAAGAAGAGTTTGTCTAGTGGTAATTATATTGTTACTTATTTAATAGGTCATGAGTTTGAATCTTATGAGGGCAAGAGTGCAAATTTTCTATATTTTCTCTTTTGCTTCAGCTTATTGACAAAATTACAATGATGCCCTTCTGAAAAAAAAAAAGAGAGAGAGAGAGAGACAGAGACAAAGACCTAAACGTGTGGCTTCTTCTCTCCTTATATTTTCCTTTTATCTGTTGAAAAGTCCAGAAACAATGGAGAGAGATAGAGAGCTTCGATTTCCTCCAGTCCACTGTCATCTCTTCCCTTTTTCTGTCATCCTCCACTGTATTTTATCTCCCCCCTATAGTTTCCAGTGATCACGCGGTGAAAGTGGAGACTCGGCGTCTTTATGTCATACCCAGGTTGTCCGTCGTGCTTCCCTGTCTCTACTTGTTTTCTTTGTTGCTTCTCCATTCTCGCTGTTCACGTACACACAGCTGGGGTCCGAGAATCAGGTCGTCGGAGTTGGTAGGGTTGTCCGCGAGCTCATCTTTGTTTGATCTAGTTCTGTGATTCTATTTTCTTCCTTTCATGTGTACCCTGTCTATTATTCATTCTCTATGCAGCTCGTGATTTTTTTTCCTTCTTCTATTGTTGCTGTGGTTAAGTGCATCTGGTCCTTGAGCCTGCTTGTGCATTTCTAAAGAGAGAAAGAGGAGTGGTCTGCCATTGGTTGAAGCTGGAAATAGGAGAACTCCTCTCCCTGTTCTGTCGGCTTCTTCTCGTTCTCTCCCTCCTCTGTTACTGTTGGTACTTAAGGTGAGGATTTTTGTAACTCTTCTTGATAATTTAGTGCAAGAAAGAGTGTCTGAATGAATGATTGAAATTGAAATTTTTTTTCTAAGTTCTGCTGCTCTCCGTGGCTGCTGGGGGAAGGGAGGAATGGAATTAAACTGAAATTTGTGTATTGGAAGTATGATTATGATAAGTATGGTTAGAGTTTGAGTCAAGTTAATTTTGTTTGAACTAGATGATGTTAAGAAGCGGTTAGGATGAGTTTGAAATAGAAAAACTTTGACATAGAATTTGACAGTTAGTGTCCATGAAATGTTTGTTAAAATGCTTGTGAAAAGGAATTATAAAGCAATTGAAAGATTAAATGTAATATATATATATACACACACATATATAAAAAAAATTGGATGTCTATGTTATAGAGTTTGAAAATAGAGGTATACTCAATATGTTATATATGGGGAGTATTCATATGAAGTAACTGTGTGAAATTAGAGAAGCTTTTAAGATATGGATTTTGGTGTCTTTGAATAATTACTATTGTAGTTGATTAGAGTTATTTTTGTTGACTTAAATTTTTGCATGTATATAAATATGTTCATATAGAGTGTCTAGAGGGAGAGGATCTTGATAAAAGTGATAAGGAGTAAGCTATAGAGGTTGGAAAGGCTTATCAAGTAAGTGGATAGTATCCCAACTGATTTTGTTTTCTTTTTAATTAAAATTTCATTTGCTAAAATATTACATTTTTCTAAAATCATTTTAATAGCATTAATGCAATTATTGAATATTTGTTGATTAACTTTACTTTATTTTGAGAAATTAGCTTTATCAAATTTGAAATGTTATTTGATCAATTAAATTAAGTTTAAACTTTGATTATGAGATTTTTATTTTATCAAATATTGGATTGATACAGAGAATGATTCATGCGAGTTCGACTTTGAAATTTTGATTATTCAATAAATGCAAGAATGAGTATTGGATATGAAATTTTACTTTGGCAAGTTTTTAATGCTTAAAAATATACATGCGAGTTTGATTTTGAGAATGAAAACTGTATCTTGAAAGTGAGGATTTTCTCGCATGTTTGAAAATAGTTTTATAAAGGGACTTTATACGGAACACTGGTTGCTAAAGGCAGTTCCGTTAGCCCTTGGCGCGCCATGGTACACCTAGCTAGCAGGGTGTTTATAGGAGGTGCTAGCCCCGTGCGATGGCCAACGCACGTGGAACGAAGGGATGGTTATTCATGAGCATCGTACTCACATTGTTTCGTGGCTTTAAGCCACGTTTGATTAGCGTTACCTTTCGTGGACTGTGTGTCCACGTTTGTTTTGTGGCTCCAGCCACGTTTGGTTACTTACCCTCGTGGACTAAGTGTCCACGTTTGTTTTCGTGGCATAAGCCGCGTTTGGTTAGTTACCTTCGTGGATTATGTGTCCACGTTTGTTAATTATTCTGATAAGTCCCTATATTTATGAATCCAATCGTTTGATGATTTCATATTCTATTAGTTTTTATTTAGTAATTTGTTTATAAATATTTATTTCATTTATGTGCTTTCTTGAAATCAAGTGATAATATCATTTTCTATGATAGTTCAGTGATTTGAGATTTTATTTGAAATTTATAGAGCCATTTTATTATGAAGTTTATAAAATTTTTATGAAAATTTTGTCTATTTAACTTACATAACTATTTCAAACTTTTCATTTTATTTATGTTCTATTATTTATTGTTGGGACGTTATTCACTGAAAAAGATATTTTAGTCTCAGATGGTATAGTTGAACTCGTGACTCGAGATGTCCACTGAGGAGTTTTATTGCTGAATTGAAGCAGAAGAATTATTTTAGTCAAATCCTAATTTGATGAAAAATTTAAACTTTATACCTACGTTGGTGTCTAGCCTTAGGTGCTCTACATAGACTACAGGTAGGATCCTTATATTTTTTTTAAAGTTGAATATATGAATTAATATTGTAATAATTTTTAATTACTCTATTAGTATGTTTAACGTATTACTTTCATAGTCTCTCCGATCAAGGCTTAAGGGATATGAGTTTTGTGTCCATATCCTGTGCTGGTCACACTTGATTTTTGGGACGTGACACTAACATTCCAAGTGCCAAATATAATCTTGCTCATATGAACTAACTTCTTTAGCCATTTTCGTCTAGAATAATGTAGGAGACCTTACTTATTTAACACTTCTTCTAAGAAATGATACAGTGGCTCAAACTCACTTATCACTACACTTTAGTTATACAATGCATTACTTATAGGCAACATCCCAGCATTAGCACAAAAACATCTATTGTCCATATCCATGTGAGATTCAACAAGTTATATGTTGGCTGTTGAGGGCCTGATACAACTATCCTCCTTTATTTGAGCTTAGGACCGACCATAAACATAAGTGGAGTTAAGTTCATTCTTCATAATTAAGAATTATTTTGTCATTTATTTAAATATTCTTTTATTTTTATTGTGTTAATTTATTCTCATTGGTAATTTTGCTATGTTTTATCCTTGTGAAGGATGTTATGGATTTGTGATTATGGATTGTAACTTGAATACTTTCTATTGTTATTGGAGCTTATTATAGATTTATTATAATTAGGTTTTCATGTTTCATGATAATTTTTATATGATTATAGGAATTTTTATTATCTTAATTGATTTTATCAAAGTTGAATTATTGTTACTTCTTATAGAAAAAAAAAAGCAAATTAAGGTACTAGACTGCCTAAACCAATCCCCCAATCCTATAGACCAAGTTTGGTCTAGCTCAACATTGAGTTCTTTATAGATTAAACCAAACCATGAGCTACCTAACCTATAATGTCAACCTTGACATTACTAGAATATAACATACAATACAATCATGATAAACAAGATTAAGCAAATCCTTAATATAGGTTACCATGATAGACAAGGGTTTAAAAATTAAAAGATCAGATCCCAAGAAACCCTTTTTAGAAAAGTGTTTGAGCTCAAACGATAATTTAAAATGTCTAAAAAGAAGTAATGAAAGCATAGCAATTGAATATATCACAAACACATATCAAATGAGGGCAAATTAGAGAAGGCCAAAAGTTCTTTGTCTATTATAGTGCAAGTGTCATTTGTCATAGCGGATGGCACAAAAGGAAAAGTTCCTTGCTGTATCATACATGATGGCACATATGCCTTATGCTCTAGCGCCCCTTTAATATCATGACAGCACTCTAGGGCCAAACTTTAGAGTGCACCATTTTTCCAACCGACATCTAATTCAATTGATTCAAATATCCACATAAAGCTATCTAAGCCACCTATTTATTGGCACTAGTTTCACAACAAAATATGTAACATTCTAATTTTTCTAATCCCATAATTAGTGATTGATTTGTGTCTTTGGGATGTTGTATGAATAGATATGGGTGGGAGGATCACATTTTCAATCAAGTCAAGTGCGCATGATGAAGACTTTTCTTATTGTGCCATACATCACAGCACAAGCTACATGTGCTGTGATGCATGGACCAGAAAATGACCCCTTAAGTCATGAAATTGGGGTGATTTCAGAAGAGGGAAATTAGAAACACATGAGAAGTAGAAGAGAAGAAGCTGAGGTATGATAGGGCAAATGTTTCAAAGCATTAGAAGGCACTTTCTATTAGTAACTTATTGGGTAAGCTATGTATAATTCTTACCTTCCATTCTAACCAAATTTCTCTAAATATGAGCTATTGAAAAATTGAATTGAGGAAATTTAAGGGGCTGATTATTGCCCAATAGTAATAAAAAGGTTCTTAGGAGTTAAATTAGAGCTTTGCGAATGGTTTAAAGCTGAACGATAGAGCTTTGAACCCGTAGGCTCAATTTAGCCATAGTTCAATGAAGATTTAGTGTGGAAATAGGGTTTAGCCAAAATGAGGTCATTTGAGGTGATGTAAATTAGTAATTGAGTGGCAGTGGACTTAGATTAGTTAAATAGAAATGGATGGATGGCTAAATATAGCCTTAATTGGTAATTAAGTAATTTTGGTCAATTTAGACCAAATGACTTATTGTATCAATTGTGTTTAGATTGGCATATTTTGTGTGTAAGTTGAGAAATGAAGCTTGTGAGGAGCTGTAGTGGTAATTGAAATCCACAAGTAACCTTTCTAGTGACAGAAGGGTTGAAAAAACCATATAACTTCTTCTGTTTGACTATTTATTGTAACTGTATATCAGTATGTTATGTAATGCATGAAATCATTTTAAACTGAGCATGTTTTATAGCATTGTATATTTATTGCATGAAAAGGGGACTTTAGTTAAACAAGTATATGAAATGGTGTAATTGATATAAAAAATACATATATTTATATATATGAGGTTAGTGGTAATTGGGAACTTATGATTGGTTCAAAAAGCATGATAGAGGTGAGAGTTCACCATGTGGAGTATAGTGATAAGACCATATGACATATTCTTCTTAGTGCCCGACAGGGTACGGTGTTGGAGAATAATACCTCCTCAATGCCTCTTGAGGTGTGGTATTAGAAATGATCTCTTTAGTGCCTATTGAGGTATAGTGTTGGAGATCTGGGAACCCTTAGTGTCTGTGTGATATGGTGTTAGAGTCAACGATACCCTATTGTGTGTATTGGGGGAAACTATAGTTTGAAAGTGAGATAAAATACTTTTGGTAGGGTGATTCTACCACTAAAGGTATGCTCAAGGCCTATGAGATTGTATATTAGTCTGAGACAAGCTTATGGATTTGTGTCAGGGTGATTTGGAGGTTCAGTTGGTAGTGATCATGCTATATGTTGTATATGTAGAAAAGTGGTGATTATAGTAGTAAAAGAAGTGAATTAACACATATGGCTGTGATTTGAAATGAAATATGTGATATAGTATGTTAAATGATATATTATGATTTACTTTCATATAGTTGCATATGATAGTCAATAGAAGTGAGTTATTCTATTACTAAGATTTTTATCTCACTCTTGTGGTTATATTTTTACAGGACAAAGCAGTGATTAGGGTAAAAGGAAAAAGTCTGGACTGGCATAGTGTTGCCTTGGTCGTGTGAAAGCTCAGAGTATTGTGTAATAAACTAAGAAATTGTATATATATGTGTATATAAGTTGCCATAGGGTTGCATGCATGATTTGAATGTTTGATATGGGTTTTGGTTAAAAGTGTAGAGATTGGTGGTGAATCTTAACCCATGTGTGAAATTATGATAAAATGAGTAATTAGGGGCTAAGATTGTATTGTGAATATGTTATGGAGGTGGTTATAAGTGAATATGTGTTGAGAAAAGGCTAAGTTGTGCCAAATGATGAAAAATTGTGAAAAGTTGTGAAATGTGAAAATAGGCTGTTGAATAGCTAGATTTTGATATATATATATATATATATATGTATAATTGTAATATATTATAATTAATCAGGTGTAGTAGTCCTTTTGGACTTAGTTCAAGGCCTTGTGTGGTCTAATGAGAGAAAGGAATCGATTTGAGTGTTTGAGTGTGCAAAATTTTCAGAAACTAGCTTTTTGCACCTAGGTGTCCAAATATCGATCGGACTGTTAGATCGTGTCTAAATATCTCATTAGATAAGTTTCATGTAGGTGCTTGAATCACTCCAATCAGACATTGTATGTGAAAATAGCACAAGCCAAAAGTTCATTTTGCTGTCAAAATGATAGCAGAAATTTCAAACTAGTGAGCCACAGCTCATCTCATAGAAAGTAAGGAGCGCAGCTCTGTGCCATATGCTACAGTGCATGTACTGCATGCCACGACACAGGCCATTTTCTAACCTGATTTCTTAGTTTTTAGTATATGCATTGATTAAGATGAATATATATGATTTATTTTAAGTGTGTTGCTCTAATGCATTATGATTTTGATAATTTTGCAAAATAGGTCTTTGGCCAAAACTTTTCAAACAATATTTGATTATTGATTTGTGTGATTGATGTGGTGATTGGGTTAACTTTCTCCTAGATCAAGTAAATATAGGAGGAGGTTACAGAAATAACCCTTATGCATTCATAACACTATTTGCTTGCATTGAAAACTGCAAAATTAGGTTAGATTAAGGGCCATGCATTGCGGCGGGTAGCACATAGGCTGCGGTATGTGGCATAGAACCATACATCCTAATCTTCTCTGTGTCATGTGATGCGGTATGAGACACCAAATTTGTTGCTGTTATTTGACAGCAGAAATGATGAACTTTTGGCATGCACCATTTTTACATACGATTTCCAATCGGAGTGATTCAAGTACCCATATGAAGCTTAATTTATAAGCTAGCTAATGAGGTAAGTTTGGACACAATCTCACAGTCCGATTAAAATTTGAACACCCAATTGCAAAAAGTCATTTTTTATCTAAATTTAACGCACCCAAGCACTCAAATTGATTCTATTATCTCATTAGACCATTTTAAGCCTTTAACTAAATCTCAAAGGACCTAATACACCTGATTGACCAAGTTATATAACAATTACACAAATATTATCATAATTTAGCCATTCAATAGCCTATGTCTACAAAATATAAATTTGCATAACTTGGCACAGTTGGGCCTACTTGGCCCTTTTTAACCACATATATCCACATTCACCACATGGTCATAACTAAATCTTAGCCTATCCATTCATTTCACCATATATTTCCACACATGGGCTAAGATTCATCAAAATTCACAACATTCACCACAATCTCTACATTCAACAACTTATAACCATTCAAATCATATATACAACCCTATGGCAACTTTGTGGTGAATTATCGTTGCCTTTTATAGCGATTTGGCTAAATTGCTATGATTTTTTTTTTACCATTGAATAAAGTAATGGCTTCATAAAACACTACAAGAACTACTACTAAACAAAAGTATATGTAGCCCAAGTGCATTTATTTTGGTTGTTGGATGTTTTCTTTCATCTCTTTTCTCTCTTTTTGAGCTAATTTTGTGGTCAATGCTAACTAAAGAAATGAATAGATCATGGATAAATATGCCTCCTACAACTAAAGAGTACTTGAAAGGACTAGAGGACTTACACACAAGTGCCGGTGAAAATATTGTTTGTCCATGTCCAAAATATCATTTCAAGAAGTGGCATCCAAGAACAATGGTTAAAGAGCATTTAATATTTAAATCTTTTCCACGAGGCTATACATACTAGGCAATGCATGGTGAAAGGCATAATTTGAATAATGATATTATTAAGGTGTAGCTTTATTTAATTTTTTTTTTGGATAAATATGTCTTCACTTTTTTAATTCATTCCCATAATTATATACCGATCAAGAAATATTGTAGAATTCTTTTTCTCATGTAGCTATTCAAGAAGATGGTTCAAACATACAGTTTGTGATGCTTTCATAGTAGACGGTGATGATGAGGTGTAAGGTCTAGATCTCAAGTATGTTGAGAATGAAGAAGCAAAAGGTTTTTTTCAACCTCATAATAGAGGAAGAGCAACCATTATATCCTAGGTCTGATTGGTATACTAAGTTGTCTTTTTTTATTAAATTATTTCATATTAAGTGTTTATGCGATATTAGCAACAAGGGAATGTCAATGATGTTGGAACTATTTAAAGATTCCTTTAGTATGGCAAAAATTCCAACTTCTTTTCGTAAGGAAAAAAAGTAATTAATAAGTTGGGATTAAGTTACATGAAAATCAAAATACCTACCCAAATGATTTCATGTTGTATAAGGGAGATGATACGGATAAAGTATTTTGTTAAAAGCATAATGCCTCTAGGTGGAAACTAGTGAAGAAGGGGAAGGAGAAAAAGAAGACGCCAGCAAAAATACTTGAATACTTTTCATTGAAGCAAAGTTTATAGAAATTGTATATGTTGTCCATGACAGCTGATCAAATGAGATGGCATAATATTGAGAAGAGTGCTGATAAGAAGCTAAGACATCTAAGAGATTCAATAGCATAGAAACAATTTGACTTAGATTTTTTAGATTTTGCATCGAAACTTAGGAATATACGACTTGCATTGGCTACTAATGGTTTCAATCCATTAGGTAGTCTTAGCACTAGTTAGAGTATTTGGCCAGTGGTCTTAATCCCATACAACCTTTCACCATGTATGTGTATGAAATATATACCTTCAGCCATTGATCCAAGAGTTGCTAGATCTTTAGAATATTGGCATAGAGACATATGACTTATATGAGAAGAAAATGTTCAACTCTCATGCAGCACTTATGTGGATTGTTAGTGATTTCCTAGGACTTGAAACAGTATCTAGTTATAACACACATCGTGTAAATTTGATGCAAAGTCAGTTCGTCTCCCATAAAGATTGGAAGTTTAAAAAGTCAGTTCTGATTTCTAAAAATATTAAAATCATATGTTAGAAATAAAGTTTGGTAAAGGGTATTTTAAGGGATGAACTATTGAATTTTTGTTCAAGGTATTTTCATGGCATTGAGACAATCTTCAATTGCCTATCATATGTTGATAATTGTCCTAATAATGATGATGGTTTTTCAACAACAAACTTGTTATTTGCCCTGTTGGAAAAGAAATTAAAGGGTTTGAGTATTTTTAAACTCACCCCAAAAGAGAAGTTGCATTCTCATGGGCATGTGTTGACAAATTGTAGTCAAATCGATCTATATATTCTTTATGTTGAGGTAAATAAGAAGGTGTATAGAGAATTTACTTCTTGGTTTCCACACTAGCTTGTGAATATTGATAACAGCTCCTTCTAGTCCAATTTGAGATTCCTCGCTTTTGGTCCAATTGATATGGCAAGAAGATTTATAACATACAATGCCAATAGGGTTTAGGTTTTGCACAATTGTACTTGATCAAGGATTGTAGACCAAAAATTGTGGAGTTTTTGTAACTTTTAGAACCAAGAGTTACACCAATTTCTCTGATAGTGACATACATTAGAGAGGCGTCCCATATTGTGGCAAGGTTGTGGATATAATTGAATTGAATTAGCAAGGGTGTTTCAAAATGATCTTATTCAAATGTGTATGGGCAATTACAACAATCACTCAAGGGATAACAACTGCTGATTCGAGCATCACCCTCAATCAACTTCACTCGATTAATTCATATTAATGAACACATGAAGATTATGAGTCTTATATGCTTGCTTCAGAGGCATAACAAGTTTATTACATCAAAGATGAGAAATATAAAGATTGGAATATGGCTGTTCATTTGAAGCCTCAAGATCTTTTTGTTACAAGTGATGACAATACGAATGATATCATCCATGACATTGAGTCATTCCAACCCAATAATTTGTAAAATTTCTTCCCCAAAGAAGATGATCCCTTACCATTAGTCAGATAAAATTCTATTTTTAAAGTCACTTTGTCTTTAAAAATAATTTATATTTTATTTATATACTCATAATATTATAACAATTTGACTAAGAAATTGAATGAAGAATGACATCGATAGAAGCCAAATAATTTTATTTGATGTCTAATATATTTTAAATTTATTGAATTTATCAAAATTTTAGTAAATATGAATGAACTTGCAAAAAATTAATTTTGCAATTTTTGTAGTGGTTTACCAAAAAAACTGCTACTATATATTATTCATACCGTTTTTAAACTAAAACGCTAAAAAAATTTTACATCAGTAGCAGTTCTGGATTCAAACTGTTGTAATAGAAATCCATAGCTCATGTCATAGTGGTTTGGGGTCAACCACCAAAACCGCTGCCTAAAGCATTACTCAAACCGTTACAACAATCATAACCACTATGTGAACTGCTACCCAAACTACTATAGCTTTCAAAGGCTGTGAAAAACTCACAACTCTCTCTTCCCATTTGCTCATTCATTTGCTCATTTCCTTTGTTTTTCCTCCCTCTCCTCGCATCTCAACTCCAACTATCAGCTTCAAAGTCTTGGTTATTTTATTTTATTAATTTCGTTTATTTCATTATTAATCTTTAATTTCTTTATTTCATCTAATTTTCTTTCTACTATTTAATATCATCACTAATAATTTTGTTTTTCTTTTTAATTTCTAGGTTTCTTTGACTACTCAATACCCTAAATACATTTTTTAAAATTTTAATTTATAACATTGAAAAATATTTTTTACATTTTATTTTAGAACACTAAAAATAAATTCAATAAAATATATTTATCCATAAATATTTTAAATAATACTGATTAAATAATATACTAAAATAAAAATTTTAATAAAATTATATATTCAATTAAATATAATTAATTCTATTCAATAAAAATACATATTATTAAAGGATAAATATTCAAAATAAATTACAAATGAAATATAAAAAATAAATATGAAATTTTAAATAAAATATAATAATAATAAATTAAAACATGAATTTTAAGAAAAATAGAATATTAAAAACTGGTTATTTTTTAAAAATAAATGTAGTGTAGCGGTTCAAGTAGCAATTCAGGAACCGCTACGAAAGTATCATAGCAGTTCCGAGCCACTGTCAAAGCTGTTTGTGCCAACAATTTCCACTAGGTGAATGAAATTTTGGGATATATTTCGTTTCAATTCAGGCATGGCAGTTCTTTGAACCACTATACAAACTATTGTGTTTTGACTACAGTTCAAACTTCAAACTACTACTATACCTCACTCTGCTTTATGTAATAGTGGTTCAGCAAATTGTTACTATAACATCATTTGAATTATATTGTCATTTGTAGCGGTTTGGCAAATCACAACAATTTTTTTTTCCGTAGTGGCACTTGTCATTGCATTATAATTGATCGTTGGACTTTATGATTTGTAAAGGCATTTATAGTAGTTAAATTAAATTAGTCTATCCATATATAGTTTTCTCATCATGCCATAAAAGGGATAAGCATTTTGGAAAAGTCCTTTATTTTATACAATTTCAAACAACAAAAAGTCAGAACACATAAACTCGTCTCAAAAACCTGTGGTGGATGGCTGCTTAATTAACTAATTATTAATTCATTAGTCATAAACAAAAGATAGATTATAGTGGACAACCAATTACATGCTCAAATTGTGGTTTAATGGGAGCTGACGATATACACTATCCTCTTCCACTTCCTCTCATCATGTGATCCCACCCCACCAAATTCCCACAATCAATCGCTCTGACTTTAAGAAAACGAGCTGCAAACTTCCTCCCTTAACGTTTTCCTGTATTTCTATATCTTTTACTCTTTTCCTTTTCTTTTTTTTTTTATGAACAATTTTAACATCCACGCATATGTATTTAAAATTTTGTTTCTTAAATAAAACATGGCAAATAACTTTTTCTTGTGTTAATTTTTTAAAATTAATAAAATGATGCATTTTTTGTTGTCTTTTTACAACTTTAAAAAGGTTAATTTATTTTTATTTCAATTTCAACATATTAGATGACATAAGAGTATATATAATATATTATTTATCTATGGGTCCAAGGAGGCATACTGCATTCAAATTGTGAAAAGTTCTCTTGAATATTTTGTTTCCCAATCATAAGGCTCGAACTTTAAGATCTTTTTCCGAGTCTTTTGCCATCCAAGCCAATGTATTTTAGTTTAGGCATTGAAGATTTTATACTTCAAATTTAACTTTTTTTCTATATTAATAATTATTTTCTAATGTAATTTCCTGTCTGAAATATATTCTTATTCCATAATTTTTTAACTAAATTGTTGAGATCAAATTCAGACCATTGAATGAATCAACATTAATGTAGAGAAACTACTCCTTAAAAAATACAACTTCTCACTTCGTCTGTGCTTCCTTTATACTCACTCAATGGATTAGTGCGCCATCCATAATTAAAGATGTGTCGCAACCAGAGCGAAACCCATATTTTAATAATCATGAAGATGAAGATGATTAATTCCAACTTCCAAGCTTACTTATCCTGTTTCTATTTTATAATTTCCCTCTTATTATTATATGTACGTATTCCACAATCCACACACACACACACACACACACACACACAAACACATATTTATATATATTATTCCACAAGTCGTGCTACGCGGAATCATTCAGAAAGTCTGACTTTGGTGAGTATATAAATAAGGTGGCCGAGACCATCTTCTCCTACACACGCAAACCACAAAACTCAATATTCATATATCTCAATATTACAATATGGCCAGAGTTCATCCTCAAGAATCCACTTCTTCTTCTTCTTCTTGCAACTGCTCTCAGAAAGAGACTTACACTCTCTGGATGAAATCGCTTGTACTGCACTCTAATGGCTGCACTGTGTATGATTCCAATGGCGACATCGTTTACCGAGTTGATAATTATGATAGAAAGGGTAGAAGAAAAGTTAACCTCATGGATCTACAAGGCGGAGTCCTGTATACCATACACAAGGTAATACTAACTACCTAGCTAGCTACACACCCACTTATACTAATCGTTCATTCATCATACAAGTTTTCTTCCCTAACGTTATGTAAAAAATAAGTTTTGCACTTGTATTAGATGACTCACTTGTATTAGTAATTTAAATCATTGTTTTGCACAGAAATTTCTTGGGTTTGGACGTTGGGATGGATACAGAAGCAGTGGTTCAAAGCCGTGGTTCAAAGTTAAGAGATGTCATAAAATTGTGAATGGAAAAGTAGTGTGTGAGATCAGAGTGGGGCGTCAAAGGTACTGCATAGTGAGAATGAATGGCAAAGCAACGTTCACCATAGCGAACATGGAAGGCCAAGTTGTTGCTCAGGTAATTATAATTATTTTTGCTTCTTCATCTTTCTCTATATTGTTTATCACATACATATCTTGAAACATCAGAGAGATCTTGTGTGTGTGTGTGTGTGTGTGTGTGTGAATTTGGTGTGGATTATATTGAATCTGTGCAGGTGAAGCAGAAGCAATCATCTGCAGGAATAGTTCTGGGCGATGATGTTCTAACGTTAGAGGTAGAGGAAGACACAGATCATTCACTAATTATGGCCTTCGTCACTGTGTATGGATTAATCTGTGGAAGAATGTAAATGATTGATTTTTCAGCATGCATGGCTTTCTTGTACTTACAGCTCATTGAGATGACGACGAGTTTTGGAATCAATTCTATTTGGATTAGGATTAATGTGGATAAGAGTATAGAGGAAAGACACAGTTTATGTATATGTTATCTAGTGTGGGTGTACATGCGTTTGTGTGTGTGTGTGTACATCAACTTTTTTTTAAAAATAATCTTTGGTATATATATTTTTCACATGATGTTAATTAGAAATATAGAGATAAATTTACCAATCTTTGCTTCGAGTTCAATGGGCAAGCCCTTAGTTTTGAAGCATGAAAAACATTAACTGTGAGACATCACCTAAGATGAAGATCCTTGCTTAGTTTAGGTAAGGTGACCCGTTAAAAACGACCACTCAATATATAATAACTTAAAATTAGTGCGTGCCAGCATCCTCCACATTTTATGACAATAATATTCTTTTCTGTTAGACAATTATTTAATATTTAGTGTTATTAATTAAGTTAAATTTGAATATTGTCAAATCTAAATAATGAGAATTGTTCTTCCTATGTAAATTTTCCTATCCAAAAGATTTAAATATTTAATGTGTGTTTGGTTTTTACTTTGTGAAAAGTCCATTTGCTGAAAATTTATTTAGTAAAAGTTAGTTATTATAATAAAATTTATATTTAAATATCTTTTTTCAAAAGTTAGTTTAGCAAACTCAAAAGTGTTTGAATTAATGATGATTTATACTTTTGAATATATAATGACTAAAAAGAACATTAATTTATAATGATTTATAATTTTTATTTTACAAATATAATATATTAAAAATGTTTAAAAAATATAAAAAATTTAAAATAATATAAAATTTAATATGTTAAATAATTTACACGCTTATTATTTACATGGGATTCTCTTTATTTACATGATCATAATATTATAGAGCCAGATAAGTTTAATTTAAATTTAAAAGAAAAAAATAACATGATTAAATATTTGATTTAAAAATTAACAATAACAACATAAAACAAAAAAGTTTAAAAGAAAATTTTAAAAAATAACAGCCATATGTTGTGCTGGAGCATCTAATCATGGCCTCCTGATATAGAGAAGAGAGGCAAAGTAGATCAAAAGGAAGAACACAATTAGAAGGGTACTAAGGTAAAATAAATAGTTACACTCCAAATGTAAGTCTCAAAAGCTATCAAAAGTTACACCCTCTAAAACTACATCAATTACATTTGATTTGCACTTTCATAATATATATCTATATCATATTTTTTATCCAAATAACTTTTAACTTTTTAAAAGTGTTAAACTATTTTTAAAAAACCAAATATAAAGTTTTTCAAACAGATTTCTGGTTGACCCCTCTAAGAGGATAAGTCTTTGTTGTTGTGGTTGTAAGATTTAAATGCTAAAACTTTGATCAAGGAGGATTCGAGACCTCAACCAATACTTGCTGGCGATAATTATGAGAATTCAAATTATATTGTTATAGCTGACCTTACAAGTGTAGAGAGAGATATGGCAGAGTGACGTTGATGCCTAGTATACGATTTTCTTTTTTCTCTCTCCATCTGTACTTTAGATTCACCTTCAGCGGAACTGAGCACTTAAATTCTTTTCAAGTTTGTTTTAGCTGACAATTCAGGTGTGTGTTTGATTTTTAATTTATTAAATATTTATTTAGTGAAAGTTTATTTAATAAAAATTAATTTAGTAAAAATTAGTTGTTATGATGAAATTTCTGTTTGAATATATTTTTTAAAAGTCAATTTAGTGTATCAAAAATTATTTAGTTCGTGATAGTAAAATGTGATTTTGAATGTACAATTACTGAAGAGAGTATTGATTTATAATAATTAGTAATTTTTATTACATAAATGTGATATATTTAAATATTTAAAAAATATGATAAAGATTTTAAATAATATAAAATTTGATCTATAATGTTAAAAATTTCATCTCTAGTTATTTGTACTTTTTTAATTTGTAATTTTAAAAAATGTAATAAAGATTTATAATTTATAATTTTTATTATATATTAATAATAAAAGTTAACATGATTAATTATTTAATTTATAATGCTAAAAATTTGATACCTAATTATTATTATTATTATTGAAATGATAATTATATTTTTAACAAATTAATTATTTTTTAAATAAGAATAAGAAATTAAACTTAAGGTAATATAGTCAAATAACATTCTACTTTTTAAATTCACTTTTCAAAAGTTTCAAATAGTTACGTTTTAAAAATTCACTTTCAATCGCTTTCAACCACTGTTTGAATGTGCTTTCAGGATATATTTTTTTGCAAAATATTTTACTCAAATAACTTTTAATATCTTAAAAGTAAAATTTTACTTTGTAAATATAAAATGTTAAGAAAACCAAACGCACCCTAGATAAACTTGCTCATGATCTTAGCGATAACTCTCACATCTTTGATCTTTTACCAACTTGCATACAGATGCGGTAGTTCATGAGAGATAGTTCTCTTAGTTTGTTTTTGTTTTCTTTTTGCCTGCTCATGTTTTTGAATGATGGATATACCTTTTTTTCATTAAAGAGAAAATGTTTTCAAGTATTTATCTGCAAACGAAGTACTTAGAATGTTGACAAATTCTCCTCGGCATTTCATTGGGTAAGACGATGCAAAATATCCTTCATGAGTAAGAAAATTTCGAAATTCTAAAAGGCAAAAATACTGTTGTGTTTGGATTAACAGGTATTTGACTTTGAATTTGAATTTTTGAATGAAATCCACGGTTGATTACATAAAATTTTATGGATATGAATTTGATATAAATCCATTTTTTTTTTAATGCTCGCATATATCTAAATACATGTTTTATTATAACTTTTTTATAATTTTAAATTCTCTCCATATCCTAATCATTTAAAATTTTAATCACTTTAATCATATCATTCTCTTCACATTTTTATTATCAATGCCTCTATCACTCTTATCTCTTCTTTCATATTTTATTCTCATTTTTCACTAATTGAAAATTAAAAGTAAACTCATCACTCTCAACCTTCCATTTTTTATTTTGAATCTCAGCTCATTTCTTTTCTTTTAAAATTTAGTATAATATTTAAATAAAGGATTGTAAATATATGAATTTTACATATGAGATTCTAAATGTGAGAGATTTTAAATCTAAAATTTAAATCAAAATTTATCAATTCAAATGCTGCCTTAATGAACTGGCTGCCACTACAGTAAAAAGCCTTTTCTTTTTTTCTTCCCCCGTGATATCAAGCGTAAAAGCTTTTTCATCCATGGCATGGGAAATAACAGCTCATATTATATTGAAATCAATCATAATTACAATATACAATAAAAGAATATGTATACATAAGAAAAAGGAAGAGTACACTGTCATGATTTGTTGCTCGAACAATACATGAAAGGGCACTCTTGTTAGCTAAAAACAGACATTACATACAACCTACAGAAAAAATTTCTTAAAATGGTACCTAATTGGGCAGCCATTCAACATTAATTAAGCTAAAACAAAAAAGGGAAAAAAATAAAACAGTTTTATCTTGCCAATATACATAGTAATTTATTCAATTTTAATCCCATTCCCATTTTTCAGCCCTTCATCTCCCACCTGCTTCAGAACTATACACAAACAGGTGGGTAATCCAAAACTCGTTAGCTCCTCTGAGTACCCTTGAGGCTCCGTACCATCATAACAAGCTTTTGTCTTTCGCCTTCTACCTCAGCAAATTTGAGACTCATTTCTAAGTATCTCTCTTGCATCTCCTTCAGTTCACTTTCCATTGATTTGTTTCTTTCCCTCAACGATCCTAACTTAGCTAATAGATCACAAAGATTGCTACTACCATTATCAATCTCAATTGCTTTCAATGCTCTCTTTGACAAATCCACATCACTGCCAAGGACACAGATTAAATCAGATCAACAAATTACTGAACTAACAAGGTTAGAAATAAGAATACCATAAACATATTGAGCAGCCACTGTCCATTAGACTGGTACTAAACTATATCTTGACGTCTGAGGAAAGCAGGATAATGAAGAAATATAAAAAGTAGTCAGATCGGACCTCTTGATTGATGACAATGCAACCACGTTTTCTTCAGGCGAATGTGTTGTGCCATTAAGATGCTCAACTTCACGTGTTACTCCTCCACATTCATCAGTTAAAGTTGCGATACTTTTATCCTCAACAACCTGTTTGAACAGTATTCCATCGTAAACGTATGGCACGAGTACAATTAAATAGCACTTCAATTCATTAATAAAAGCTACGTCTAGATGTTTATTGTTGCCATTAAGGCATTTGAAATATGCACTAATGATCAAGAAGAGACTTGAAGCATTTCGCAAATGTTTGCACATTCCTGACACATTGCAATATGTAAAGGTAAAGCATTATAACCTTTTGCAAAGCACTACTCTGATTGAATTCTTCCACTCTCTTCTCCAGCTCCTCAATTTTGTCCTGGAGTTCTTTTTCTTTCTTCAAAAATGAGGTTGCTGATGTTTCCAAGGCAGTTTCTTTGGATTTTATCAGGCCCTGCTGTCAACAACCAATTGTCACAAGTAAATTAGTTTATAATGATTTTAATCCCAAGAAAATATGGAAAACTCAAAAGCAATAATTGCAGATGAAAACAGCAATAGAGGAATTATCATTTGAATCAAGCATTCTTTGAAAGGACCTCTATCTACAAATAGAATTTCATAAGCTACCTCAAGCATAGTTATTTTCTCCTTCAAGTAGCCATTTCTTCTGAATTTTGAGGGCTTGAGGAAGATCTTGTATTCTTTGGAATAACTCTTGTTCCATCAAGAAGTTGTGCACGTCCATTACTATCTTTGAACTTCTTCTCAATGCTGACTAATGCATTGTTTTTCTTCATTAGGTCACCCTTCAGCTGAAGAATTTGCTTCCTAAGCTTTTCTTTCTCAACTTCATCCTCAAAAAGGGAATGTCTTAAACCTCTGTATTGAGCTTGAAGTTCTTCCAACTCTGATTTTACTTGCTCAGCCAATGTCTCTTTTTCATCCTTGAGATGCCTAATCTTATTTAATTCATCAAGAGACTGCTCTGCTTCCTTCCTCAATAAAGCAATTGTATTAACTAACTTATCTCTTTCATCAATTCCCCTCTTTACCAGAGTCTCAGACTCCTCATGTGATTTCTTCATAAGTTCCAAGTCAGTTCCGAAGACTTCTTTCTGCTTCACTTGCTCAGAGAGGCGCAACATCTCCACTTTAAGCTTTTCATTCTCAGCCTTTAGAATCTGCACCTCCTCAAAAAGATCTCCACAGACTTTTTCCTTATGTTTCTTCTGATTTTCAAGCTGCTTGGACTTACCATCAATTTCCAACAGCATTTGTTGTGTCTTAACTCTCATTGATTCCATTTGAGTGGAAAGTTCATTCAGTTTCACCTCATTATCTGCTTTGACAGACTGACACTCTTCTTTGACCTTCTGTAACATTTCTTTCAGTAGACTATTCTCTGCACGCAATTCACTTGCTTCTGTGAATGCTTTTATGGCAGCCTTCTCATTTGCAACAAATGTAGATGTCATTTGCATTGAGAGCCTTTTAAATTCTTCTTGAAGCTTTTCAACTGCATTACCATTTTTTATTCTGGTCTTTCGTAAAGCACCCTCTGCTCGGATGGCTCTTTGCTCCTGCTCAACTTTGTCCTGTGTCACAGCATTCAGATCAGCTTCAAAAGACTCTGCTTGTTTCTCCATTTCTTCTTCCAATCTTCTGATGTGGGATTCAAGTTTGTTAATGGTAGCCATTGAACATGAGAAGTCTTCTGACTGTTTCTTGAGTTCGAATTCCAGACTCTCAATATGGATTCTGGTCATTTGTAAAGCTTCCTCTGCTCGGATGGCTCTCCGCTCCTGCTCAACTTTGTCCTGTGTTGCAGCTCTTAGATCAGCTCCAGATGATTGTGCTTGTTTCTTCAATTCTTCCTCCAATCTTCTGATATGGGATTCGAGTTCCTTAATGGTAGCCATAGAATCTGAGAGATTTTTCAGTTGTTCCTTGAGTTCAATTTCCAGGCTCTCAATATGGATTCTGGTCTTTTGTAAAGCTTCCTCTGCTTGGATAGCTCTCTGCTCCTGCTCAACTTTGTCCTGTGTTGCAGCTCTTAGATCAGCTCCAGATGCTTGTGCTTGTTTCTCCAATTCTTCCTCCAATCTTCTGATATGGGATTCAAGCTCTTTAATGGTAGCCATAGAATCTGAGAGATCTTTCGATTGTTTCGTCAGTTCAATTTCCAGGCTCTCAATATGGATTCTGGTCTTTTGTAAAGCTTCCTCTGCTTGGAAGGCTCTCTGCTCCTGCTCAACTTTGTCCTGTGCTGCAGCCCTTAGATCAGCTCCAGATGATTGTGCTTGTTTCTTCAATTCTTCCTCCAATCTTCTGATATGGGATTCAAGTTCTTTAATGGTAGCCATAGAATCTGAGAGATCTTTTGATTGTTTCTTCAGTTCAATTTCCAGACCTTCAATATGAATTCTGGTCTTTTGCAAGGCTTCCTCTGCTTGGATGGCTCTTTGTTCCTGCTCAGCTTTTTCATACATCACAGATTTTAGATCAGCTTCAAAAGATTGAGCCTGTTTGTCCAATTCTTCCTCCAATCTACTGATATGAGATTCAAGTTCCCCAATGGTTACCAGGGAACCAGAGAAATCCTCGGACTTCTTCTGATGCTTAATTTGCAGACTCTCAATATGGGTTTCAATATCATTTGCTGCTGCTGCAGCAGGAGGAGGAGATGTGCATTCATACTGAAATTTTAACTGATCTTGCAGTTGGCTCTGCTCCAGCTTATACGCAATGTCATGGTTTTCCTGTTTCAGTATCTCATAGTCAAGTGCAAGCTGCTCCATCTGGATCTCTAATTCATCTTTTTCTCTCCTGTAGATCTCTACTTCACCGAAGAGATCTACAATCTTTTGCTCAAGTAAATGTGTCTCCTTAATGTTTCTGTGCTCATTAACAATTTCTTCCAGAACTTTCTGTTCTTTGTCATCATCTGTTTCATATTTCAAGAGATTTCTCCTTAATTCTTGGGAATTTTGACTCAGTCTGTAATTATTGGAAATATTACATACTTCTCTATTTTTCTTCTCCAACATTCCATCTAAGTCCTGTACAACAAGAACAAGTTCAGCATTTGATTCCTGCGTCTTCTTCAGTTGTAGCTGAAGATTGGCATTCAAAGCCTTCTCATAATTCAATTCTTGTCTAGTTTCCTCAATAAGAGTGCACAGATCACCAGTTTCCAATTGTGCACTGCTTTTAAGTTTGGCCTCATCCATACGTTTGTAAAAAGACCTAAGATTCTCACATTGTGTCTGGTGTGCATCTCTTTCCTCTTTCAACCTAATAACTTCCTTCGAGAGCTCCTGCCCTCTTTTGCTTTCTTTCACAATTTGTTTCCGAAGAGTCTGTACTTCCAATTCTGTCACATCCACTTGTCTAGTCAAAGCAGAAAGCTCAGCCTTAAGTCTTTCAATCTCCCTATCTGATGCCTCTTGAGACCTTTCCCTTGGAAGAGCATCATGGGAACCATTTGTCAAATCACTTGTACTCAACCCACGTTCCGAGTCAGCTGACCAGTCAAAGCTTAATCTTGGGCGTTCCTCATGCTCTGACGTTGTGGTATTTTGACAAGGCTTTTGAGGCTCTGAAATGTTGTTAGTACATGAAACCAAACCACGTGGCTTCTGATGGATGTTGGCATTTCCTAGTCCAAGATCTTTGGGAGTATCGAGTCCAGAGCTGCTGCCAGAACTGGACAATGTAAGGTCAGATCCACTGGATGTCCTACAATCAGCACTAAATTCAGCTCTAAGGGTAATTGCTTTGGCAGAGACATCCTGGAGAACAGAGAAAAAGTAATTTTGATTATTTGCAAACATTCTGTAGCAACACTAGAAAAGGAAAATAAAATTGACCAATATATTATGACATTTAGAGAATTTAAATTATGAGAACATGACAGAAACAACTCTTCACAAAGTTTTGTTGAAGTGCAGGCCTAACTTCCTGAGAATGACCAAGTTCTTGGGATTCAAAATGGCTCTATTATGACATTAGAAAATATCAATTATGAAATTAAAGGTTACCCCCCGGGGTGCCCGGGAAACAAACTTACTTCAGCAGAATTACTTGTATGGCTTTCATCTATATCTCCATCAATTAAATAGGTTCTTAAGCTTCTATCTTGGGATTTTGTTTTGACTTCTTCACATTCGTCCTCTTCTCTGCATGTGTTATCCAGCAAGAAAAAGCCCATCACCTAAACGTGCTGAGTTTAAGGAAACTCTTCAAACTAAAAAGCAAACATAACCTACCTTCTATTGTCATTTTCCTGTAGCCTCTGTACTGATACCTGCTCATTAATCAACAAATCAAATTTACCGAAATTTATATTATAATCAGTTAAGTATGGTTTTTTCCAAGTTAGTCCGACTATTTATCATAAGGTTTCCTGAAATTTCAAAGCAAAGAGATAAGAGCAAGCACTGACATGCAAAACAGCATCACAGTGAGAATTCTTGATTGAACAAGAGATAGTTGAAGGCTTTGTGGCCTCAGCATAATCGGCGAAATTAATCAAAACTTCCCCAATGGAATTAGCTTTCGTTAGTCCCTACATAGTGATAGAACCCAATTATATCTCATTCTGACACAAGCAAACACTTGAGATAAACTTGCTGCTTAAATGAGTGAGACAAATGTCATACCGTTGATATGACAAAATAATATATTCTGTCATGGATCTTCCCAGTCTTGGGATCCCGTGTGAATTTGACTGTTTCGTAAACCGGATTTTCCCATCTACAGACTCCATCTCGAACCGTGGTTTTCCCTAATCTCGTAGTTGGCTTTCCAACGTCGTCCGGAATTATAAACAACATCAAGGCATTTACTCCAGATTGCAGCACCTGACATCGCAAAGTAAGATGTCTGAACAGTCAATATAAATTCTAAAGTCTCAACCCTACCACTTTGTGCAAAGCCACGGGAATTCAGGCATTCAGCTGTTACTGCAGCGCTTGACTATAATTTACAGAAATTTATAGGAAGCGGTACAAGATTTCCCCACTTTTTAATTATATTTCATAAGCGTAAGAGAAGAGGAATTGGCTTTCCAAGCAAAGCATGAGTCATAGAAAGCTCGTCAACTCTAAACTGATCAAAATTATGAACAATTTCAAACTCGAAGAAAAAAATTAAAATGAAATTTTATCGGCAGCCAACAGAAGCCAGTGGGTTATCACCACTAGACTGCGTTTAACAATAGAGGGAGTTCAGAGTGAGTCAATCACACTATCGAAAACACAAAAGCACAAAGATATGAAACCAAAGCGATAGCAAACTAGCAATGCCTCCCAAGCTACCTGACTAGCACGGAATTGCAGCTTGAAAACAGCTTTGATCCTGTGCTTCTCGCTCCTCCATCTCGTCGACCTGAACATTCTTGATCACTCCACCGCCGACTAGGTTTCACATGTCACGCTGACCCCGAAAACCTGGCTTAGTCACATCAAACCACTGAATCTGGGCAGATAAACACCCTCATTGTCCGGGAATCCGACAAAAAAGCCGGCGAGGACAATTCCGGCCATGGCGCTGCGATATTTCAACACATCATGAAGCTGGGTGATATGATATACACAACTCAAAAGCGTAAGGCAAAGAGAAGATGGAAGAAGTGAGATATCACAATGGATTGAAGGTAATAAAACTCAATGCCCGAGCTCGAGAATTGGAAGCTTGCAGAATCAGTAGATCTGAATTCTTGAAATGAATGTTTCTTTTTTTTTTTTTCCTCTCTCTCTTAACTCTATCTCCTCCGTTTGCAAGGGTCTTTAAGAAAGAGATGTTGACACATCGTTTGAAAAACAAATTTAAAATAGGTATTTGCATGCGTCATATATTTTTTTATTTTAAAAAATAAGTGAAAAGGAAAGAATCTTCTGTTCTGTGTACTAATTAAAAATTAACTCATTGGGTGAAAATTTACACCATTATTTATATCATTATTTTATACATCAGTCTTTAAATTTGGTGAAGGGTTACAAGCGTGTGATGAAAAATCAATAATAATTAATTAATACTTTCTCTGATCAAAAATATAAATTATTTTTTAATTAAATTTTATCATTAATAAAATAATTACTTATTTTAAAATTAATTATATCTTTTTTATATTTATCCTTATTTAATAGGGTGTTTCACTCTAAAATAAATATAAAATAATTTATTTAATATGATATCTTTTAAAAAAATATACATTTTAAAAAAAAAATACATTATATTTTGTAATCAAGAGAGTATTGATATTGATTTAAAATATAAAATATATATTTATGTGTTTAATAACTATAATTCAATTAAAATTCATTGGCTAAGGTATATATTAATATTTATTATATATTTAAATTTCATCTTTTTAATTTTATAAAATATTTTTTTATTTTTTAACATTGACACTAATAATTTTAAATGATTATTTTTTATATCAATCATTATTATTTTAAAAATTAAATTTAATATGTAAATATTTAAGAATATTTTATTAATATTTAAAATTTTAATATTAAAATTTTTTTAATAAAACTATTAAAATTGAGGTTAAAATATTAAGAAAATATTTTATAAAATTAAGATAGCAAAATAAAACTTCATGCAAAGTTATTGAATAAAAAATGCATTTTAGCCAAATTCATTTATAAAGTTATTCAAATTCAGTTTTGTTGGATTAAATTTGAGTATTGTCAAATGTAATTAGAAGTAACTCTTATAACATGATTTTTTAAATTATATGTTTAAGAGAATTAAGCCTTTTTTATTGGACTAATCATAGCTAGTAATAAATATTTTGTTAACAACACAAAAGATGTACACTTGCGCATAGAAAGCTTTCCTTTTTATTGAAAGAAATTAAAGAAAATCTGAAGAGGATTTAAGGAATGTCAAATGCATTCCAGCATCATCATGGGAAAATCTGAAGGGGATTTAAGGAATGTCAAATGTATTCCAGCACCATCATGACTTGCAAATAAAAGTGCAAATATAAAATTAAAAGCATATTATGTACCTAAAAATGAAAAGCATATTTTGACTTGGTGTATCATTGGATTCTCTTAGAGTCATAATCATTATATTTGATTTTGAGCACTTTTATATTCCATTGCATTAACTTTTGCGAAATTACGGGTAGGATTAACAATAAAGCTAGTCATCACTCACAAACGTACCAATATAAATTTATTTTATAGTAAAAATTAATCTAATTTTCCTCAATTTTTCATAAGGTTCTTATAATTTATTTGTTTCAATCAAACCCATATAATTTGATTGATTAAATATATTAATTCCTAAAGGGTGAATTATTAATGAATGATTAACTTTTTTGCAAAAAAATAAATTTTATTTAATTCAATGTTTATATTTTTATTATTTTTTATAAAAATTATATATGTATAAAAAAGTTTAACCTTTAAGGATTAACACATATTTGATTAGTTACTATGAGGGCTTAATTAAAATAAAATAAATTATATGGATCTAATTTAAAATTAAATAAATTATAATGATCTTCATATTAATATTTTTCTTGTTAATATTTTATCACAAATTCTAATTCAATTTATTTATTATTATTAAATTTATAAATTATATACAATAATCTAGAGAAGAGTATTTGAGGCGTTAGCTTTGTCCGTAATATTAGGCATTACTTGCCGACGAAACGCTACGGACCTATTGGTCGGACCATTATTGGGCTAACGTTAAAGACTTAAAAGTAGAGAGAAGAATTTGGTGTTAGTTTTAAAAAAAAAAAAACAAAATGGAATGAGGGGGAGACAAAAATTTTGTGGAAATTTTTTTTTTAAAAAAAAAAAAAGGGCCAACGGTCGGCTTCGCTTTCTTCTATATTACCTTCCGCCTCTCTTTCCGGAATTTAGACGAATATAATTTCTGCCTTATCCCTTAATATCAAGATTAATATGACGAAAGTGACATTTTAACCTTCACAAAATCTCTCTCCCACGCACACATATAATAGGAAGAATACATTTTACAAGGCATGGTCTACAAGCCATATTAGCTTACTTATTTATATATTTATTATTATGTAATATATTACATATATATAATATATATATAAGGCATAGAATACTCAATATATAAGGTTAATAAATAAATAGGATCCTGAGTTCTTGTTCAAAAATCATTCTGGACCATAAACTTTAAAATATACAAAATAAATCCTACAATTTTAATTCATAATAAAATAAACCCTATCCATTAAGTTTTTAACATAATTATTGTTCATGCAATACTGTTTAGGATTTATTTTTTTTACAAATTTACCCTGACTGTTTACAGTCTCCTGCTAGGCAGAAACGGTGTTAAAAAAGTAACGGTCAAGTTTTTTTTGCTATAAATTTAAACGTTGGGTTTATTTTATATTTTTAAAAGTTTAGAAGCTAGGATAATTTTTGAGTTATAGTTCAAGATTCTATTTGCTCATTAACTCCACTCTATATATATATTATATCTATATAATACTAATTTAGAAAGCAAAAAATAATCAACTCCTCCCTTTTTTTCATCTTCTTACTTGAAAGCACTAGAGAAGTTCTTCCTTTGTTGTGTGTCTATTTTATTAGAGTTTGTATAATAAATTGACAATATACTAGTTTTACCATTTAATTTTTAACTGACCTGTTCTTTTTTTATTTTTCGTTTCTTTGTTATATTGTCAATTGTATCATAAATTATAGTATCATAAATTAGAGAATGTTCTTATATTGTATTTCTAAGATATCATATTAATATATGTTTTCATTTTAAAAATTTTCAAATTACTTTTTAATATTTTTCCTAGATAATAAATTCAAAAATAAAATAAATTATTTATACTTTTAATATGCACAAAAGTACTACATTGTAAAAAATATAAGGTTGTTATTAAAATAACTGTCATACATTTACTGCATGGATAAAAATGATAAATATTTGGTTTGAAATGAGATCTATTTTTTCTTGTAATATTTTTTTGTTCATAAGCCATAGAATCCATTGAAAGTAAGAATTTGTCCATTTTTTTAACTCTATCATCTAGAAAGTTTTACACTAGGAAAACTGTGTTATATATTTTTCGATAAAATTCAACAGATTATAAACTTTTCAAATAAGTAAAATCTAGATTTACGTTTACTTGTCTCAAACCTACTTGTATAAAAATACATAGACACACAAAATGAGTATTTTAATCTCATTTCCAACTTTATTTTTGAGTTTTACTCGTTTATTTCAAATTAGTTTCATATAAATAATTGAATTTTATGAAATTATTAATTGTGCATTAGTATGATTTCAATATTATGACTTATTAGTCAATATATTTAAGTTAGATTTCAATTTTCTCTTATTTGATTTTTATTTAAGAAAATTTATATATAAAAATATTTTTTATCATATGAAAACATTTGAATTATAAGATAGATAATATTAAATGATATAGAAAAATATTTATTTTCATAAAATATATAACTAATATTACATTATATATTTATTAACGAACAGTATATATTGATTTGTATATTTATGTGTTTTAATGTGTGTGTATATAGGATAATATATATTATCAACATATTTAAATAATAATAATAATAATAATAATAATAATAATAATAGTATCCACCAAATATGTGAGTTAAATAACATGTTTAAATTAAAATAATATATTAAATTCTGTATCTTATTGAAAAGTTATTAACTGACAAAGGATGCCTAAGGAAGGATTGAGGTCTTGAGTTAGAGATGATCAAGGCAATGTCACATTAAGAGAATTAAAATGAATTGTTGACATGATGGTGATATATCATAAAAGTCTAAGCGGCAATGATGTGATGGGTGGTGGGGGTAATGTATATATGTCTGTTTGGTTCAAGAGAAGAAAGGGTAGAGGAGGGACTCCCTCCCTTCCCCTCCCCCACAACCAAACACACCCTAAGAGGTGGTATGATAATGCTTGTTACTTGCAAAATTTTTAATTATAAATAAATTAATAGATAAAATTTATTAATTAGTGATAGATATTTTCTATTATTAATTACTAACGGATTCTTGTCTTGTCACTAAATTAATAA